>NC_090437.1:967624459-967927490 GCF_031143425.1 Pleurodeles waltl
TAAAAAAATATATAATTTAAAAAAAAAAAAAAAATGGACAGGGGGTCGCCCGTGGGCAGGGCGACCCCCTGTGGGGGCAATATATTTTTTGGGGGAGTTGTAGGGTTTCCTGGGGGACCATTTTGTCCCCCAAGGAAACCATACAACTACTAAAATATATATATATATATATATATATATATATATATATATATATATATATATATATATGTATAGATCTATATCTACATGGATATATCTATAGATAGATCTATATATATATATATATATACATATATATATATATATATATAGGTCTATCTATAGATATCTATGTAGATAGATATATCTATATAGAGATAGATCTATATATATATATATATCTATATATATATCTATATATATATATATATATATATATATATATATATATATATATATATATTGCAAACAAACAAAGCAGCTCAATTAATGGCGCCGCGCTCCACGAACCGGTGCTCAATCCGAGGGCAAGCCGAACCCTCAATTTCACAAATAACAAAGCAACATTCGGGTGAGCACTCCTCCAAGGATAGTGATTCAATCGTTTATTGATTGACTGTGACAGAAAAAGAGAACAACGCATTTCGACCGCTTCGGTCTTTGTCAAGTTCAAAAGTGCACACTTCCATTTACATCCTATTTATAGATGATCACGCTACTAACAAAATAGTGCATGCTGGGGCTAGTAGTATCATGCACAGAAGAAGAAAGAGGGAAACAGAAACTCTACCAAATTTGTAATCCCTTTTGTCCCTTAAATATTTGTTTCTTTTTCTTTCTTGGATTTCATCCTCATAATTATTGAGTCGTTTCTCCATAGTTTGTCGTAAAGGGGTCTGTTCACTTTTATCCTCAAAGCTAATCAATCTGTCTTCTAGTTCTTTGATTTTAGTTTGGACATCCTCCACATCCAATTTAGCATGTTTTATGAGAATCCTCATCATGTTTAAAGAACATTGCATGTTGTTTTCTGCCCATTCTGTGTATAGTTCAGGTTTCATGCCTGAATAGGTTGGAATTATAAAAATTCGTAAGCCTCTTGGAATTCTTTTTACTTCAATATATTTTTCTAAGGAGATAATCTCCCAACTTCTATTAATTTCTTTTTTGTAAAGTTTCTCCAATTCCAAGAATAATTGCTTTAAGGATAAATTTTTACGTAAGTCAACTTCTGTTCCTGTCGATTGTGCCTCATTAAACACATTGCTTGTATCAAAAAGTTTTGTTGCCACTTCAGCTCTTTTTGCTTTTCTATCCTCCATTTGCGTGTGATACTATAAATATAATGCCTTTTTTAAAACAAGTTTCACGATTCCACAGTCACAATTTTTATTTCATTCAATAGTTGATTGTTACTCCTTGGTAACCCTGTAAATCAAAAACCACAGTGGATTACTAGGGGGCTGTATCGGCATTAACGTCTGTGTAAATTACTCAAGAAACACAACGGGCTTACCTGAAAAGCGGCTCACTCCTCGCCGGTGTCCTCCGACTCCGATTTGGAGACACCGATCTCAGAGCCGAAATGTGTTTCAACCACGCCGGGCGCGTCTCGCCGAAGTATATTGCAAACAAACAAAGCGGCTCAATTGATGGCGCCGCGCTCCACGAACCGGTGCTCAATCCGAGGGCAAGCCGAACCCTCAATTTCACAAATAACAAAGCAACATTCGGGTGAGCACTCCTCCAAGGATAGTGATTCAATCGTTTATTGATTGACTGTGACAGAAAAAGAGAACAACGCGTTTCGTCCGCTTCGGTCTTTGTCAAGTTCAAAAGTGCACACTTCCATTTACATCCTATTTATAGATGATCACACTACTAACAAAATAGTGCATGCTGGGGCTAGTAGTATCATGCACAGAAGAAGAAAGAGGGAAACAGAAGAAAACAAAAGAAAACAACAACACAAAACCAGAGAAAACAATAACAATCTACATTCACTTATGTGCTTATGTACACAAGAACTATATACCATATAAATTTATATACATAATATTATTACTATCACGTGTACTGAATAAACATAAGATCTTATGTTAGACCAATATCAACATATGATACTACATAATATATTCATATGAATTATATAACGGAATCAGAGCTTTAAAAATAACTCATTGCCAAAACTAATTAATCATTACCAAAGAAAACATTGACATGTAAATGAGTCAGATGGAAATGTAAATAAAATAAAAAGTTATTAATTGAATATATTGCGTACTGGACCCTATTAATTTTAAATCTACGTGTGTTTTCTATGTAATTAACTCATCAAGGTTACAAAATTTCAAAAATTTCAAAACTTTTTTTTCTCCTTTTTTAAATTAATACATTATAAATGTATATAAAGTTCCTCGTCATAATTCATTCCATAAGGGGCCTTCGTTCGCAATTGTATTATATATCTGGACTCTAACTGTCGCAACTTTTTAATTCGGTTGCCACCTCTTTCCTGCTCTGGAATGTGACCTATTCCATGATACCTTAAGTTTCTCCAATCACTTGATGTATGTGTCTACATGTGTTTTGCTGTGGCATATGTAATATCTTTATGGGTTATTGCTCTAATGTGTTCTAATATTCTTTTCTTTAACATGCAAATGGTACTGCCAATATATTTGAGACCACAATGGCATTCAATAATGTAAATTACAAATTTGGTGTTACAGGTGATTCAGTGACAAAAGTGATCTATATATATATATATATATTTATATATATATATATATTTGCCACCAGTTGTCTTGCAGTTGCAGCTTGCGTCTTCAAAGCAATGCACATACTTCAACTGATGCATTTCAACAGTAGCTTTTAGGCAGCAATAAAAAAGTCAAGTAAGTATTGTGATTATGTTTCTGCTACAAAAGGATCAGACTTTTGTCTAGTGGCAGTTTTAGTGCCATAAAGAAGCGCAGAAGGTTTAAATGCCTAATGCAAAGAGCAAATCTGCATTTTATGTCAATAGCTGAGTACATTAGTAAAGTCAGCCATTACCTGCACTATAATACAAATGAAATGTATGTGCGGGGTGGGGGGCGGCTATGGAGAGATGAAGGGCACTTTTGCTGGGTGGTAATGAGGGAATCTGAAGAGGAGGGAGTGGGAGCACCAATAATGATTGTTGGACTGGGCGCAGGAGGTGCTAAAGACTGACGAATGGTATGTGACAAGGTGCTTTTTGAGTGTCTTGAAAGAACGTGCTGATTGAGGGAAGAAGTGCAGGTAAGGTGGCCTCTACTGTTGCATGTATCTCACACACACCATCGATTTTGTGACTGTCTACGTAGGCTACTGTTTTAGAGCAACAGTTTAGCCAATAGCAGAGATGGCATCTTGATGGATGACTGCTGCCGTCACTCGGGTTATAGAGGGCAGCTCTGACATAGGATCAGAGACTGAGACATCAGATACTGAGACAGCATCTGAGGGATAGGACAATGGTGCAGACTCTGGGAGTGATTTTTCAGTCGGAGGAGTCCCATTCGATAACTCCTCTTCCAATAAATTATGAGGGAGGTGATGAGGACAGTCCTGCTGTCCCTTCGCAAGCACAGTCTGTGCAACGGAGTAATAGTGGGCTAGCCCAACCCAGAGAGCAGGTGAATGCGGCGGCAAGCAGAGAGGGAGAGTGCTCTCTTGGGAGCTCCCCAATTTAGTTCAGCCCCAAATTCCACCGCCCAAATCGTATTGTGGAGACATCAAAATTATCTATCACAAAACAAACTGGTTTTGTAAGGCAGGCACCTGTGTTTTTGGTCCTGGGTTCGGCGGCCATATAGAGAAACATACTAAATCCAAACATTTCTGGAAACTAGACATCCGGGGGAGTCCACAGAGGTGTGACTTGTGTTGATTCCCCAAAGTTTTTTTACCCAGAATACCCTGCAAAGCCGAAATGTTGAATAAAAACTCTATTTTTCTCGCATTTCTGTCACACAAACTACAGGAATATGCTGGGATCCACAAAATTCATACCACCCAGTGATTCCTCACCTGTCCTGATAAAAACACTACCCCACTTGAGTGCCTATGCCTAGTGCCTGCGTCAGGAATGGATCAACCCAGGGTCAACAGCTGCCTCATGTAAGGACCAACATTGACCATTGTGTGATCTATTCCTGTCGCGGGCACCAGGTCTACCCACACAAGTGAGGTATCATTTTTATCGGGAGACTTGGGGGAACGCTGGGTGGAAGGAAATTTGTGGCTCCTCTCAGATTCCAGAACTTTCTGTCACCGAAATGAGAGGAAAAAGTGTTTTTGTTGGCCACATTTTGAGGTTTGCAAAGGATTCTGGGTAACAGAACCTGGTGAGAGCCCCACAAGTCTCCCCATCTTGGATTCCCCTAGGTGTCTAGTTTTAAAAAATGCACTGGTTTGCTAGGTTTCCCCAGGTGCCGGCTGAGCTAGAGGCCAAAATCCACAGGTAGGCACTTTGTAAAAAACACCTCTTTTTTCTGTGAAAAAATGTGATGTGTCCACATTGTGTTTTGGGCCATTTCCTTTTGTGGGCGCTAGGCCTACCCACACAAGTGAGGTACCATTTTTATCGGGAGACTTTGGGGAACGCTGGGTGGAAGGAAATTTGTGGCTCTTCTCAGATTCCAGAACTTTCTGTCACCGAAAGGTGAGGAAAAAGTGTTTTTTTGGCCAAATTTTGAGGTTTGCAAAGGATTCTGGGTAACAGAACCTGGTGAGAGCCCCACAAGTCACCCCATCTTGGATTCCCCTAGGTGTCTAGTTTTTAAAAATGCGCTAGTTTGCTAGGTTTCCCCAGGTGCCGGCTGAGCTAAAGGCCAAAATCCACAGGTAGGCACTTTGTAAAAAACACCTCTGTTTTCTGTGAAAAAATGTGATGTGTCCACGTTGTGTTTTGGGCCATTTCCTTTTGTGGGCGCTAGGCCTACCCACACAAGTGGGGTACCATTTTTATCGGGAGACTTGGGGGAACGCTGGGTGGAATAAAATTTGTGGCTCCTCTCAGATTCCAGAACTTTCTGTCACCGAAATAAGAGGAAAAAGTGTTTTTTTGGCCAAATTTTGAGGTTTGCAAAGGATTCTGGGTAACAGAACCTGGTGAGAGCCCCACAAGTCACCCCATCTTGGATTCCCCTAGGTGTCTAGGTTTCAAAAATGCGCTGGTTTGCTAGGTTTCCCCAGGTGCCGGCTGAGCTAGAGGCCAAAATCCACAGGTAGGCACTTTTATAAAAAACACCTCTTTTCTGTGAAAAAATTTGATGTGTCCACGTTGTGTTTTGGGCCATTTCCTTTCGTGGGCGCTAGGCCTACCCACACAAGTGAGGTACCATTTTTATCGGGAGACTTGGGGGAACGCTGGGTGGAAGGAAATTTGAGGCTCTTCTCAGATTCCAGAACTTTCTGTCACCGAAATGTGAGGAAAAAGTGTTTTTTGGGCCACATTTTGAGGTTTGCAAAGGATTCTGGGTAACAGAACCTGGTGAGAGCCCCACAAGTCACCCCATCCTGGATTCCCCTAGGTGTCTAGTTTTTAAAAATGCACAGGTTTGGTAGGCTTCCCCAGGTGCCGGCTGAGCTAGAGGCCATAATCTACAGCTAGGCACTTTGCAAAAAACACGTCAGATTTCAATGTAAAAATGGGATGTGTCCATGTTGCGTTTCCTGTCGTGAGCATTAGGCCTACCCACGCAAGTGAGGTACCATTTTTATCGGGAGACTTGGGGGAACACAGGATAGCAAAACAAGTGTTATTGCCCCTTGTCTTTCTCTACATTTTTTCCTTCCAAATGTAAGACAGTGTGTAAAAAAGACGTCTATTTGAGAAATGGCCTGTAATTCACATGCTAGTATGGGCACCCCAGAATTCAGAGATGTGCAATTAACCACTGCTTCTCAACACCTTATCTTATGCCCATTTTGTAAATACAAAGATTTTCTTGATACCATTTTTTCACTCTTTATATTTCAGCAAATGAATTGCTGTATACCCGGTATAGAATGAAAACCCATTGCAAGGTGCACCTCATTTATTGGCTCAGGGTACCTAGGGATCTTGATGAACCTACAAGCCCTATATATCCTCGCAACCAGAAGAGTCCAGCAGATGTAACAGTATATTGCTTTAAAAAATCTGACATTGCAGGAAAAAGTTACAGAGTAAAACGTGGAGAAAAATGGCTGTTTTTTTCAGCTCACTTTCAATATTTTTTTATTTCAGCTGTTATTTTCTGTAGGAAAACCTTGTAGGATCTACACAAATGACCCCTTGCTGAATTCAGAATTTTGTGTACATTTTTATGAAATGTTTAGCTGTCCGGGATCCAGCATTGGTTTCACACCCATTCCTGTCACTAAGTGGAAGGAGGCAGAAAGCACCAAAAATAGTAAAAATGGGGTATGTCCCAGTAAAATGCCAAAATTGTGTTGAAAAATGTGGTTTTCTGATTCAAGTCTGCCCGTTCCTGAAAGGTGGGAAGATGGTGATTTTAGCACCAGAAACCCTTTGTTGATGCCATTTTCAGTGAAAAAAACACAAGCCTTCTTCGGCAGCCCTTTTTTCCCATTGTTTTGAAAAAAACAAAAGTTTCACTGTATTTTGGCTAATTTCTTTGTCTCCTCCAGGGGAAACCACAAACTCTGGGTACCATTAGAATCCCTAGGATTTTGGAAAAAAAGGACACAGAAAGTACACCCTCAGCAGCGCGGGGGGGGGCCGGGTGCAGTGTGCAAACAAGCGTCGGGTTCTCTGTAGATTTCAATGAGAGATCAAGGGATCTCTTCAGCGGTGCAGGCAGGCAAGGGGGGGGCTCCTCGGGGTAGCCACCACCTGGGCAAGGGAGAGGGCCTCCTGGGGGTCACTCCTGCACAGGAGTTCCATTTCTTTAGGTGCTGGGGGCTGCGGGTGCAGGGTCTTTTCCAGCCGTCGGGAAAGGGAGTTCAGGCAGTCGCGGTCAGGGGGAGCCTCGGTATTCCCTCTGCAGGCGTCGCTGTGGGGGCTCAGGGGGGACAACTTTGGTTACTCACGGTCTCGTAGTCGCCGGAGGGTCCTCCCTGAGGTGTTGGTTCTCCACCAGTCGAGTCGGGGTCGCCGGGTGCAGTGTTGCGAGTCTCACGCTTCTTGCGGGGAGTTGCAGGGGTCTTTAAGTCTGCTCCTTGAAACAAAGTTGCAGTTCTTTTGGAGCAGTGCCGCTGTCCTCTGGAGTTTCTTGTCTTTCGTGAAGCAGGGCAGTCCTCAGAGGATTCAGAGGTCGCTGGTCCCTTGGAAAGCGTCGCTGGAGCAGGTTTCTTTGGAAGGCAGGAGACAGGCCGGTAGGACTGGGGCCAAAGCAGTTGGTGTCTTCTGTTCTTTCTCTGCAGGGGGTTTTCAGCTCGGCAGTCTTCTTCTTCTTGTAGTTTCAGGAATCTAAATTCTTAGGTTCAGGGGAGCCCTTAAATACTAAATTTAAGGGCGTGTTTAGGTCTGGGGGGGTTAGTAGCCAATGGCTACTAGCCCTGAGGGTGGGTACACCCTCTTTGTGCCTCCTCCCAAGGGGAGGGGGTCACATCCCTAATCCTATTTGGGAATCCTCCATCTGCAAGATGAAGGATTTCTAAAAGTTAGAGTCACTTCAGCTCAGGACACCTTAGGGGCTGTCCTGACTGGCCAGTGACTCCTCCTTGTTATTCTCATTATTTTCTCCGGCCTTGCCGCCAAAAGTGGGGGCCGTGGCCGGAGGGGGCGGGCAACTCCACTAGCTGGAGTGTCCTGCGGTGCTGGCACAAAGGGGTGAGCCTTTGAGGCTCACCGCCAGGTGTGACAGCTCCTGCCTGGGGGAGGTGTTAGCATCTCCACCCAGTGCAGGCTTTGTTACTGGCCTCAGAGTGACAAAGGCACTCTCCCCATGGGGCCAGCAACATGTCTCGGTTGTGGCAGGCTGCTGGAACCAGTCAGCCTACACAGATAGTCGGTTAAGGTTTCAGGGGGCACCTCTAAGGTGCCCTCTGGGGTGTGTTTCACAATAAAATGTACACTGGCATCAGTGTGCATTTATTGTGCTGAGAAGTTTGATACCAAACTTCCCAGTTTTCAGTGTAGCCATTATGGTGCTATGGAGTCCGTGTTTGACAGACTCCCAGACCATATACTGTTATGGCTACCCTGCACTTACAATGTCTAAGGTTTGGCTTAGACACTGTAGGGGCACAGTACTCATGCACTGGTGCCCTCACCTATGGTATAGTGCACCCTGCCTTAGGGCTGTAAGGCCTACTAGAGGGGTGACTTATCTATACTGCATAGGCAGTGTGAGGTTGGCATGGCACCCTGAGGGGAGTGCCATGTCGACTTACTCGTTTTGTTCTCACCAGCACACACAAGCTGTCAAGCAGTGTGTCTGTGCTGAGTGAGGGGTCCCCAGGGTGGCATAAGATATGCTGCAGCCTTTAGAGACCTTCCCTGGCATCAGGGCCCTTGGTACCAGGGGTACCAGTTACAAGGGACTTACCTGGATGCCAGGGGGTGCCAATTGTGGAATCAAAAGTACAGGTTAGGGAAAGAACACTGGTGCTTGGGCCTGGTTAGCAGACCTCAGCACACTTTCAATTCAAAACATAGCATCAGCAAAGGCAAAAAGTCAGGGGGTAACCATGCCAAGGAGGCATTTCCTTACACAACCCCCCCCCCCAAACGAAAGAGGATGAGACTAACCTTTCCCAAGAGAGTCTTCATTTTCTAAGTGGAAGAACCTGGAAAGGCCATCTGCATTGGCATGGGCAGTCCCAGGTCTGTGTTCCACTATAAAGTCCATTCCCTGTAGGGAGATGGACCACCTCAACAGTTTTGGATTTTCACCTTTCATTTGCATTAGCCATCTGAGAGGTCTGTGGTCAGTCTGAACTAGGAAGTGAGTACCAAAGAGGTATGGTCTCAGCTTCTTCAGGGACCAAACCACAGCAAAGGCCTCCCTCTCAATGGCACTCCAACGCTGCTCCCTGGGGAGTAACCTCCTGCTAATGAAAGCAACAGGCTGGTCAAGGCCATTATCATTTGTTTGGGACAAAACTGCCCCTATCCCATGTTCAGAGGCATCTGTCTGCACAATGAACTGCTTGGAGTAATCTGGAGCTTTTAGAACTGGTGCTGTGCACATAGCTTGTTTCAGGGTGTCAAAGGCCTGTTGGCATTCTACAGTCCAGTTTACTTTCTTGGGCATTTTCTTGGAGGTGAGTTCTGTGAGGGCTGTCACAATGGATCCATATCCCTTCACAAACCTCCTATAGTACCCAGTCAAGCCAAGGAATGCCCTGACTTGAGTCTGGGTTTTTGGAGCTGCCCAGTCCAGAATAGTCTGGATCTTAGGCTGGAGTGGCTGAACTTGGCCTCCACCTACAAGGTGTCCCAAGTAAACCACAGTTCCCTGCCCTATCTGGCATTTGGATGCCTTGATAGAGAGGCCTGCAGATTGCAGAGCCTTCAAAACCTTCTTCAGGTGGACCAGGTGATCCTGCCAGTTGGAGCTAAAGACAGCAATATCGTCAAGATAAGCTGCACTGAAGGACTCCAAGCCAGCAAGGACTTGATTCACCAACCTTTGGAAGGTGGCAGGGGCATTCTTTAAACCAAAGGGCATAACAGTGAACTGATAATGCCCATCAGGTGTGGAGAATGCTGTCTTTTCTTTTGCTCCAGGGGCCATTTTGATTTGCCAGTACCCTGCTGTTAAGTCAAAGGTACTTAAGAATTTGGCAGCCCCTAATTTATCAATCAGCTCATCAGCCCTAGGAATGGGATGGGCATTTGTCTTGGTGACAGAGTTAAGTCATCTGTAGTCCACACAAAACCTCATCTCTCTCTTTCCATCTTTGGTGTGAGGTTTGGGGACTAAGACCACTGGGCTAGCCCAGGGGCTGTCAGAGTACTCAATTACTCCCAATTCCAGCATCTTGTGGACTTCCACCTTGATGCTTTCCTTAACTTGATCAGACTGTCTGAATATTTTGTTTTTGACAGGCATGCTGTCTCCTGTGTCCACATCATGGGTACACAGGTGTGTCTGACCAGGGGTTAGGGAAAATAGCTCAGCAAACTGTTGCAGGACCTTCCTACAGTTAGCTTGCTGTTGGCCAGAGCGGGTGTCTGAATAGATCACTCCATCTACTGAGCCATCATTAGGGTCTGATGACAGAAGATCAGGGAGAGGCTCACTCTCAGCTTCCTGATCCTCATCTGTTACCATTAACAGATTTACATCAGCCCTGTCATGGAAGAGCTTAAGGCGGTTCACATGGATCACCCTCTTGGGGCTCCTGCTTGTGCCCAGGTCTACCAGGTAGGTGAACTGACTCGTCCTCTCTAGCACTGGGTAAGGGCCACTCCATTTGTCCTGAAGTGCCCTGGGAGCCACAGGCTCCAAAACCCAGACTTTCTGCCCTGGTTGAAATTCAACCAGTGCAGCCTTTTGGTCATACCAACACTTCTGGAGCTGTTGGCTGGCCTCAAGGTTTTTGCTTGCCTTTTCCATGTACTTTGCCATCCTTGAGCGAAGGCCAAGTACATAGTCCACTATGTCTTGTTTAGGCTCATGAAGAGGTCTCTCCCAGCCTTCTTTCACAAGAGCTAGTGGTCCCCTTACAGGGTGGCCAAACAGAAGTTCAAAGGGTGAGAACCCTACTCCCTTCTGAGGCACCTCTCTGTAAGCGAAAAGCAGACATGGCAGGAGGACATCCCATCTCCTTTTGAGTTTTTCTGGGAGCCCCATGATCATGCCCTTTAATGTCTTGTTGAATCTCTCAACAAGGCAATTAGTTTGTGGATGATATGGTGTAGTGAATTTATAAGTCACTCCACACTCATTCCACATGTGTTTTAGGTATGCTGACATGAAGTTGGTACCTCTGTCAGACACCACCTCCTTAGGGAAGCCCACTCTGGTAAAGATACCAATGAGGGCCTTGGCTACTGCAGGGGCAGTAGTCGACCTAAGGGGAATAGCTTCAGGATACCTAGTAACATGATCCACTACTACTAGGATGTACATATTTCCTGAGGCTGTGAGAGGTTCCAGTGGACCCACTATGTCCACACCCACTCTTTCAAAGGGGACCCCCACCACTGGAAGTGGAATGAGGGGGGCCTTTGGATGTCCACCTGTCTTACCACTGGCTTGACAGGTGGGACAGGAGGTGCAAAACTCCTTAACCTTCTGGGACATGTTGGGCCAGTAGAAGTGGTTGACTAACCTCTCCCAAGTCTTGGTTTGTCCCAAATACCCAGCAAGGGGAATATCATGGGCTAAAGTCAGAATAAACTCTCTGAACCCCTGAGGCACTACCACTCTCCTAGTGGCACCAGGTTTGGGATCTCTTGCCTCAGTGTACAGGAGTCCATATCCCAATAGACCCTATGTGTTCCATTTTTCTTGCCTTTGGACTCTTCAGCAGCTTGCTGCCTAACCCTTCAAGAGAGGGACAGGTTTCTTGTCCCTTACACAACTCTTCCCTTGAGGGTCCCCCTGGGCCCAAGAGCTCAACCTGATAAGGTTCCAGCTCCATAGGCTCAGTTCCCTCAGAGGGCAGAACTTCTTCCTGAGAAGAGAGGTTCTCTTTTTCTTGTTGTGTTGCAGCTGGTTTCCCAGCTGACTTTCCTTTTCTCTTGGTAGGCTGGGCCTTTCTTCCAGACTCCAGCTCTACTTTTTCACCCTGTGCTTTGCACTGTGCCCTTGTCTTGACACACACCAGTTCAGGGATACCCAGCATGGCTGCATGGGTTTTCAGTTCTACCTCAGCCCATGCTGAGGACTCCAGGTCATTTCCAAGCAAACAGTCTACTGGGATATTTGAGGAGACCACCACCTGTTTCAGGCCATTGACCCCTCCCCACTCTAAAGTTACCATTGCCATGGGATGTACTTTAGTTTGATTGTCAGCATTGGTGACTGGATAAGTTTGTCCAGTCAGGTATTGGCCAGGGGAAACCAGTTTCTCTGTCACCATAGTGACACTGGCACCTGTATCCCTCAGGCCCTCTACACTTGTCCCATTAATTAAGAGCTGCTGCCTGTATTTTTGCATGTTAGGGGGCCAGGCAGCCAGTGTGGCTAAATCCACCCCACCCTCAGAGACTAATGTAGCTTCAGTGTGACACCTGATTTGCTCTGGGCACACTGTTGATCCCACTTGGAGACTGGCCATTCCAGTTTTAGCTGGAGTGGAGTTAGAAGTGGTATCTTTCTTGGGACAGGTCTTGTCTCCAGTTTGGTGTCCAGGCTGACTACAGCTACGACACCAGGCCTTTTTGGGATCAAAGTTTTTACCCTTGTACCCAGAATTGTTTTGTGAAGAGGCTCTGGGCCCACCCTCCTGTGCAGGTTTTTGGGGGCCTGTAGAAGACTCTTTACTATTTTTATTTTTGGCTGTCTCACCACCTTTCCCCTGGGGAGGTTTTGTGACCCCTTTCTTTTGGTCACCCCCTGTGGAAGTTTTGGACACCCTAGTCTTGACCCAATGGTCCGCCTTCTTTCCCAATTCTTGGGGAGAAATTGGTCCTAGGTCTACCAGATGCTGATGCAGTTTATCATTGAAACAGTTACTTAATAGGTGTTCTTTCACAAATAAATTGTACAGCCCATCATAATTACTTACACCACTGCCTTGAATCCAACCATCTAGTGTTTTTACTGAGTAGTCTACAAAGTCAACCCAGGTCTGGCTCGAGGATTTTTGAGCCCCCCTGAATCTAATCCTATACTCCTCAGTGGAGAATCCAAAGCCCTCAATCAGAGTACCCTTCATGAGGTCATAAGATTCTGCATCTTTTCCAGAGAGTGTGAGGAGTCTATCCCTACACTTTCCTGTGAACATTTCCCAAAGGAGAGCACCCCAGTGAGATTTGTTCACTTTTCCGGTTACACAAGCCCTCTCAAAAGCTGTGAACCACTTGGTGATGTCATCACCATCTTCATATTTAGTTACAATCCCTTTAGGGATTTTCAACATGTCAGGAGAATCTCTGACCCTATTTATGTTGCTGCCACCATTGATGGGTCCTAGGCCCATCTCTTGTCTTTCCCTTTCTATGGCTAGGATCTGTCTTTCCAAAGCCAATCTTTTGGCCATCCTGGCTAACTGGATGTCCTCTTCACTGGAGTTATCCTCAGTGATTTCAGAGAGGTTGGTCCCTCCTGTGAGGGAACCAGCATCTCTGACTATGATTTGTGGAGTCAGGGCTTGAGAGGCCCTGTCTTCCCTAGATAGGACTGGTAGGGGGGAATCACCCTCCAAGTCACTATCATCATCCTCTGTGTTGCCATCCTCAGAGGGGTTGGCTCTTTCAAACTCTGCCAAAAGCTCCTGGAGCTGTAGTTTGGAAGGTCTGGGGCCCATTACTATTTTCTTTAGTGTACAGAGTGACCTTAGCTCCCTCATCTTAAGATGGAGGTAAGGTGTGGTGTCGAGTTCCACCACATTCATCTCTGCACTAGACATTATGCTTCTAAAAGTTGGGATACTTTTTAAGAATCTAAAACTAGTTCTAGAATCTAATTCAAACTTTTACCAAACTTTTAAACTCTAAAAGGAAATGCTAACAGGGACTAACACAAGGCCCTAGCAGGACTTTTAAGAATTTCGAAAAATTTCAAATTGCAAAAATCAAGTTCTAATGACAATTTTTGGAATTTGTCGTGTGATCAGGTATTGGCTGAGTAGTCCAGCAAATGCAAAGTCTTGTACCCCACCGCTGATCCACCAATGTAGGAAGTTGGCTCTGTATGCACTATTTCAAAGTAAGGAATAGTATGCACAGAGTCCAAGGGTTCCCCTTAGAGGTAAGATAGTGGCAAAAAGAGATAATACTAATGCTCTATTTTGTGGTAGTGTGGTCGAGCAGTAGGCTTATCCAAGGAGTAGTGTTAAGCATTTGTTGTACATACACACAGGCAATAAATGAGGAACACACACTCAGAGACAAATCCAGCCAATAGGTTTTGTTATAGAAAAATATCTTTTCTTAGTTTATTTTAAGAACCACAGGTTCAAATTCTACATGTAATATCTCATTTGAAAGGTATTGCAGGTAAGTACTTCAGGAACTTTAAATCATTATATTAGCGTGTATACTTTTTACATAAAACACAATAAGCTGTTTTAAAAGTGGACACAGTGCAATTTTCACAGTTCCTGGGGGAGGTAAGTTTTTGTTAGTTTTGTCAGGTAAGTGAATCACTTACAAGTCTCAGGTTTGGGTCCAAGGTAGCCCACTGTTGGGGGTTCAGAGCAACCCTAAAGTTACCACACCAGCAGCTCAGGGCCGGTCAGGTGCAGAGGTCAAAGAGGTGCCCAAAACGCATAGGCTTCAATGGAGAGAAGGGGGTGCCCTGGTTCCGGTCTCCCAGCAGGTAAGTACCCGCGTCTTCGGAGGGCAGACCAGGGGGGTTTTGTAGGGCACCGGGGGGGACACAAGTCCACACAGAAAGTACACCCTCAGCAGCGCGGGGGCGGCCGGGTGCAGTGTGCAAACAAGCGTCGGGTTCTCTGTAGATTTCAATGAGAGATCAAGGGATCTCTTCAGCGGTGCAGGCAGGCAAGGGGGGGCTCCTCGGGGTAGCCACCACCTGGGCAAGGGAGAGGGCCTCCTGGGGGTCACTCCTGCACAGGAGTTCCATTTCTTTAGGTGCTGGGGGCTGCGGGTGCAGGGTCTTTTCCAGCCGTCGGGAAAGGGAGTTCAGGCAGTCGCGGTCAGGGGGAGCCTCGGGATTCCCTCTGCAGGCGTCGCTGTGGGAGCTCAGGGGGGACAACTTTGGTTACTCATGGTCTCGGAGTCGCCGGAGGGTCCTCCCTGAGGTGTTGGTTCTCCACCAGTCGAGTCGGGGTCGCCGGGTGCAGTGTTGCGAGTCTCACGCTTCTTGCGGGGAGTTGCAGGGGTCTTTAAGTCTGCTCCTTGAAACAAAGTTGCAGTTCTTTTGGAGCAGTGCCGCTGTCCTCGGGAGTTTCTTGTCTTTCGTGAAGCAGGGCAGTCCTCAGAGGATTCAGAGGTCGCTGGTCCCTTGGAAAGCGTCGCTGGAGCAGGTTTCTTTGGAAGGCAGGAGACAGGCCGGTAGGACTGGGGCCAAAGCAGTTGGTGTCTTCTGTTCTTCCTCTGCAGGGGTTTTTCAGCTCGGCAGTCTTCTTCTTCTTGTAGTTTCAGGAATCTAAATTCTTAGGTTCAGGGGAGCCCTTAAATACTAAATTTAAGGGCGTGTTTAGGTCTGGGGGGTTAGTAGCCAATGGCTACTAGCCCTGAGGGTGGGTACACCCTCTTTGTGCCTCCTCCCAAGGGGAGGGGGTCACATCCCTAATCCTATTGGGGAATCCTCCATCTGCAAGATGGAGGATTTCTAAAAGTTAGAGTCACTTCAGCTCAGGACACCTTAGGGGCTGTCCTGACTGGCCAGTGACTCCTCCTTGTTATTCTCATTATTTTCTCCGGCCTTGCCGCCAAAATTGGGGGCCGTGGCCGGAGGGGGCGGGCAACTCCACTAGCTGGAGTGTCCTGCGGTGCTGGCACAAAGGGGTGAGCCTTTGAGGCTCACCGCCAGGTGTGACAGCTCCTGCCTGGGGGAGGTGTTAGCATCTCCACCCAGTGCAGGCTTTGTTACTGGCCTCAGAGTGACAAAGGCACTCTCCCCATGGGGCCAGCAACATGTCTCGGTTGTGGCAGGCTGCTGGAACCAGTCAGCCTACACAGATAGTCGGTTAAGGTTTCAGGGGGCACCTCTAAGGTGCCCTCTGGGGTGTGTTTCACAATAAAATGTACACTGGCATCAGTGTGCATTTATTGTGCTGAGAAGTTTGATACCAAACTTCCCAGTTTTCAGTGTAGCCATTATGGTGCTATGGAGTCCGTGTTTGACAGACTCCCAGACCATATACTCTTATGGCTACCCTGCACTTACAATGTCTAAGGTTTGGCTTAGACACTGTAGGGGCACAGTACTCATGCACTGGTGCCCTCACCTATGGTATAGTGCACCCTGCCTTAGGGCTGTAAGGCCTACTAGAGTGGTGACTTATCTATACTGCATAGGCAGTGTGAGGTTGGCATGGCACCCTGAGGGGAGTGCCATGTCGACTTACTCGTTTTGTTCTCACCAGCACACACAAGCTGTCAAGCAGTGTGTCTGTGCTGAGTGAGGGGTCCCCAGGGTGGCATAAGATATGCTGCAGCCCTTAGAGACCTTCCCTGGCATCAGGGCCCTTGGTACCAGGGGTACCAGTTACAAGGGACTTACCTGGATGCCAGGGGGTGCCAATTGTGGAATCAAAAGTACAGGTTAGGGAAAGAACACTGGTGCTGGGGCCTGGTTAGCAGACCTCAGCACACTTTCAATTCAAAACATAGCATCAGCAAAGGCAAAAAGTCAGGGGGTAACCATGCCAAGGAGGCATTTCCTTACAGCTTGTGTGTGCTGTATGTGACTTCCTCGAAGTGCCAAGTCGACGTTTGGCGTATGTGCAGTAAAAGGACAACTCCAGTCGGTGTGAAGCATGTGAATGGGAAAAAAGCTTCACTAAGAAATCTACTCACCATTGGTCAAGAATCTACAACCAAGATTAAACGAAAATGTACTGTGCTGCCACGCAAAATAAAGTTATACAATATACAGAGCATTAACTCTAAAGAAAGGTTCAACCAGGTTTACCAAAAGTGCAGTTAAACACAATTATATTTTGCTATAATTCATTATTAATAATAGCTCTGGCTAACAAAAGTAAAAAGGAGGCATACTGCTATTACTCTTACCTGAGTCTTGGTAAGTAGAGCATTACAGCCTTAGCACCGGGTGGGGAGACCCAAGGAGAAGCACACGTGTTGCGTTTACTGAGCAGTCCAATACCTAAAGCGGCACACCATCAAAGCTGCCAAATGGTGGCTCAGAACAGCTCCAGGGCTCTCCATGAGTGACATGGCTCTGATGGAGACCACCAAAAAGGTCAAAACTTCAAAGATTTTTCTGGATGACCAAGATGTAGAACCATTTTTGGGCCTCCTTGATGAAGCAGATTCCCAGGGACAGTTAACAGCATCTGATAGAGCTTCACCTTCAATGTCAGCCACTGCTATGAACAGTTGCAATGCTGAAGCCACCACCACATTTTGATGTCACCAAAAAGCAAAATATAAGCGATATAAGGATTGGATAGAGACATTTGAAGATTTAATTTATGCTTTTGAAGAGACTGATAACAGGAAGATTATTAAGTATCTCAAAAATCTTGCTGGTGATGGTGTCAAAAAGACATGAAGAAAATGCCATGAACTGACAAAGAAGACGCATACCGTCAGATTAAGAATGTGTTGAATCTCAATATTAATCCAGTACAAAATTTTGACTATGAATGATGTGTTATCAGTCAAGAACATCAAAGAGTTGGTGAAACAATTGAATTCATGAAAAGACTCAACACACTCATCAAACGCTGTAAGTTCAATTAATTTAATGGTGACGGAGCTATGGGGCTTAGAGTGATCAATTGACGCTTGTCATTCAGGTGACGAATGCAAAGATTAACTCTTACTCTGGAGCAAGTGTCGATGACCGCCAGAGCTGAGGAATGTGCTGAGAGACAAACATGGTACCCAGAGCAAGTCAGTCATAAGTGTGAAAAGTAATTTGAAACAAAAAACTGAAGAACACAAAATGATGTCTACACGCAAAAAGAAGTTGTGCTTCAGATGTGGATTTGCATTTCCACACAAAGGAAAGTGTCCCGTCATTGGTCAGATATGCAAAGGCTGTGGTAAAGAGAACCATTTTGTGGTGATGTGCAGAGCGAAGAAATAAGTAAGTGTGCCATGGGGTGAAGACAAAATGGGCACCAGAATGTTCCAGAAGCAACGTTCGATGTGCACCCACAAGGTAAGCAGCAACATCAGTTCTGGCAAATAGATACTAAGCAAAGTTGATCATCACCTAAACCATCTCCAAAACAGTTCATATTCAACAATAAGTAAAAGTGAAGAAAGTGATCGTACCATGTCAATGCTTACCTCAGAAAAACTGGAACATGTCGGACTGATCGCCTGTGAGAAGAAAAGTCAGTCACAGAAAGTCGACATGTCAAAGCAACAAAATCACACAAGCACTGTACAAAGATAGCATTGAAAATAAGTGCATGGTCAATACTTTTCATTATCGATAGTGGTGCCTCCATAAATATAATGCCTGAAGATAAGTACAATGAACTGTCTCTGTTACCGCGGCTTATGTCGTCAAAGACTAAAGCATATACTTGGGCTGCATCGACTCCCATGAAGAGTAAAGGTTTATTTTGACATAAGAAAATGAAAGTACAAGCACTGATCTATATGCTTGAAGGTAAAGCAGCAAGTGCCTCCTTGCTCAGTTTCAACACAACTGCTGTCATGGGACTGATTTCAGTGAATTACAACATGAATGTTCATTGTGAAATGGTAAGTCAATTCCCTTCATTGTTTCATGGTTTAGGAAAGTTAAAGACTATCAAAGTAAACTGCCTATTAATGAGGATGTCCATCCTATTTCTTAGAAACATAGACAAGTTGCTTTTCATTTTCAAGAAGCTGTTAAAAAAGAACTTTACTTCAGCGTGGTATTATTGGACATTCTGCTGGTCCAACACCATGGGTTTTTACCATAGTAATAGTGCCCAAAAAGGACCATGAAGGAGCTGTGCGCATATGCATTGACATGACCCAGAAAAACAAACCAATTAAACAAGAAAGGCATCCAGGTCTACACATTGCCGACATGATCACGCAATTGAATGGAGCCAAAATCTTCTCTCGGCTTGATTTGAATAAACGTTATAATGAGTTAGAACTAGAGAAAGCTATAGATACATTACAACCTTTGCTACACATGTTGGTTTGTTTAGATACAAGAGACTTAGTTTAAGTGTGTCATCTGCTGTAAAACCTTTCCAAGACGTCATATGACGCATCATACAACCTATTGTGAATGCACTTACATATAGCGATGAAAAACTGTTTTTTGGAGCTACACAGAAGGAGCATGATAGAGCCCTCACAAAAGCACATCAATTATGCAATGATGCAGGCTTGACTTTATCTGTAGCCAAGTGTGAATTCAATAAGACAAAACTTAAATTCTTTGGCCTTATCTTTCCTGATGGGGGCATGATGCCTGATCCTGCCAAAGTTCAAGCTTTGACAAATGCTGAACCCTCACAAGATGGTTCAATAGTATGTTCTTTTCTTGGAATGGCCAGCTACTATTCACAATACATAAGGGACTTTGCCACTGTCAGTGTTCCAATATCAGAGTGAACAAAGAAAAATGTTTATTTTAAATGGTCACGAGAATGTGAAAAGAGTTTCATGAGTATCAAACATGCCATTGAAACCGCCACAGAAATGGCGCACTTCAGTCCAAAGCTCCACATCCAGATTATTGCTGAAACTAGCCCCATTGGGTTAGGCACTACATTTGCACAGCATAGTGGACGCCCAAATGCAAGATGACATATTGTGGCCTATGCTAATAGACGTTTATCTCTAACAGAACATGTTTACTCACAGCTCGAAAAGGAATATTTGGCTGTAGTATGGGCTTGTGAGTATTTCCATATATTCCTGTACAGAAAGCCTTTTACGCTAGTGACTATCATCAAGCCTTGCTGAGCATCTTCGGCAGTCCAAAAGCCAAGATGCCTCTTTGAATTGAACAATGGGGACTGCGAATGCAAGAGTATGATTATACAATTGTGCATCGCTCAGGAAAGGATCAAAAACCTGCTGACTACTTTTTGAGTGCCCATTGAAGGGTCATGGTGCTCCATCCAAAACAGCAGAGGCCCACATCAATTTCATTGTCAAGTCAAGTACACCAGCTGGTGTATCGTTAGCCTAGATTGCCACTTCTACAAGTCATGATATTGACCTGCTAAAAGACATAATTACACATCAATCATGGAACAAACACTTTCGACCTCTCATTAATGATGGTGAATATCAAAAGTACAAAAATGACAAAGATGAATTGTCCATAACTCAAGAAGGAGTTATACTGTGAGGATCCTCATTCTGGACAGCCTACAACAAAAGGTGATAGAAGTGGCTCATGAAGGACATTGTGGTATTGTTGCTACAAAGAGAGCTCTCTGAGAGCAAGTTTGGTTTCCATACCTAGATGAAAGAGTTGAAAAGGAACTCAAGGCCTGTCACATGCAAGTGCTTGTCAACCAAAGACACTCAACATACTCTAAACATGTCAGAACTCCAAAAGCATACCTGGGAGAGAACAGCCATCAATTTCTTTGGTCCACTTGACAATGGACATCATTTTATGGCAATTTAGATGATTTTTCATGTTTTCCTGTGGTCGAAGATTTTTCATCCATGACACATGGGCGAGTAATCGAAAAACGTGATGGCATCTTTACAATATGGAACTTACCAGCCATTGTGACGTCTGACAATGGTCCACCCTTCAACAGCAAATAATTTAAAGAATTTCTGGAGCATCTGAATATAAAGTATCTAAAGATCACACCCTTATGGCCAAAAGCCAATAAACTTGTTGAGCAATTTATGAGTATGTTACATGAAAGCAATGCAGCGTGCAACTTTCGAGAAGCTCATTCAAAAAACAGTATTGAACTCTACCTTATGAGCTTTGCGTTTGATACCCCACTCGACCATAGGTGAAAGTCCTGCAACTTGGGAGAAACAAAGATACCCCAATGGACCACAGAAAGAAACATTAATAAAAACCTGATTTGTACAATGGACTTGGTTCAAAAAAGGAAAATGAAAGCTATGAGGGACAAGAGGCGACATCCGTGTGACCTCTAGTTCAGAAAAGGAGATTCAGTGATTTCTCAACAGAAAAGAAAATCTGATGGTCCTTACAATGCTGAATCATTTCAAGTAGGTCTATCAAAGGTCACGTGGTGACTGCCCAACGACCTGGGAAGTCCCTTACAAGAGACTTTTCTCACTTCAGGCCTGTGTTCCATTGGTCTTCAACTTGAAATGATGAAAGAAAGATTGATTCTGAAAACCCAATGACTGTTGCTGATTCTTTACCATTATTGGCTTATTTCCAACATTGAAGATGACCCTTCACAGTTTCCAGTAACGAGATTGGGTCAACAGATCAAAGTGCCAAGAAAATTAATTGAAGCAATGTATTTGCTCCTATTTCTTATCTATGTAGATATTTGTGTACAGAGGGGGAGATGTAGTGTTGTGCATGATTTAGAATAGAACCTTTCTGGCTCCTCAAGGACTCTGAATCAGTATCAGTGTGACATACTTGTGAGAAGAGAATGTCATTAAAGCTTGCTTTCAAATGTGGGAGTTCACAGGTACAAACAGAGGAATAGAGATGTGTGATTTACAGCTCCATATATGGCCTTGTCATTCAGTGGGTACCAGGGTGGGCAAGAAGTCGCAGCCAAGTCGAATTGGCAGTTGAAACTGCACATGCAGGCTGCAATGGCAGGCCTGAGACATGTTTAAAGGGCTACTTAGGAGGGTGATTCAATGAGTGCTGAAGGCCCACTAGTAGCATTTCATTTATGGACCCTGAGTATTTATAGTAGCACTGTACTACAGACTTCCAACTAAATTAAATGTACCAATTGTATTCCATTTTTCACAATGTTTAGAGGATAGAACACACACACTTTTGCAATGGTTAGAGGTGGTAAAGTGCACAGAGTCCCAAGGCCAACAAAAACGGAGGAGTAAGGCAAAACATCTGGGGGTAAACCACCATAAGGTCTAACAAGCTGTAAAATAGCAGTTAAGACACAATCAGTTATTTGTTGGGAATGCTAGAGAAATGAAGATAAGAGATAATCTCCAGAATACCAAATATGATTTTGCCTAATTATTAGCATATACTCAGGTGTAAAGTTAAAATCAATAAAATGTTCATATGCTACAGAAACACTATGTAAAAAAGTACTCTTGTTAGGTAAACATTTATTCAGAAACTATATCACAGAGCTTTGGGACAGTTCCACTGCTGTTACAAGATATATATATGTATTATACCTTACTAGAGCTATTTAAGTCTGGGTGAAGTTTCATATACATCGGGGTTATTGTGTAATTATGCTTGTAAAACAAAATTCCCGAAATTATATCATTATGCCTTGTTGCCTAATTACGTTGCATCTGCAGAATTTTTTTAGTGCGGTAACAATGTGAATGACTGGAACTCGAGCAGCTGTCATTTGCGCTACTTCTGGTTTTGGTGCTTTTTTTTAGCATGGGATGCATCCTCGTGTCCACAACGGAAGTGCATATTGCGCAGCTAAAAATAGGGATAAATGCCATATTTGCATTTCATGTAATTATGTGTAATTTTGGGTAATATTCCCAAATTTCACGTAGTCACACGAAAGCAAATTATGTGAATTTTGCACACCCCTATTATGGATAAGCTGTCATTCTGGAACAACTGTATTTTTCAAAGCTTGAATTTGAACACAAAAATCACTTGCAATTTACCAAAGAAGCAGATGCTTTATTTCAGTGATCATTTTGTGAATTTTCCAAAAATTACCAAAGGTGCTTGTGGGAGCACATCTGGCCTTATTTGGTCTTTCATAATTTATTTATAAGGGACGAGTTTGAGGTTCGATGGACCTTTTGACTACGCTTAGAGTGATTCCACCATGTACACACTCTTTACTCATAATCTGACCAACAACAACCTAACATGTTTAACAAATCAATTTATCAGAAACTATGGGCCTGATTACAACTTTGGAGGAGGTTTTAATCCGTCCCAAAAGTGACGCTAAAGTGACGGATATACCACCAGCCGTATTACGAGTTCCATAGGATATAATGGACTCGTAATACGGCTGGTGGTATATCCGTCACATTACCGTCACTTTTGGGACGGATTAACACCTCCTCCAAAGTTGTAATCAGGCCCTATGAGTCAGCAATCATTACGCACCATGACCCATGTGGCCATGAATAACCACGCCTTTTAGTAAAATTAGAAAGTTTATTTCCCTATATTGACAATGCTAATATCACGTAAATTAGTCTCTATACCAAATGATAAGTAGATACAAACAACACAGGATGACCAAAGCATTGAAAAAATCTCAATGTAACTAATGCATGGATAATTAAACATCCAAGAGTTACAGTACAAACTAATAACATCAATAACTGAATAACAGAGATAGCATACATCTAGATTCAACAGGTGAACAAAATCCAGTCTTTGTTAATAAAATTTGTCAACACATTTTGAATACTAACTAACCCCCCAATTAGAATAGCGTGTTTAGGCTTCATGGAAAACAATTTAGTCAAAAGTTAATTTGGAAAACATTTAACTAGAGTTCTATCAAAATAGCGTTGGTACCTAAAAGGAAAATCAAAATCTACAACAGAACCAGTATCATTTCATTGTACCTCTCCTGAATGGATCAGCAACCTGCGATTTCTCTTCGTCAGTTGGACATCCGTCTGGTCAGCATCAGCAATGGACAGTGAAAGGGATTAAATCAGCCATGGTTGAGCGATATGTTAACTGAACCAACTTAGTAAATATTAAACTAAGGAAACAACATCAACACAATTTCTCTATGAGGATAAAACTATAAGGAAAAGAACATCCCATCTGGAACTGCGATGCTCCACGAAACGGTCTACTAATGGGTAGAGAATGGGATAGGACAACCTAACAGTTAGACAAAGGACGGGGTAAGATGGACTAAAACAGGATAGGAATGCAAAGTGACTGACCTTCTCTTCTGAATGTGTAGTCTGGATATACTAAAATCCATCAAACATTTTCTCATGCCATCTTTGGTCAGAAAATCGCACGTTCACAGGAGGACCAATAGTCTTTGAATTCTAAATCTAAAATATAACTAGACAGTCTTTCACATGTTGATGATTGGCTCCTCCACTCCTGTTACCATCGTCAGCTTTGTCAGGTAACTTTTTAGTTGCAATCCTAGCTGTAGTCAGTGCGTCCATTGTTAGCTCCTGGGAATGTCTTCTTCTCACACAGCAAATCTACAAAGTATCCACTTCTAGTGCAAGATATTTCAACAAGCCTTTCTCATGAGAAAGTTTAAGATATTTACATATCGCTTGGTCAGCACAGTGTGAAAAATGTACAATATTAATTCTTTGCTTTCACAAGACATTTTCAAACTTTTATTAGGTCATGGAACTTAACAAGAGGCTTTGTCGACTAGGCCCAAACCACTTAATTAATCAAGACTCAATATTATTTACGTAAATACATAACAATACTATATTAGTATAATTCACTAATACATTTTATTTTACATGTGCACATTATTTAAACTATATGTTTCCTAAGTTTAGCCTAATTCATGTAAATTCTTAACCATTAATCAATACAAATTTATTAGTAATTAATTCAGCTTTCACATCTGTGCCTCAATTCGCTTTTCAGTGGACACTGTGGGGGTTATTCTAACTTTGGAGGAGGTGTTAATCCGTCCCAAAAGTGACGGAAAAGTGACGAATTTACCACCAGCCGTATTACGAGTCCATTATATCCTATGGAACTCGTAATACGGCTGGTGGTATATCCGTCACTTTACCGTCACTTTTGGGACGGATTAACACTCCTCCAAAGTTAGAATAACCCCCTGTATCCTTAACAATGACCTATAGAGCACCCAAATCTACTTCCATGCCTTACTTTAAAATGGGATAGGTGAGAGAGAAGCGAGGGCACAATAACAATTAGACACACTTGATTTCCCAAATGTAGCTCTGGGAAAATATAGAGCAGCTCTTAAGCCCATTGTAACCAGTTGCGCTGAAACAATTTTCAGATTGGAGGTGCTGCCATCATTGTTACATCACAGAAGTCCTAGGTTTGTGAAAAAATCAGATTTTTCTAATGTTATCGAAAGTGTCTTATTTGTTTAGATCATACTAAAATCTTTGTTGCCATCATACTTCAGAGCTCCAGTAAAAATGTGCTTCATTTGTGCTTTCATAACTTCGATATATTTTTAATAATTTGTGCAGTTCATTTACAGATAAATACATGTTGTATTTATCTGACAAAAACTGACACCTTACAGCCTTTTCCTGTACAGTTCCTGTACCCAAGGAAGATTGTCATGTAGTTCACTTTTTAAAAGCATCTCACTTTGCAGTCAGAGAAAGAAAAGTAAACACACATTTTCATGTTAAAAGAATGTGCAACAATTTGAAAGAAGACATAGCCTGCCATTTGACCTGTCCCCGTCTTTGAACACATAGCAAACGTGATAAGATAAAAACAAAATTTAAAGGCATCTTTATTACCCATTCACCTTTTGAATCCAGCACGGTAATTTCGGAGATTCTGCCCACCACCTGCACCCCTACTTCCAGCACCCATGATTGTAACCGGGGTCTCTCATAGCTCAGTTCTGAGCCCAGCGATCTTCAACTTGTATATGGCTCCTTAGGTCAGTCTGATAAAGCTCTTTGGGACCCTTTTTTACACCTATGCAGATGAAACTTAGGGCCTGATATATATAAAGTTAGCGTCGCCTTTGTGTAATTTTTTGATGCAAAAATGGCACAAACTTACAAAATATAATTATATTTTGTAAGGTTGCACCACTTTTGCCTCGAAAAATGACACAAAGGCAGTGCTAACTTTTCATAAATTAGGCCCTTAATTTATTATTAGGTTGAACAAAAACCTAAATGAGAGTGTGGCAAACTTGAAGCAATACTTCCGCAAATCTTCAAATTCCCTTGTGCTAAATGGTATTAAGATGAAATTTGTAATTTTTGGACCCAAGCATATCTGGCTACTTGACTGGTGGCCTGAACACCTGAGGGTGGGGGCTGCCTATACCCCATACCATTTACTTATCCACGTAATTTGGGAGGGTTTTTTAAAATTCTGATCTGTCTTGTGCTAAATAGATTGGAAGTCTTTCCCTCATTTGTTTCTATCTGCTTACTATTACAAGAAAAATCCTTCCATTCATCCCCAGGTCTGCAAGGAATAATCTGGTTCAAGCATTGGTGCAAGCAAAAATGGACTACTGCAACTCGTTACTGGTAGGCGTACCAAAATATCAAACACATAAAGTGCAGGTTTTACAAAATACAGATACCAGGCGGGTTTTGGGACTAATAAAAAATGACTCTGAAACCAATTAATTCAAGAAACTTCACTGGCTCCTAGTGCCAAAGAAATAATTTTTACAGCACGATCTCTTTGCCACAAGACCATCTACAATAATCACTATACCTCATATATGGGGACATTATTTGCATGGTATTTGCCAGCCCGCCAAGTAATAGTACGCACCTTAAGGAAATCAAGAGTGGAAAGGGGCATTATTGCACCTATCACAACTAGAGCATGGGATAGCTTATCTCTGATTTTAGGAACTCAGAGTAAATTACTCATTTTCAAAGCACAGCTGAAAATATTCCTCTTTAGCCACTTTCCAAAAGGCTTTTTTACACCCAGGGCGCTATAGAAGCCCTGTTCTATTCTCAGTTTCACATGTCTTAGGTCTTTATAATCCAGGGCCCAGAAACTTCCTTCTGGAGGTACTGTTTTCATGTTTTCGAAATTATGTAATCAAATTAAATCATTTCACTTCCAGTTGTCCAGTCTCTTGCTAGCATATCCTCACAGAGGGGGCAACTCTGCGGTAGGAATTAACCTTCCCTCACCTACTGGATTAGACTGGAAGAACAAAAAAGACAAATACATAAAAAGTTCAAATTCTGTCCTTGGAAAGAAAGAAATAATTGAAAGAGAGGGAAATGTAATAGCAGAAAAGATAACGGGAAGGAAAGAAAAGGCAGGTGATACTGAAGGAGGAAGAGAGTTTAAGAGAGAGTTGAACACTGTCACTATTGCGCCCTCTCCCACATAAGGGGACAGATTTCCAAATATTTCACACAACACAGCTCAGCAAGTGAAGTTTCTGTGCTGTGTTGCATGAAAGGAAGAGAGCAGAGGTGCGTCATATTTTCAAATAAATGGCCTAGTTCTGCTCTCCTTCTGCGCTCGTGGACTTTGGGCTGCCTAGTGCCAATGCAGGCACCCCTGCACCATAGGGTACCTTCTTGCACAAAATGTATCCTTGGAGGATTTTTCTTCTTTATAGATGCTGCTGAATGCACATTCAGGCACACTATTTTGGCACAACCCATGCCATGACTCTTTGTAAATTTGGGTTTGTGTGAAAACCTAAGGGGGTACACATGAAAACCCATGCATGGAACACCTCTCTGACACAAAGTAACACAGGGCAGCCCAATGCACCACGGTGCATTAATTTTTCTTTCACAAAGCAGCACAAATTGACATTTGGGTTGCTTTATAAATACCAAAATGGAATTTGGGTCAGGCTGGCATGAAAACAGTAGTGCAAACCTGATGCAAAATCTTTGAAACATTGAGCCCAGATGTAGTACATGCAGCACCTGTGCAAATGTGCACAGAGCGCACCAGGGGTTCAGCAATGTCTACAGCAGATATATGTCCTATTGCAGGAAAAAACAGAAACAGTGCAAGAATAGGTCTCCCTCCCTCCCGCTTTCTCACTAGTCCCCAACCCTTGCACTCACCCAGTGTGTATTAAAGTGCATTATTTTCCTATGTATCAGTTAGGCAGAAGTGTCAACTGTTAAATCATATTTAGTTTCCACCAATCATACACACCCAAAATGCTCCACAATAAGCCAATTTAATTTTATAGAAATTCCTTGTTTAGGAATTCGAACCGGTTTGGAAGTGTTTGGGAGAGGAGAGGTGGGGAGGTGAGTGCTGGACATGCTCTTTTTGCAGGGTTATCCCCCAAACTTTTGCCTTCTTCCGCATATTTGTTCCAACCTGTCTTAGTTGGCTATGGGACTCTGGGCACTTTACCACTGCTAACCAGTGCTAAAGTGCATGTGCTCTCTGTCTAAAGATATATTGGTGATTAGTTTCTCCATGAATTGGCTTATTTAATTTACTAATAAGTCCCCACTTGCCAGGCCCAAACCATCCCTTTTCCTACATGTAAGTCACCCCTAAGGTAAGCTCCATTGGCAGGGTGAAGTGTATTTAAAAAGTAGGACATATACTGGTGTGGTTTATATGTCCTGATAGTGAAATACTACTAAATTAGGTTTTCACTATTGCAAGGACTATCTCTCTCATAGGGTAACATGGGAATTGCCTTGAATATCTTTTGAGTGTAATGTAATTTGTCATTGGTAGCAGACAGAGATATGTAGGTTGGGGTCTTTGAACTCACAACTTAAAAATACCACTTTTGATGAAGTTATTTTTTTGAATTGTAAGTTTGAAAATGCCACTTTTAGAAAGTGGACATTTTCTTGCTTAACCATTCTGTGCCTCTGCCTATCTGCGGAATACACGTCTAGATCAGGATGACAGTTGGCCTGTTTGAGAAATCACTCTAGACAGTCACACAAAGGGAACTGAGGTGTGCCCTGCATTTACTGATAGGCCTTCCTAGGGTAGAGTGGTGGGAGGAGGTGGCACTTGCACCTGAATAGGGCTGTACCTGTCCTTCCACAAGCAGTCTCTAACCCGCTGGAGTGTGTCTGAGGCCAGGGCAGGAAAGGCAGGTTCTTGTGCACTACAAAGACTTTCCTTTGAAGTTTGCCTACTTTAAAGGCAGAAATTAATATAAGTACTGGACTTCTGAGACAACAACTTTAGAAGCCTTCTGGACTGAGGACATTCTGCCAGGAAGAAGAGCTGGATGCTGTAGGAAGGACTGCCACTCTGCCTGTTGCTTTGCTGTGCTGTGCTGGCCTGCTGCTTGCTGCTTCTGTCCTGGGAGTGAAAGGACTGGACGTTGCTTTCTACATCCTGCTTCCAAAAGTTCTTGGACTTGGACTGAGCTTGCCTCCTGTCAAGAAGTTTCAGGGACATCAAAGACTTTATCTGCCAGCTCCTGCTGAAAGTCCCAACTTTACAAGTAGTGCCAAATAAAGTTCCTGGGCCCTTGGGAGTGAGTTCAGGTGCACCCAAGAAGAAACCAAGTACATTGACTCCAGAGCGACTTCAGAACCAGCACCGCTGTCCGACTTCGCGCTGCTGCCTGCACTGGAGCTGCGGACCCCGCTGAGTGACCGTGACCAACGCCACAGGCCCGACGCTGCCCCAGCGCCTTCGAGGTCCCACCACAGCGTCATTCCTGAGTGCCATGTCACTGACGCCTGTGACACCCGACTCCAACTCCGCCACAGCACCTGTGCCCCGTGGTGTGATTGCAACACAGTGAAGTTGACGCTTCGCATCTTGACCTGCTGGACTCTTTGACCCCTCTGGGTCATAAGGAATTGACACCTTACCACCAATGCTGCTTCACCTCCCCTGCAACCGTAAGAAACCGACGCCTCACCTCCCCTGCTTAGAAATAAGGAACGAATGCCTCACCTCTCCGGTAGCAGTAAGGAACCAACGCCGCACCGGCTCCAGTGAAGCTTCATCTCCCAGACCTGTTGCAACGTCTTGGTTTCCTCCTTGTTTTCTAAGGTACTGTACCTGGGGGCAACTCCGTGACCGGCCCGCACTCCCTCGCGAGTGGCATTGGACTGTTGGGAACAACTTTGTAAAGACGTGGTGATAGCCCCAGTAGGAGCTATTATGTTTATAAGTGCTTTACTAAGATTTAATCTTCGAAAATGTGTTTTCTTTACTTGTGTATGTTGGATGTTTGTCGTTTTGTTCTTGTTTTACTCAGATAAATATTGGCTATTTCCCTACACTAGTGTGGAGTACTTTTGTGGTGTTTTCAGTGAGTTATTCTGTATACAAGGTCTACATGTGATGGGGGATAAACAGTACATTAATAAAAAAAATAAAAAAACACTTACTTGCACGCCGCCGCGCCGCTCCACTCCTCCGTCTCCTCTGCTGCAGGCACAGGCTCCCAGCCAGCCCTACAGCCAATCCTGACGCTGCTTAGAGCAATGTTAGGATTAGCTGGGAGCGCCCAGCCAGGGCGCTCCCAGGCAGACTGGGAGCCTGTGCCTGCTCTCTCCAGCCAGGCAACACAGTGCCAGGCTAGTGAGAGCACACTGGCATGTGTGTTTGCCTGGCCCAAGACGGCCGACCAAACATACATGGGCAATGAGGGGGCTGTGCACTCCCCCTCACTGCTCGTCACCCCCGTGGTCACACCCTTTTACAATAAAACAATAATAAACACAGTTTATTACTGTTTTCTTGTAAAGGTTTTGCAGCTGCTGCTGCTGGCAGGGGGTGACACTCCTCCACCCTAACGGAGGAGCTGCCCATGGTGCTGCAGCAGATTGAAGAATAACTGAATTGTGGCACTAACTGCCCAATTACTGCACAAGGGCTCATGGTGCATGATTCATTTTCACTTATGAGCATCAGAAAAGTCCCAGAGATGCCTCAACCTACCCACTGCCTTCACGTTTTTCATAAATGCATCACATGTGACTAGCATATTTAAGGCTGCACAAACTAGAACTGCAATTACATTTTTTTATTAAATATTGCACTGTTAACACAATGCATACATTTTCCAGAGCCTGGAGTACATAGTTTGTCAATGTGAAGTGCAGTTATTGGTGCAAAACTGCACAAGGGTCATGATGTCATTTCAAAATGTACAGTATGGTGACCACCAGAGGATGCTGTGGTATGGCTATTGTGAAAGAGATCCCTATCCAAAACTAGAGCAACACAGAAGATAACAAATCTAAATATAAACAATACACCAAAATAAAAATACAAGTAAATTCCAAACAGAGCTGATATGTGGTATTACGTCTTGCCCCAATATTTGTGATAGCTGGGATGATGCAAGAGTAGAGACATAGCACAGTGGTTAACCCGCAAAGTTTGAGACCTGGGGATCTGACTGTAAATTGCATGATTCTAGAAAAAAAGACTTGTGGCCTTGTTTAGTCTTTGCTGGGTTGGACTCGGCTCAGCCAGGCAGCAGAGGGATAGACTCTGCTGACATGGTGAACCACAGCCCACCATATTTAGAGACCTTCATCTGTCTCGCAGAGATCTCAGGGCCAGATTTAAAGAAACGTGGCGCAGCGCGGTGCTGTGTCAAAATTGGCAGCGCTGCGTTATTTTAGAAAAGCAGGGGTGCGCCGTATTTAAGGGAATACAGCACACCCCTGCGTTTCCTCCTGCACTGGTGCTAAATTTAGTTGCCAGCCCCAATGCAGGCACCCTTGCACCATCGTGCAAAGATGTCTGTGTTGAGGGGTGTGATTGTTTATGTGCAGGAAGGTGTCCCTTCCTGCACATAAACAATCACTAATGGTGCTTTGGCACTTCTGTGTGTGCTGCACAATGCCGCACACATAGAAGTGCCAAAGCGTCATTTTGAAATGACTGTTCATGTGCAGAAAGCAGGACACCTTCCTGTACATAAACAATAATTTCTGGCGTTTTACTTTTTCTATGCGTGTGGCAGAATGCAGCATGCGTAGAAAAAGCAAAAAACGAGGAGGAAGAAAAGTATTCCTCTTCGTTGCGCCCTGCTAACGACCCCCCGGGGGTGGCATTAGATTTTGGCGCTGCCTCAGGTTTATGAAATTTCATAAATCTGAGGCAGCATCAAAATGCAATGGGTGTTGCATGCCCACAGCAACACCCATTGCACGTCCCTGCCACGCACAGTGCTGCATGGGAAGGGACCGTATTTACAAGGTGGTGTTAAGCCACAAAAAGTGGCTTAACGCCACCTTGTAAATACGTCGCTGTGCTTAGTGCCACAGGAGCGTCTCAAAAAGTGACTCTTCTGTGGCGCTAGGTGACCTATAAATACGGCCCTCAGTGTCTTCAGAGGAGCCGCAGTCATGGAAATCATTATGCCCCTATAACAAAATAAATAATTAACAACATAAAACATGAAGGGGGTTATTTACTAGGATTTTGCGTGGACGATTGCATGGCTCAAAGTAGTCCAAAACATTACTAAAGCTTAACTATCATTACAAAGGCCCGCAGATGAAGCACAAAACTCTGCAGCGCCACTCGAGGAACTTTTTTTGTTAATATATTATATTAACATGAATTAAATACAAAATACAACTATCTATGCAAAAAAAACGGTTATTAATTGTGCAGAAGGACAAAAATACATACAATTTAATTTTCAAGGGCCAGATTATGAAAGGCATCTTTAGTCGTGGAAGTACTTTTACCAAAGATTTGATCTACCACTGCACAGTATTTTCAAAAAATGACCTTGTAAGCCTCAATTGATTCAATGAATCCACTCCCATGTAATTTTACATGGGAGTAAATACCGTACAAACGTTTGCGAGTGGGCACTTTAAGGTGTGCTTCACTTGAAAGTTTTGATAAACAAAAAACAAGTAGATTTTGGGAGCATTCACAAACTTTTTACTGACGCCACTAAAAGACTGGAATAAATCCCTTTCCGGGGAGGTGAGGGTGGGGGAGGGGGGGTGGGGGCGGTTAAAGGTATAACTTCCAAAACTTCATAACGGTTTAGGAAATTAGTTTTTCTATGGGACAAATGTTTTCTCCACTGACAACATAAAGAAAAAGTCTTTCGACTATCAATAATTATTTTTTTTTCTTAACAATTATGAATTGGTGAAATTGCTGTGTGCTCAAAAGTCCCTTTACTTTCCCAGAAGTACACCTGGCAAGCTGCGATTAGCAAAGCTTTCTTGACAAACCACTGACTTGTTTTGCGAATACCCCAAATATCCACATGTAGATTGTTGACGTATATTTGTTAATCAGATCCCCAATATATAAAGGAAATAAAAATAATGTAGTTGAGCTCCAAAGTCCATGGAAGGAGATCTGAGGAGCTACTAGAGTGCAATTCATGGTCCTTTAGGCTGGCTGAGCAAATATGAGAAGGCACTCTGATGGCAGGCTTAGGGTATCAAAGTTGCTTTTACGCTCCCCAGAGACACATAGAGGGTGATGACAAGCTTTAAGTAAATCTGTGGACTTTCTGATGATAGATGAGGGCTAATTGAGGGTTTCAAAGAGCCATCTGCGGGCTAGCAGGGACATTTAGAAATTTGTGTTAGGCCCAGCTCTGGATGTCTTGTGGTCTGCTGAGGTTCTCTCAGGCCTATCTAGGATGTGTACATGTTGTGCAAAGGCATGTTAGGGTAGATGAGCATTTCTGAGGGGTAACTGAGGGTTTGGGAAAGCTGACTCTGATCCCTTTTAGGCCATCTGTGGGATGGCAGATGAAGCCAGGAAAATGGATGACGGTGTATGAGAATATTTTAGGGCTAATGGCAGGATTCTGAGGACTGGTAGAGGGTCTCTGATTGTGCCATAATAATAATAGTTACAGTGTTTCAAAATCCATGATGACGGGAAACATCCCACAATGCTGTTGTGAACTACTCAAGGAAGTGCTAAATAATCAGCAGTTCTTGCTAGGGCTGCAATTCATTTTTCTGAACTGAGCACAGGAGGGCAGAATAGGCACAGAGTGCAGCCTTTTTTCTTAGGTAAGATTGTGGCCCATCACTTTGTCCTTGTTTTTTTGTGGAGGTCTCTGGCTGGCCTGCAATATTTTGCGTGAAGGCAAGAACATCTCTCTGCTTCAGTTTAACTTTGTTGATCAAAACCAGTCATGCAACAAATTGCACCACACTGGTTTCTGCATAGGGGCAGGAGGAATGAGCAGGGCAGGAACATGTGGGGGGAGTATGCAGGCCCATGCAGCCCGTGCAGCGCAAGGGTTGCCCAGCCCTTCAGAGGCTCCGAAACCTTAAGAGAGGGACCATTCTGCCCTACGGCAAAGATGATTTGTAGATATGGGTGGTTCAGGGCCCTCTCTTCACATTCTGCAGGGGGGCCTGTGTGGGATTCCCACACAGATTAGGGTCGTACTCCTTCACAGGAGCAAATCTCTATCTAATCCAAGGTGGGAATGTACCTGAATAATGTTTACCAATACCCTGAAATTTACACGTTTTTGGGTATTCATCTATTCAGAAAGGCATCCCCATACTGTGTCGCCCACAAACCACCCCAGGATCACATCCACTCATACATAAAACTATAACATACTATGTAGTATTGTGTGTGAGCAAATACCATTTAATGTAAAACAATGTTTTGTTAATACCAAACATGAGTTAACACTTGCAAATGGACATATTTGCCTATCAAATTTCAGCTTAGGTAGACAACGCCTTTTTGACTCAGGTACTTTGGGGGTCATTCTGACCTCGGCGGTAAAAGCCGCTTACCGCCGGTCAGAAGGCCGCCACAATACCGCCGCGGCCGCGGTCAGCCGCCACGGACATTCTGACCCACAACTGCAAAACCTCCGAAAATCCGCCCTCCACTGCAGTCCGCCACATCAGCGGCCAGCGGTAAACTGGAGAAGACCAAACCTCCACCGCCACGCCAACAGAAATACGCCCATCCCATTATGACCCGCAAATCGACGCGGCGGTCATTCTACCGCGGTATTCCATTGGCGGTAGACCCCGCCGCGGTCAAAATACACACACCTTTACAAACCCCTACCACATTGGACAATTTGAAAGGCACACACCTGAAACACATACACACACCACTCCCACACATCCAATACCATATAAAACACACACCCACATCACCCACAAACCCCTACCAACAAAAACCAGAGACGAAGGAGAGAGAGAGAGACACATCAGAGAATAGATAGCCAGACACACAGAGGCACACCGCAACATCACACACACCACATAGAAGCACAAAGCACCACACACCAACACACACATCATCACATACACCACCCCACACCTCATACACACCACCCCATGGCACCACAAAGGCACCCACGCTTTTCGGACCAAGAACTCCGGGTCATGGTGGAGGAGATCATAAGAGTGGAACCCCAGCTCTTCGGCTCACAGGTCCAGCACACCACCATAGCAAGGAAGGCGGAGCTCTGGCAGCGGATCGTGGACAGGGTCAACGCGGTGGGACAGCATCCCAGAAATAGAGAGGACATCCGCAAACGATGGAACGACCTACGGGGGAAGGTGCGCTCGATGGTCTCGCGACACAACATCGCAGTGCAGAAGACTGGCGGGGGACCCCCACCCACTCCACCCGAATTCACAACATGGGAGCAAGAGGTACTCAACATCCTGCATCCTGATGGCCTCGCTGGAGTACACGGAGGAATGGACTCTGGTAAGTACAAGGCCAACCACTTCACCCCCCCCCAGCATGCTAACCCCCACCCTCACCCCCAACCCCCCAGCACACATCCTCCCTGAGAATGTCTCCCCAGCACAACCCACCCAACACCAACCCCTGCATGCCACCCCCAAACTATGGACACCCATCACCTAAGCATGACCACTGCACATACCCATCACCCCCCCCCCACAAAACACCCTCACAACACCTCCCCCAAGGGAATGCCAGCACTGGGGGACAAGGGCACCTATAAAACGCAAGCTAATGCACACACAGAAACAATAACCATACCCTCTTACCCCATGCAGGACCCGAACGACAACACACCGGTCAGGAGGGACCAGAAATGTCCATCCCACCCCGGGAACAGGCCACTAGTGATGACAGCAGCTCTGTTGACCTGGAACCTGACGACCAGCCCGGACCATCGGGGACCTCTGGGCAGTCGGTTCCCCTCACCCAGACACAGGCCACTGCAGACCCAACCCCCTCTGGGAACAACTGCACAGCTCCCACCCAGCGGGCCCATGCCTCTGTCTCTAGGACAGGTCAAGCAGCGGTGTGTCTACCACTACAGGGCCCCCAGGGTAACCCACCAACCCAACAACAACAGGGACCTGGGGGCAGTGGGAGTGGGCACACCGTCCAGGGGACAGAGGCCCAGGGAAACAGGGCAACTCGGAGGGCTGCTGTGCGACAGGGGGGGGAGGAGAGGCCCAGGGAACCCACTCTCCAAGAGGCCCTCACCACCATCATGGCTGCCTACCACCACTCACAAGAGACGATGGCGACGGTACTGGCCAGGTTCCAGGAGATCCAGGCACAGCAGGAGCAACGCTACATGGGGTTCAGCGACCAACTCAGCAACATCTCAACCGCTATGGGGAGCATAGTCCAGGCCCTGAACCGCATAGAGGACACGTTTCGGGACCATGTGGCATCACACAGGGCCCCTGTCACTAGCCAGGAACAGGAACAGCCTACCACCTCCGCCGGCGCTAGTGGACAGGTGGCCCCACCACAACGACAGCCCACCAGAACCCCACCTCCTGCTGAAGAACAACCGCCCTGCAAAAGGAGCCTGAGATCAAAAAAACCGACAGAGTAGGATGTCAAGTCCCCCGCCAGCATCACATACCCCCTGAAGTCCTCCCACTGTCCCACATTGCCACCCTGTCAAACCTTGAACTTCCCCTGCTCCATCCTGCCACAGGCATATGGACAATGCACCTGTGAGACTGAGAACTGGACTCCGCCATGGACATTACTCCACCCCCACCCATCACTGTTTCACTATCATGTACCAATATCTATGCACTAATAATAAATCACACATTGCACTGAAATCAATCAGGACTCAGCCTGTCTTATTTACAAATGTATGACACATTACATATCAATTACGTATTGTGAACATTGTGAATTACACATACCGAGGTAACTTAGCATTAGTCCATGGGCCAACCAAGCCGAGGTCACGCAGTGGCTCATACAGCACAGAAAAGGGAAGGGAAAATCAAACATCATGTTCATAGGTCTGGGGGAAACCGACAAAGTTGAGATGCAGGAGGCTTTCAGGAAATGTAAAATGGCATGGGTGATTATTACCTGTGTGCTACTGGAAATACTGTGCTATTACTCTGTCCCTGTTGTCTGTGTCGTCCTCTGAGTCTTCCTCCTCTTCACTCTCCGCAGGCTCCACAGCTACTTCAACACCACCATCTGCACCATCCTCCTGCAGGAAAGGAACCTGACGTCGCAATGCCAGATTGTGAAGCATACAGCAGGCCACGATGATGTGGCACACCTTCTTTGGTGAGTACATCAGGGATCCCCCAGTCATATGCAGGCACCTAAACCTGGCCTTCAGGAGGCCAAAGGTCCTTTCGATGATCCTCCTAGTTCGCCCATGGGCCTCATTGTACCGTTCCTCTGCCCTGGTCCGGGGATTCCTTACTGGGGTCAGTAGCCAAGGCAGGTTGGGGTAACCAGAGTCACCTATTAGCCACACACGTTGTCTCTGTAGCTGCTCCATCACATAGGGGATGCTGCTATTTCGCATCACATACGCGTCATGCACTGACCCTGGGAACTTGGCATTTACATGGGAGATGTACTGGTCAGCCAAACAGACCACCTGGACATTCATCGAATGATAACTTTTCCTGTTTCGGTACACCTGCTCATCGTCTTTTGGGGGTTCCAAAGCCACATGGGTCCCATCAATGGCACCAATGATGTTGGGGATATGTCCAAGGGCATAGAAATCACCCTTCACTGTAGGCAAGTCACCCTCCTCTGGGAAAATGATGTAGCTCCGCATGAGTTTCATCAGGGCAGACAACACTCTACTCAAAATCTTTGAAAACATAGGCTGAGACATTCCAGATGACATGGCCACTGTGGTCTGGAATGACCCACTTGCCAAAAAATGGAGGACTGACAAAACCTGCACCAGAGGGGGAATCCCTGTGGGTTGGCGGATGGGGGACATCAGGGCTGGCTCCAGCTGGGCACACAGTTCATGGATAGTGGCACGGTCAAGTCTGTATCGAAGTATTATATGGCGTTCTTCCATTGTCGACAGGTCCACCAGCGGTCGGTACACGCGAGGATTCCTCCTTCTCATCCCAAGTCCCAGCGGACGGTGCCTAGGAAGGACAACATGGAGCACAGAGTCAGCCAAACCACAGGTACGTACAGACAGCTTGCACAGTTAAAGAACGGCAATGGGTTGAAAGGCGTGTATGTGTGGCAATGCAAGGCCTAGGCCTGTGTGTCGCAGTCAAAATTAAGCCATGTTGGCCCTTGAAATGGCGGCTGCCTGACCTGTGAAGTGGGACAATGGGATGTGAGGTCAATGCGCTGGCGGGGCACACCGTGGAGGTAGGCGGTCGAAGACCGCGGCGCAAAGCCGCATTGGTTAACATTGAAGCCTATGGGTTTCAGGAGCCAATGACGAAGTGCGCCGGCGGTCGCGGTACGCACCGCCGCGGTACGCACCGCCGCGGGCGTGACCGCCATTTTCTATCTGCTTAATCACTCGAGACCTGATCATCCACAGGAGAGGACCTATACTGCAAGTGCTGCTGTGACCTCGGTCTGGAAGATACAATGGCTGCTGCGACTGGGGAAAGGGCCCCTGCCTTCACGTCTGAAGAGTTGGAGAAGCTCGTGGATGGGGTCCTCCCCCAGTATGCGCTACTCTACGGTCCTCCAGACCAACAAGTGAGTACACCGGGTGCACATGGAATGGGCTATGCCTGTGTGGATTGGGGTGGATGTAAGTTGGTGGGGTGGGGGGCGAATGAGGAGTGCAACGCCCGACAGATGAGAGCATGTGCCATATGGCAAAGTTGGTGGGGGGGGGGCCAATCACATCTAACATGCAGGTCATTGATGATTTCCTCCTTTCCACCCTGTACATGTCAAATAGGTCAGCGCCCATCAGAAGATCGAGATTTGGCGTGCCATCGCCAAGGAAGTCCGGAACTTGGGGGTCCACAACAGACGGGGCACCCACTGCCGCAAGAGGTGGGAGGACATCCGCCGCGGAACAAGGAAGACCGCAGAAACACTGCTGGGGATGGCCTCCCAACCTAGGAGGGGTGCCAGTCGCACCATGACCCCCCTGATGTCCCGGATCCTGGCGGTGGCCTACCCAGAATTGGATGGGCGCTTTAAGACATCACAGCAGACACAAGGGGGTGAGTATCAGCACATTCTCCTATCTTTCTGCGCAGTGGAGGCGTCTGGGTGGGGGAGGAGGGCTGTGGGTGACATAAGGCCAGGGCGCTTTCTGTAGTGTAGTCCTCTCCCTTAGGCATGGCCCTGTGCCCCCGGCCCCCACCTCGGTAGGGTGACAAGTACAGCCATTGAAGGTCCAGCATCTCCCATGTGCGCGTTTGACGTCTCTTGGCCTGTTGTCCTAGTCAGTAGTACTGAGTAGTGTACCCCGAATGCGCGGCTTAGTGCATTAGACTCCTGTGTCTGTCCTCTCCGCCAACGGTGTTGACATTGCATGCACTCAACCTGGTCTTCTTTTTTCTCCCCCCACCCTTTCTCTTCATCTTCTTGTGCATGTGTGCATTAGCATCATCAGGCGGAGGAGATTTGGCATCGGAGCACGAGGGAGCTGCAGGACACAAGGCCCCGGTGGGCCCAGGAACAGACACCGAGGGCACCAGTGATCCGGAGGGCGAGGGGAGCACCACGACGGGGACCGCTGGTGAGAGCAGCGAAAGCGACACGTCCTCGGATGGGAGCTCCCTAGTGGTGGCGGCAACATCCGTGCCCCCCGCCTCTACAGGTACAGCCGCCACCCAGCGCACCAGCCCCGCCCTCCCAGCAGCCCCTCAGGCTTCGCTCCGTGCCGGTTCGCCCAGGAAGGCGCGCGTCTCCTTCGCCCCAGGCACCTCAGCCCCTGCCCCTGTTGCCCCTGCTGCCCTCAGTGCGGAGCTCATTGACCTGGTAAGGACGCTCATTGTTGGGCAGACGACCCTTTTGAATGCCATCCAGGGTGTGCAAAGGGAGGTGCAACAGAGCAATGCGTACCTGGAGGGCATTCATTCGGGTCAGGCTGCCCATCAACGAGCGTTCACTGCTCTGGCCTCAGCACTGACGGCAGCCATTGTCCCTGTTTCCAGCCTCCCTCTTCTTACTGCCTCCAGCCTTTCTCTGTCTCCTGTTCCTCAGCCTATCCCATCCACACCATCAGACCAGCCTGCACACACCTCAACACCCAAGAGCAGCTCATCCAAACACAAGCACCACAGATCCCACAAACACTCACCCAAGCAACACCCAGATGCAGACATGCCAACAGCCACTGCCACCCCTGTGTCCCCCTCCTCCTCGTCTCCCTCCTCCCTCCCTGTGACGTCTACACTCACACCTGCATGCACCCCAACATCAGCCAGTGCTTCCATCACCACCTCACCCTCCAGTACAGTCCACACTCGTGCAGTCACCACCCCCACTGCCATTTACACGTCCCCTGTGTCCTCTCCCACTGTGTCTGTCACCCCCTCTTCCAAGACACACAAACGCAGGCAGCCACCCACCCAACAGCCATCCACCTCACGACAGCCTACAGCACCAGCACCTTCACCCAATGACAGCACACCTGACTCTCCTACAACCACCTCCTCTACCTCCACTTCCATCTCCACTTCTCCTGCCCTTTACCTTGGCCCTAAAAAACTTTTCATGGCTAACCTTGACCTCTTTCCCCCCGATGAGCTCCCCCATCCATCTTCAAAGAGTCCCAAGAGCACCGCAGCCACCACCAGCCCAGCTTCGGGTGTCACTGTTGTGCATGGGTTCTGGAGCCCACCCTTTGCCAGCAGTGACACATTTATCAGCAGCAAGGACACGTCCAGCCCCCCCCCCCGGCAAGAGGACCCACAAAAACAAGGGCCGCCGTGCGAGGACCGACAGGGCTGCCCCCAAGGAGCAATGTTCGGCCACTTCACCACCCACACCATCTAGGGGAGGCAAGGGCCCGAGAGCCCCATCAAAGGAGCGGAAGGGCAGCAGGAGCGGGGAGAAGGTGGACCTCACATGCCACATCCCAGCAGGGAAGGAGGACACTAAGGAGGCCAGGAATCCGTCCCCGAAGGGTCCAGAAATGTCACGGTCCGAGGGCGACTGAGCCGGGAGTCCAGGCCAGGTCTGGCTCCCTTGACCTGCTGGATGAGCACCGCTGAACAGGGCACGCGGGGCAGAAGAGCACCGCTGAACAGGGCCTGCGGTGCAGAAGAGCACCGCTGAACAGGGCCCGCCGTGGAGAAGAGCACCGCTGAAGAGGGCCCGCCGTGGAGAAGAGCACCGCTGAACAGGGCCCGCCGTGAAGATAGGCACCGCTGAACAGGGCCCGCGGTGCAGAAGAGCACCACTGAACAGGGCCCGCCGTGGAGAAGAGCACCGCTGAACAGGGCTCGCCGTGGAGAAGAGCACCGCTGAACAGGGCCCGCCGTGAAGATAGGCACCGCTGAACAGGGCCCGCGGTGCAGAAGAGCACCGCTGAACATGGCCCGCCGTGGAGAAGAGCACCGCTGAACAGGGCCCGCCGTGGAGAAGAGCACCGCTGAACAGGGCCCGCCGTGGAGAAGAGCACCGCTGAACAGGGCCCGCCGTGAAGATAGGCACCGCTGAACAGGGCCCGCGGTGCAGAAGAGCACCGCTGAACAGGGCCCGCCGTGGAGAAGAGCACCGCTGAACAGGGCCCGCCGTGGAGAAGAGCACCGCTGAACAGGGCCCGCCGTGAAGATAGGCACCGCTGAACAGGGCCCGCGGTGCAGAAGAGCACCGCTGAACAGGGCCCGCCGTGGAGAAGAGCACCGCTGAACAGGGCCCGCCGTGAAGATAGGCACCACTGAACAGGGCCAGCGGTGCAGAAGAGCACCGCTGAACAGGGCCCCGCCGTGAAGATAGGCACCGCTGAACAGGGCCCACGGTGCAGAAGAGCACCGCTGAACAGGGCCCGCCGTGGAGAAGAGCACCGCTGAACAGGGCCCGCCGTGGAGAAGAGCACCGCTGAACAGGGCCCGCGGTGCAGAAGAGCACCGCTGAACAGGGCCCGCGGTGCAGAAGAGCACCGCTGAACAGGGCCCGCCGTGAAGATAGGCACCGCTGAACAGGGCCCGCGGTGCAGAAGAGCACCGCTGAACAGGGCCCCGCCGTCTCAAGCACCGCTCCGCTGGGCACCGCTGTCTCTCCACCTCTCCGCTGGGCCCTTCCTGTCAAGCACCGCTCCGCTGGGCCCTTCCTGTCAAGCACCGCTCCGCTGGGCCCTTCTTCTCAAGCACCGCTCCGCTGGGCACCGCCGTCTCAAACACCGCTCCGCTGGGCCCTTCATCTCAAGCACCGCTCCGCTGGGCCCTTCATCTCAAGCACCGCTCCGCTGGGCCCTTCATCTCAAGCACCGCTCCGCTGGGACCTTCCTGTCAAGCACCGCTCCGCTGGGCCCTTCATCTCAAGCACCGCTCCGCTGGGCCCTTCATCTCAAGCACTGCTCCGCTGGGCCCTTCCTGTCATGCACCGCTCCGCTGGGCACCGCCGTCTCAAGCACCGCTCCGCTGGGCCCTTCATCTCAAGCACCGCTCCGCTGGGCCCTTCATCTCAAGCACCGCTCCGCTGGGCCCTTCCTGTCAAGCACCGCTCCGCTGGGCCCTTCATCTCAAGCACCGCTCCGCTGGGCCCTTCATCTCAAGCACCGCTCCGCTGGGCCCTTCCTGTCATGCACCGCTCCGCTGGGCACCGCCATCTCAAGCACCGCTCCGCTGGGCCCTTCATCTCAAGCACCGCTCCGCTGGGCACCGCTGTCTCTCCACCTCTCCGCTGGGCCCTTCTTCTCAAGCACCGCTCCGCTGGGCACCGCCGTCTCAAACACCGCTCCGCTGGGCCCTTCATCTCAAGCACCGCTCCGCTGGGCACCGCTGTCTCTCCACCTCTCCGCTGGGCCCTTCCTGTCAAGCACCGCTCCGCTGGGCACCGTCGTCTCAATCACTGTTTATGGTTCACTGTGCCCACCATGCCTCCTCCTTGACCAGTGGAGACTGTCATCCACCTGATGGACTGTGGCTTTGCACTCCCCAGGATGGTACAGTGGGCAGCCCACCCACTGTAGAGACATTGAGAGACTGTGGCTTTGCACTCCCCATGATGGTACAGTGGGCAGCCCACCCACTGTAGAGACATTGAGAGACTGTGGCTTTGCACTCCCCAGGATGGTACAGTGGGCAGCCCACCCACTGTAGAGACATTGAGAGACTGTGGCTTTGCACTCCCCAGGATGGTCCAGTGGGCAGCCCACCCACTGTAGAGACATTGAGAGACTGTGGCTTTGCACTCCCCAGGATGGTACAGTGGGCATGGTGGCTCCTCGTGGATCTGGCGTCGTGGACTCATGTGGCTGTGGTGCCCCCCCCTTCCCTTCCCCCTGAGGTGCCTGTAGTTTTTACATCTGATGCCCCTGCAGTGTTCTCTCCAAAGGACTCAGGTCTCCTGTGTGGGCTTTGCCCTTGTTTCTCAAAACTTTGGCCCACGGACATGATGAATTCGTAGGATGTGCAGGACTTGTTACTTCAGTTATACACTGATGTGTATGTCATTAGTTTTGTTGTGAATATCTTTCATGGTTGTACGATAATTTTCAGGAGCTTTTTGGTACATAAATATTTATTCCAAATTTGATTATGTCCTAGCATTTTTCAGGGGTGTTTGGGTGGTGTCACTGTGACTTGTTGCTCTGCATTGGTGTGTACATAGTTGGGGGGGGGGGGGTGCATATGTGTGTGCCCGTAACCTTTCGTCCTCCCCCCTCCCGTGTGTCGTAGGTGCAGTACCCACCGTTGTCGTCTGCGCCGGACTTCGTACTCGTGGTAGATGAGAAGGTAGACGAGAGCAGGTAGGATGTTTAATTCGGGTTCCATGCTGTCCTCCTTCCTCCTGGAGTGCGTAGTGGTGAGCGTTTTCCCGTCCGTAGTCTGTTTCCGCCGTGTTTTTATCGGCGGTGCTCCCGCCCCGGAAAAGGTGGCGGATTGGTGAGTTGTGATAGTGTGGGCGGTACATTGGCTGCCGCCTGGCTGTTGGCGGTGACCGCCGCGCTGTTTGTTTGTACCGCCGTGGCGGTCGGAGTGTTAAAGTGGCTGTCTGTGTTGGCGGTTCCCGCCAGGGTCAGAATCCCATATTTTTTACTGCCAGCCTGTTGGCGGGTTGGCCGCCGCTTTAACACCAACCGCCAGGGTTAGAATCACCCCCTTTGTGTCTGTTGCTCTCTATGGGTAATAGGCAGCATCCCCCCATTTTAGTAATGGAAGTTTTTGGTATGAATAATAAAAAAAACACATAACCAATCTCTTAAAATATCAAATTTCCCAGGTGAATACACACATGTTCCTAGTGAAAGTTTATGCATTCAATTTAATTCCTTTAATAGTCAAGGCCAGGAACCAATGTAGCTAAAGTCCTCAAGATTACACCTTTCTTGTAGAAATCTGATGGGCTTTCAGGTGTAGTTTCTCACATGTAGACCTTGTGAAATTCTATAAATACAGATGCATTTTTAATGAATTTACATGCCAGATTTTCACCAAATGTATAGTAAACGTGTAAAATAACCTGTCTCACTTTCCCAAAACTGCATGTTTGCATTTGATTTTAAAATGTATGAGATTAGTAAACTAGGACGCCACATTTTAAACTTGTGAAATTCCTAAAAACATATCTGTTCTTTTTGGTAATGAGAGAGCATTGCTTATTTAATCAATATTAACATGAAATGATTATGAACTAATGTGTAATAATGCCGCATAGAAAATGTATTAGTGTATTTTGCTATAACGTGCGCTTGAAATGTGCCCACGGGGAATGGCCATCAACATATACGGGGACTAATGAAACTGACTAATAATGTTGAAATGTTACATTATGATATGATTTTACACTAATAAAAATATGTATATAGTAAAGGTTTTGCTAATAAATCATTAAGCCTTAGTTAGCATGAGTCGAGGCCTAGCTGCCTGACTCTCATATTAAATGTGTTTTTCAAACGTGCAGTGTGCTGACTTGCTGAAGGACATGAACTCTTGTTTTTCTCCAAACTAGAAGCTGAAAGTAACTATAGTAGATCTGTTCTCATTAAATTCGACTTGCTTGTAGCAACATTTTAGCTGAATGCAACAGTGTACATTAGTAGCAGGTACAAGGTCGCCTGAACCGGTATAGACAATGGAGCCACTGACTGAAGATGTGCAAAGGACCACAAGACTATGAAATCATACCGGACATTCCACCCGCTGAAGACGTCAATCATAAGGACCAATAAAATACGTGCGAACTGTTATGGGGTGACAAATTCGATGAGCTAATTTGAAGACAATTGGTTAAAGATAGTGGGGTGCAACCCCTTGTCCAACCAAATTTTAGGGGAATGGACAACAAAAATGGGATAAAAACCCTTGACACCAGGAAATAAATGAGGCTTGAGAACAGGAGAGAATAGGAGACTAGGAGAGAGTAGGGAGATGCTGATGCGATTTACTCTGACCCAGACACTTTGTCACTCTGCATAGAGACTTTGCTGTTTGGTTCTTAAAACCATTCTTGCCTTATAAATTGGCCATTTACACTTTACCTCCTTATGAGGGAAGTGCCCCCTTTTGCCCGATTGCTGAATCTTGATGGCGAACCAACTGATGTCCTGAGGACGAAGACTGAACCTGAGCGCTGACCCAAATACGGAGGGTAACTATATGACAATGATATTGTAATTGTCTGTTTGATTTTCCTTTCTAGGTACCAACTGCTTCTTTTGACAGAGACCATAGCTAGATGTTTTCTAAATTGGTGTTACTAAATTGTTTTGCATGAAGCCCAACATACTAATGCTAATTCGAGGTTAGGAGAGGGGTTCACTAAACTGACACAAATAGACAAATGACCAAATCTATGCTTTGTTGAATAACATTATGATGATACTCTGCTAAAGATAACCTATGCTGACGCCATGCTATATTCTTATGTTTGTGATTCTTGCTTTGATGAAATCTTATCAGAGTTGCCATATTGTGACTATGCTAATGTGTTTCTTGGTTTTGAGACTAATAAACTTGCTAGTAGAATTGTAATCAATAGGGAATAAAATTCACAAAATCATATTAAACTGGTGTGGTTATTCATGACTGAAAGGCCATGGTGGTCTTTCGAGTTTATTAAATGTCTTTGATTAATTTGAATTGTCGTATTACTGTGAACTTTGATGACATTATTGACATATTGATTGACATGCTGATTAGCTATCTCGTCCTAAGGTGTCAGGGTCAAAAGATTCATTGGCCTAAAACGAGTCCGAAAGTGAGTAAATTAATCATATAGGGACGCGTTAACAATTTCTGGTAGCAGAGCGATGGTTTAGGCCCTTTGGGGCCCTAGGACGGAGAATTATTGTTTAAATTGTTTTTCAAGATAATGCAAATTGGAGGTATGATGTGTTTTATAAATTCCTCATAACTTTCCCGGAATCTTGGAGCCTGCCTAAGTGAGTTGGGTATGTTCTCGGCGTTTTAGTATGTGTGGTGTAGAATTTGCGCTTGCTCAGCTTATGCATATTGCAGGTGTTTTGTGAAGTTTGTGTGGATTTAGGTCAGGTAATGTTTTAGTAGGAGAGGGCGTACTCTGCAGTATGAGAGTAGGGAACTCAGCGAACTTCATGTGAGTGTGGCGCTTGGTGCTCAAAAATTATCCACGTGGTTGTTGGTAATGTACGGACCCGTTGTGGTCTAAGACACTGGAGTATATTGACAAGTGAAGGAGAAACTTGGGTTTATGTTGTAATTTGTGCGGTTTAATAGGTCAATTGGGCGTGGTTGACAAGTCGAGTTTGAGTCAAATTGTGTGAGTGAAACCTTCGATGGAGATTTGGCAAGTTCTAAAGTGCACTAGAGCAAACCATTGACAAGTCGAGAGTAGGATTTGCGGGTCGAATTCTGCTTGCGAGTGCGGGAGCTGAGAAGGAGAGAGTAGCGGCCGAGGCTTCAAGTGAAATCTCTGTAAAGTTCTGAAGCAATTGTGTTACCCTTCCTGTAGTAAACCAAAAATTTGTTTTTTGTTGTTAAAGGTGCTTGCAATATATTGCATTAGTTTGTGCGTGAAGAGGACAAGCCGCAAGACTTTGTCAGCTGCAGTGTGTGTAAGTGTGATGTCAGCGGTGCCGCACTGGGATAGGTCAGTTGCTGAGAAGGGTCGCGCACAAATTGGCAGCCGTCCGTGAGAGGCAATAGGTTGAGAAAGGTGGGTGAAGAGTGTTCTGGGAATTAAAGTCACTTTCTGATTAGATTTTAAACAAAATAAAAGATGCAAAAATGAAGTTTTTCAAGGCGCTAAAGAGTGCTTGGAAGGGAGATACATATATTATGGCGAGTGAAGGGGAGCCTACACCGCCTGAGGGTACTCCAGCTTATATTGTAATGGAGGAAAAGGGAGTCGCGCCATGTCTTTGGATGAAGCAGTGGCACAAATTAACAGAGAAGGAGGGATGTTTAGTGTTTCCGGAGCATGGAACGTTCAATACAAGAATATTAGAGAACTTGAGGTGGATGTTAAGTGTGCAAAAGCCGCCTCCGAGACCAGCTCAGTATGAGGCATTAGCAGTCTGGGATTTATTGGCCATACGACAAAGACAGCAAAAATTTGAAAGGAGAATGAAAAGGGCAGAAAAGACTTTAGCGGAGGCTAGATGGGACAATGAGAGCAGGATGTGGAGAAGGGGAATAATTGACTGACTTAAATTGTTTCCGGCAATAACCCAGGAAGATGAGACACAGGGAAAGAAAGCCGCCTGTAAGACAGACAAGGGCTCTAGTAAGTCAAAGGAGACTCAGAGGTCTTGGGTAGATGAAGATGATTCAGACGACGGAGAATTTCTTAATCAGTTGTTACATGATCGCCCGCCACCATATGCCATAAATGATAATGCACAAAGCACTAGTGTGAACTCTGAAGAACCAGAGTAAGGGCGTCTCAAGTACAGTGCAGACAAGTGATACAGTTTTGATACAGAATGGTGTCAGTGTACCCACTGCGCCAGAGACACAGATACAGTTGCAGCCGCCACAGATTCAAAGGATTTATCCATATGTCCCAGTACCAGAGACAAATACGAGTCTGATGGTTCCGCCTGATCTGATATATACGAGATCAAAGCTAGTGCAGATTGAGCCAACTCCGCAATTGCTGCCCCAGCCACAGCAACAGCTGGTTCCGAGTTACAATACAGTTACAGGACTGCAATCAGTAACTACAGCACCCATGATGAATCAAGCTATGGGAGTTAATGTTCCACAGGGTTTGGGACCTGGACAGTCACCAGCTGCTATATCATTGCCAATTACTGTCGGTCCACCAGTACCACTATATGCGCAGGGTAAGCCTGGCATGTGTGATCAGGGAGTGATGACCCAAGCGACAATAAGAGGGGGTTCACAGGAACTCCCCAACTAATGACACCAAGAGAACAGACAGCAGAAGGATTCACGTCTTTGTTGGACCTTAGTCTGATTGGGGCTCCTTTGGAGACGATGAGGCAAGCAGGGTTAGGTGTACTAACCCCAAAGATAATGAGTGCTAATACGTCACAGGCACCATTGATGCAGTCAGGAAACATTTTGTTGCAAGGCTTTTCTGCGCAACAGTTGAATGAGTGGTTAGAAAAGCTCAACGCTTCACAAACTACTGCAGTGACTGCAGAGAAGTCAGAAAGGGAAGAATACCTGAATTTTGTGAGACTGGGTGTAGAAGCCATGGAACTAGTGGAAGGAACAATGGGAATGAACAGATTAGAGTCATACACAGAAGCAGAATTTAGGTATCTGTGCCTTAAAATCACTAGAGAAGTGAGCAAGGTGCATCAGAGGTTGGCAAACCTGGCAGACAAATACGGCATAGATATTGAGAATACTAAACATTTGAAAAGAAGCTACAGATTAGGTTTCGATTCTAAAGATTTTGATCACATGTGGTCCACCGGAATGAAAGCGCATCTTAAAGAAATACTGCAAAGTGCTCAAATTTGGAGAGCCTTAGAGAAATAGGAAGGCAGATGGGCAAAGAAAAGAGACAAAGAGAAAGGCGAAGGTCTGGAACCAAAGCAGGCTAAAGCCTCACCGGACACGGGGACAATAACAATTTTACCAATGAGAGAAACAGCTGGAGGGGTTCTAGTCCATTTACCGTGGTCTAGGGGAGACATCCTGTCATTCACAAATGATTATCCCAGGTTGAGGGAGAAGCCAATACAATGGTACCAACAGACGGACACGTTTGTGAAGTTTGCAAAATGTCTCTGGGAGGACTTGAATACTCTATTTGAGATTATAGTTCCACCTGACTTATGGCTTGAGTGCAAGAGAGGTGTGGACTGGTCGACACAGGAACCGGCTAGGGATAAGGTGACTGGAGCACTATCTGAGGAGGTGATGAAGTATTATCATAAAGTGATTGAGTTTTTGAAACAGAAAGTGTCGCCGAAAGTAACTGATTGGCAGAAAATCGATCGAACATCACAGGAGGCCAAAGAATCAATTCATGTCTACTATGAGAGATTGTTGAAGGCATTCAAACATTACAGCAGCACTGAGGTCATTGAGCCGAAAGACATGAATCATCTTGTGTTCAGGTTTGTTGAAGGGCTGAGACCAGAGATTAGCCAGATGATTAAGAATCATTTGATCTGTTGGCAAGCAAAGCCGATTGATGAGGTGTAGCAGTACACGAAATACTGTAGTGGCGAGATTGAGTTGAAACAGAGAAAGTTGAAAGAGAAGGTGATGGTGATGCAGATTAAGGCAGCGCAAGCAGGGATGCAGGGGAACGGAATACAGCAGGTGGTACAACAGCAACCGCAAGGGAACAGCATATTTCAGGCACAACCGAGAGGTCGAGGTTTTGTGAATCGTGGTCCAGACCTGAATACTGTTGTGGTTCAAAATGATGTCCAGGGGATGAAAAAGGTGTCACTATGTCACACGTGCGGGTGCATGGGGCATTGGAAGCGGGAATGCCCAATGGTGGTGCAGGATGGTGTTGTTCAACAAAGCAATGATGACGGTACCTTTCAAAATGTGAGGGGTCCAAAAATGAGGGGTCAAAATCAGAACTTCCAGAATAACATGGTACAGATGCAGGGGTTACAGCCCATGCAGTAAATGCAAATGCCGCGTGTCCAACAAGCACAGATGCAACAGGCACAACAGCAGATTCCCATGGTACCTAGACAGCAAATGCAGATACTATTAGCTCCAATGGGACAGCAACAAGTGATGCTTCCTCAACAGGTCACAGGTCACAGGTCAAACAATGAGTCAAAATAACACAGTACAGCAGTTCCCATTGCGTGGTGAGGATGGAAGAAACGATGAATGGTCGGATGATTGTTCAGACAGTGAGGAGTGCAGGCTTGCAGCGTCCCTAGGGGTAGATCCAAGGGGTCCCTATTTAGAAGGAAAGGTTTTGTTCCTAGTTGATACAGGAGCTACACGCTCTACAGTCAGAAGTGCAGAGGTTCCTAAATTACCACTTTCGGGGCATACCATAAGGGTGGTAGGAGTAGCAAATCAGTTTCTGACAAATTCAATTACAGACCCGGTCCAAGTTGAGATTGGCAACTTCCAGGGATTGCACAAATTTGTAGACTGTGATTCTAGTCCAGTATCCCTACTGGGAAGAGACTTACTGTGCAAAACAAGGTGTTCAATTACCTGTTCCAATAAAGGGATTGAAGTGCAGACAAACAGTGATGATGAAGGGGACGATGGCCAGTTTCTAGAGCTAGAGACGGAGACTGCAAATGAAGAATACCCTTTGATAACCTTATTCCCAATGCTTACAGTAACAGACTTGCCTCCTGAGTTGCAGGGAACAGTAACAGAGAAAGTGTGAGACCTGACAGGAAAAGAAGTAGATTTGATAAAAAGAGTAGAACCGGTCAAAGTACAGGTTAAGCCGAATGCAGTGTTTCCTCAGGTACTGCAGTACCACATGGCACAAGATGTCCTCATTCAGGTAGCACAAATAATTGCGGACTTTGTGAAGCAAGGGGTTCTGAAGGAAGTGATGAGCAGCCCGTGTAATTCACCAATAATGGGTTTGAAAAAGCCTTGTGGGAAGGTTAGAATTGTGCATGATTTGAGGAAAATAAATGAGATTGTGGTAAAATGCTGCCCCATAGTGCCAAATCCAGCAGCGATCATGTTTCAGGTTCCGTGTGATGCAGAATGGTTCACAGTTGTGGACTTGTCTCAAGCATTCTTTTCGGTGCCTCTTCATGAGGTTAGCAAATTTCTCTTCAGTTTCAAATTCCTGGAAAAGGTGTACAGTTGGTGCAGAATTCCTCAAGGGTTTTCTGAGTCACCTTCCACCTTCAATCAGATATTGAAGAAGGATTTGGAGTCGTTAGAACTGCCTTTCAGTTCGACTCTAGTGCAATATATAGATGATTTGTTAATTGTGTCCAGAACAAAAGACGATTGCAGGTATGACACAATTGCCTTACTGAACCATTTGGGAAAGAAAGGACATAAAGTGTCCCCAAAGAATCTGCGATACTGTCAGAGAGAAGTGAAGTATTTAGGTCACCTGATTGAGAAAGGGTCAAGAAAAATATCCAAAGAGAGAGTGACAGCCATATTGCAGATGAATCCCCCGACAACAAAGAGAGATGTCAGGATGTTTTTGGGAATGGTGGGCTATTGTCGTCAGTGGATTCCCAACTTTGCGATTATCTCTAAACCATTGGTGAAACTGACAGGCAAGGAAGTTCAGGATGACCCGGGTAACATAATCTTGTCTGAGAAAGAGATGAAGGCATTCATGGAATTGAGAGAATGTATGTGCAGGGCACCAGCTTTAGGTATGCCTAATTACACGAAGCATTTTCTACTGTTTTGCCATGAACGTGATGCATGCTCTTTGTCTGTTTTAACACAGGTCAATGGAGGTGCAAACCGCCCAGTAGCATATTTTTCAGCTACTTTGGACCCAGTCGCAGCAGCTTTACTGGGTTGTTTGCGTGCAGTTGCAGCAGTTGGTCAAAGCCTCACACAGTGTGAAGGCATAGTGATGGGACATCCCTTAACAGTAATGGTTCAATAAGAGATAGTGCAGATTTGAAGGAGCTGAAGGAACCTGGAGTTTGGGAGAAAGTTGGGAGAGGAATTACCAGAGTAGGGAATTGGTTTAGTAATATTTGGAATGGGGTTCTTGCAAAAATATTAGGGGGTCTATTGATTGTTCTGATTTGTTTATTGGGATTATGGTTATCATGTAAAGTTAATGAAAGAATTAAAATAAATCTGACAAAACGAAACAAAAGAAATGAAGAAAATGAAAGGGAGAAAATGTTTAATGAAATTTGGAAAAGCTCACACAAAGGACAAGATGTTGAAATGCGCATAATGCGGAAAGTGAAAGGTTAAGAAGGGAAAGGTTTGTGTGATGACAAGTGTCATCAGAGGAGGGACTGAGAGAGCGTAGCTTATATAATCAATATTAGCATGAAATGATTATGAACTAATGTGTAATAATGCCGCATAGAAAATGTATTAATGTATTTTGCCATAACGTGCGCTTGAAATGTGCCTACGGGGAGTGTCCGCTAACATATACGGGGACTACTGAAACTGACTAATAATGTTGAAATGTTACATTATGATATGATTTTACACTAATAATAATAGGTATATGTAAAGGTTTTGCTAATAATTCATTAAGCCTTAGTTAGCTGCCTGACTCTCAAATTAAATGTGTTTTTCTAACGTGCAGTGTGCTGACTTGCTGAAGGACATGAACTCTTGTTTTTCTCCAAACTAGAAGCTGAATGTAACTGTAGTAGATCCGTTCTCATGAAATTCGACTTGCTTGTAAAAACATTTTAGCTGAATGCAACAGTGTAGATTAGTAGCAGATACAAGGTCGCCTGAACTGGTATAGACAATGGAGCCACTGACTGAAGATGTGCAAAGGACCACAAGACTATGAAATCATACCGGACATTCCACCCGCTGAAGACGTCAATCATAAGGACCAATAAAATACGTGAGAATTGTTATGGGGTGACAAATTTGATGAGCTAATTTGAAGACAATTGGTTAAAGATAGTGGGGTGCAACCCCTTGTCCAACCAGATTTCTAGGGGAATGTACAACAAAAATGGGATAAAAACCCTTGACGCCAGGAATTAAATGAGACTAGAGAACAGGAGAGAATAGGAGACTAGGAGAGAGTTAGGGAGATGCTGATGCGATTTACTATGACCCAGAAACTTTGGCACTCTGCATAGAGTCTTTGCAGTTTGGTTCTTAAAACCATTCTTGCCTTATAAATTGCCAGTTTACACTTTACCTCCTTATGAGGGAAGTGCCCCCTTTACCCGATTGCTGAATTCCTGATGGCGAACCAACTGATATCCTGAGGACGAAGACTGAACCTGAGCGCTGACCCAAATACGGAGGGTAACTATATGACAATGATATTGTAATTGTCTGTTTGCTTTTCCTTTCTAGGTACCAACTGCTTCTTTTGACAGAGCCCATAGCTAGATATTTTCTAAATTGGTGTTACTAAATTGTTTTGCATGAAGCCCAACATGGTAATGCTAAATCGGGGTTAGGAGAGGGGTTCACTAAACTGACGCAAATAGACAAATGACCAAATCTATGCTTTGTTGAATAACATTCTGGTGATACTCTGCTAAAGATAACCTATGCTGACGCTGTGCTATATTCTAATGTTTGTGATTCTTGCTTTGATGAAATCTTATCAGAGTTGCCATATTGTGACTATGCTAATGTGTTTCTTGGTTTTGAGACTAATAAACTTGCTAGTAGAATTGTAATCAATAGGGAATAAAATTCACAAAATCATATTAAACTGGTGTGGTTATTCATGACTGAAAGGCCATGGTGGTCTTTCGAGTTTATTAAATGTCTTTGATTAATTTGAATTGTCGTATTACTGTGAACTTTGATGACATTATTGACATATTGATTGACATGCTGATTAGCTATCTCGTCCTAAGGTGTCTTCAATCAGGGTCAAAAGATTCATTGGCCTAAAACGAGTCCCAAAGTGAGTAAATTAATCACATAGGGATGCGTTAACAGTAACAAATTATCAACCCAAACGTTTTTTAACTGAGTGGAAAAATACATTTAACTTTTATGATTTGTAAATAAAAAAAGTTGGAATTTGCATTTTGTCTCAGCATTATAGGTGTTATCAACTAAATACGTCATATGTAGTCTTTCACTTATTATGCTTGGGAAATAATTATACTATGTTTTTCTGCAGTTGTAAAAGCTTTTCATTTGTATAACTGTAAATAAAACTTGAAATTAGTACTTTTTTCAGCAAAAGAAATGTAAACTCATAAACAGGTTACAGTATGTTTGCAGTTCTGTAGTAGGAATAACAGAAATTTTGCACATTTTTAATGGAGGGATAACATTTAATGCTGAGCATAACATTTCCAAGAACATTTAGTTAACAAAGGGCCTGATTCTAACTTTGGAGGACGGTGTTAAACCGTCCCAAAAGTGGCGGATATACCACCTACCGTATTACGAGTCCATTATATCCTATGGAACTCGTAATACGGTAGGTGGTATATCCGCCACTTTTGGGACGGTTTAACACCGTCCTCCAAAGTTAGAATCAGGCCCATAATCCCTAGCAATATTTTAATGTTCAATATCCTGACAAAGGCCAATCTTCTATCAGTTTGTCCTTGTGATGCTTCAGATGTGTACAGTATCCTGGACTCTGGGTTGATAGACATTGTGATGTCATAACCTGTGTGATGTCACTGCTCATAACCCTGGACTAAAGCAACCAAAATCAAAAGCGTTCCTTCAGTGTACAAAGAAACTGGGTCACAACTTGTATGAATCTTTTGGATCGCATGGAGTATCCTAGTCAAGCGGTAACCAATGGATCAAGACTACACATCATAATCACTAAGAAACACCATGAATGAGACCTTTTCTAATAAGAAAACCATTACTCTTAAAAGGTTAATCGTTTTATTCCCTATTAGTTACAACTCTAATCAAAATCCTTCTTTCGAGAACAATTTGTTAATTAAACTTTATTAGCATCATAGTCAACTTATATCAAGATTCATTAATGTGTCAACATAAGCAAGCAAATCCTTTTAGCATTTGATTAATTCAGCAATGCACGTCAGTCAGTCTACTGTCACCATTAAGTTACCCTTTGTCAGCCTGCCTAATTCAAATCAGCATCAGCATGTGGGTATACATGCGAAAACAATTTGGACAAAAAATCATTAAGTTGGAAAAAATCTATCTAAGAAAGAAAAACATTTAAAACAGCTCAGTTGATACCTAAGAATAAAAGCACACGTTAATCAGTCTATTATTATAGCTACCTATCCAAGATAGATCAGCAACGAGTCAGTCTTCGTCTCCAGGTCATCAGTCATCAGCAAGTATCAGGCTCACAAAGAGTAAGCCCAATTATTCAGCACTTCTGACAGCATCTCCTGACGTCGTCAACTTTTGCCTCTTGGCTCTCTCTTGTCTCCCCTTGTCATTACTTTTTATTAGGGTCTCTCAGTCCGTCCCACAAATTGGTAATTGGTCAACCTCATCAGGGGTTACGATTCTAACCTATAGTTTTTGTTTACCACTTATTTATGTCGGTTCAAGCATCAAGTTCCATTAATATGATTGGTTCTTCTGTCGATGAGAACATCATCCAGCTCTTTCGGTAACAAAATTGTTGCCCACAGTCTTTTAGTCAGTGCTTCCATTGTTCGAGTCCTGGGAAAGTACATTTACTCTACTCTACGCATAATTGTATCAATTTGTTCAAGCCATCTTTTGTCCGCTGGTACATTGCAGAAAATTCTAGCAGAGCTCATCTGAACTCTGTACATTTCAAGGTCCTTTTCTCCAGTTCCAGTCCTCTGCAGCTCATCGCATCTTCACGTTTAAGCAAGCAAGGCCCAGCGCCGACCAGGCCTCTAGTTCAGCTAAATTAAGGATATGAAACATCATAAAACATAGATTATACGTTCAAATATAACATATTAATACATTCGTTTTTATTTTTCACTCTGTTTAGCATTGTTAACACTCATGGTGACCACTCCCCGTGGGCACATTTTACTCATTGCACGTTAATTTCAATTATTAGTTTTCTTTTATCAATATTTCTTATTAGTATGTATACGCAAATTATTAGAATATTCTCATATTAGCATATCTGCTCCAACACAGGTTACAGTATGTTTGCATTTCTGTAGTAGGAATAACAACAAATTTGCACATTTTTAATGGAGGGATAACATTTAATGCTGAACATAACATTTCCAAGAACATTTAGTTAACATAATCCCTAGCAATATTTTAATGTTCAATATCCTGACAAAGGTCAATCTTCTATTAGTTTGTCCTTGTGATGGTTCAGATGTGTACAGTATCCTGGACGATGGGTTGATAGGCATTGTGATGTCATAACCTGTGTGATGTCACTGCTCATAACCCTGGACTAAAGCAACCAAAATCAAAAGCGTTCCTTCAGTGTACAAAGAAACTGGGTCACAACTTGTGAGGGGTACCAAGACTACCAGAGTCAACACGATGGAGGACACCCGTGACCTCCTCCTAGCAGAATCTGCACTGATGCCCCGCACCATGGAGATGTCAGACAGTCAGGAGCCTCAAGCCTGTGAAACATCAGGTAAGAAAGGCCCCCATCACAGCCCAATATGTGATCAATTGGGAAAGGTACAGGAATAAGGAGTAAAGTAGTGCTCATATCTGCACATGATCGAACTGCTGCAACTCTGAGTCATTTATACTAAATGTGCAAGTCCTGAAATTGTTGAAGAAATCCAGTTTGTAGGCAGGTGATTGAGCAGACAAGAATTTGTTACCACCTTCTTTACACAGGAGGCCTCCCTTCCACCACTGGGGTCTACATGAGCCAGACCTTTACAGTTTCAAATGCAGTTCGTATTTATGAAGCTATCTGTGGATGGTTTCACTGTTAGTGTAGAGGTTCTGTTTTTATTGCACAACAGTGCAACTGTTAAAAATGCCTTCTTTTCTTACAAAATAAATTTAAGATGGCTTCTTAATGAATGTCCTTTTTGTTTAGGTTTAACCCTAGCTCTTTTTTCCTTCAATTTTTCAAATAGATGGAAACGCCCATATGACCCATTTCCACAGCAAAGGCCTCATATTCCCACACACAGCATCATATGAGTATCTGACATCCTCCCATGTTCCGTTACAGCTTACCATCTTCTTCCCAGGGGCAGCCTTGCATTAGTAATGAGGCTGCTGGTCTTAACTATTCTGATCCTATCAGTATGCCTAGCATTCAAAATGCATTCGTTCACCGGGGTCTAGGTGCATTATTCCATTCTACTCTATTTGTGGAAGATAGGCACAGGTATGTTTTAATCTAGACTACACGGGTGTCCTGCATGTGGCCATGGTCCTTTCTAGGGGTAGTATGGGTCAGAATGGCATTATAAGTTATGTAAGAACGCCCTCTAATACGTCAAATCGTCGTTCCTGTACCATCATCTCTGAGTTTGTTTTGTAGGTATTCCTTTCTCCAAATACCATTCCTCTGTGTCTCTCATACTACAGGAGCATTGTCTTTCATCCAGAGGATCACACTTGTTCCCAGTGAAATCCACTCATTCAATTTCAGTCCTTGAATAGATAAGGCAGGCAAGCAATGCAGCTAGCGTCCCCAGGATTATACCTTTGTCTTAGAAATTTGATAGGCCTTCAGGTATTCTAGTCTCTTACATGTAGACCATGCGAAATTCTATAGGTACAGATGCGTTTTTAATGAGGTTACATGACAGACTTTCACCCACTGTATAGTGTACATATGGAAAATAATCTAACGTTACCAAAACTGCACGTCTTTTATTTTAAAATGTAAGGTATTACCAACGTTGAAATCCACGTTTAATACATGTGAAATTCCTAAAAAAATATATATATATATATACTTTCAGTAACAAACTGAGAGGAAATGTACCTTTAGCTTTCATAAATTCGAAATATAAAAGTTGGAATTTGTATTTGTGCCTCCGCAATTGTGGTTTAATTATCTAAATAACTCAGATTTTCACTTGAGTTTGAGAAAAACTGTACTATTTTTTCTACAATTGTAAAAACAATCTCCCATTTGTATAGCTGTGAAAAAAATAGGATTTGGTAGTTTTCTCAGCAAAATAAATGTAAATTCATAGACAGGTTATAGCTTGTTTGCATTTCCTAGCAGGAATAATAAACAAAAATGATACATTCTGCACATTTTTGATGGAAGGATAATATTTTATAAAATGCTATTTTGAAGAAAACTATTAGTTAAAATAATCCCTAGCAAACTTTTATTGCACAATATTCTGAACAAGGTTAATCTTTTATCAGTTTGTCCATGTAATGCATCAGATGTACAGTGTCCTGGACACTGGGATGACAGGCATTGTGATGTCATCACCTGCATCATGTCAGAGCTCATGACCCTGGGCTATAGCAACTAAAATCAAAAGAGGTCCTTCAGTGTGCAAAGAAATTGGGTCACGGCTTCTGATGGGTACCAAGACTACCATAGTCAACACCATGGAGGCCCTCTGTGACCTCCTCTCAGCAGATCCTGCACCGACGCCGTAGGCCACGGAGGAGTCAGCCAGCAAGGATGTCCCAGCTTGTGAAATGTCAGGTAAGGAAAGGCCCCCATCACAGCTCAAAAAAGTGATCAGTTGGGAAAGACACAGACATAAGGGGTAAAGCCGTGCTCATATCTGCACTTAATCAAGCTGCTGCCACTCTGGGTCATTGATACTAAATATGCACATCCTGAATTTATTGAAGGAAACCAGTTTGTTGGCAAGTGGTTGAGCAGACCATGATTTGTTAGAACCTGAGGAATGAGTCAGTGTTCTTTATTCAGGATGCCTTCGTTCCAGCACCAGAGTCTACATCAGTCGGGTTTTTACAGTTTCAAATGCAGTTCTTATTCACTTGGCTGTCTGTGGAGGGTTTCATTGTTAGTGTAGAGGTTCTTTTTTATTCCATAGCTTTGCTACTGTTAGTAATATTGCTAATGACAAAATAAACTTAAAATCGCTTCTTCATAAATTAACTTTTTTGTTTAGGTTTAACACCAACTCTTTTTTTCCTTTAATCTTTCAAATAGATGGAAACCTCCATATACCCCATTTTCCCAGCAAATGTCTCATATTTCCACTCACAACCTCATGTGAGTATCTGCCGTCCTCCCATGTCCCAGCTACAGCTTTACAACTTTTTCCCAGCTGCAGCTTTGCGTTAGTAATGAGGCTGCTGGTCTTAACTATACCGAGCTTAACAGTACGCCTAGCATTCAAAAGGCATTTGTTCACTGGGGTCTAGGTACATTATTCCATTCTACCCTATTTGTGGAATGTGAGTACACAGTGTGTTTTAATCTAGATTACATAGGTGTCCTGCATGTGGCCATGGGACCTTTCTAGGGGTAGTGTAGGTTCGAATGGCATAGGTCGTGTATGAACGCTCTCCAGTCAGTCAAGACTTCTCTCCTATATACTGTATTGGGGTCGATTTATAGACGATTGCTTCTTGATCTGGACTGGTGGAGAACAGAAGCTGGTGGAATTCTGTACATTTCTAAATTCCAACACTATGAATGTTAAATTTACATATCAATTCAGCTCGGAGAAAATTGAATTTTTGGATGTACAGGTCTTCATTGTTGACAATAAAATTCAGAGCAGACTGTTTCGTAAATCCACAGCCTGTAATTCTATTCTTCGTGCTGAAAGTGCACACCCGAGGCACCAAATAACTTCTATTCCTTTTGGTGAAATGATGAGAGCACGACGTAATTGTAGTTTGGATAATGAATTTGCCAATCATGTAGATGACATGGGTAGAAGGTTTAGGGCACGTGGCTACTCAAATAAGGTGATCAAAGTGGCACAATCCAGAATTAAACGTCTAGATAGGAAGGACACTTTACAAACCAAGGATCGTAAGAACAAAAATGATGAATCTAAGAAGGTTCGACTTATTACAGATTATAATGATGCCTCTTTGATTTTGATTAAATGCATGGCTAAACATTGGAATATACTAACACAAGACAAATCGATAAAGAATTTAATATCAGAGAGGGTGCCCACAACATATCGCAAGGGCAGGACCTTGAAAAGCATTTTAAGCCCTACTTTTGCCACGTCACCCCACAACAAAACATGGTTATTTGTGCAAACAAGGGGCTTCTTCAAATGTGGTGGGTGTGGGGTGTGTAGATGGGCATGTCATAAGATAAAAGAATTTAACTCAGATGGGAAAATCTACATAATATGTACAATGATCAATTGCAACACTACTCATGTTATATATATAATTTGATGCAAATGTACTCGAATGTATGTGGGTAGTACGACACGCCCACTCAAGGTGAGAATTGGAGAACATATTCGGTTACTTAAAAATGGAGATGTGAGATATCCACTAACTGCACATATCACAACTTGTAACTCACAAACAATACACAAAAGTTTTGAATTTTTTGGAATAGAACATATTCCCCATGACTCGAGGGGTGGTAATAGAGAATTAAGTCTGCGTAGGAAAGAGGCACTATGGATAATGAGACTGAGGGCTGTGGAGTCGGGTCTTAACACTGATAGGGAGTTGGAATTCTTTTTGGGCGATTAAGAAACAATCTTGTTACTTGTACTTTCAAACTGTATGTATTATGATGCTTTGTTTTGGATTATAACTATAATTGATGTATACAGCAAATGTAATTATAAATCAAAATTCTCAAACTGAAATCAACTGCCATAACAGCTCCCATTACATTGTAATGTGAGGTTTCTGTAATTGGACTGATCAATGTTAGCATTATCAATTTAAAAAGTCGAAATTTTGGATCATTAGAAACCCCCCCCCCCTTTTTCAATAACCCCTCTTCCCCCCCCTTTCTTTTCTTCTTCTTCTTTATATTTATTTTCTTTTGTGTATTTATTTTCCTTCTCCCCCTTTTTGCTTATATGAGAACTACTAGGCTCCAACAGTGGTCAAGTGTGAGTTGAGTCATAACACTATATTGGTAATAGATATTATTTATGAGTTAGTAAGTCATCAAAACACCGGTCAGAATGTGGTGTTGAGTTATTTTGGACATTTAATTTACCTGAGATTAAGTTCAATAAGTATTAAAGATCATGTAATAGTATTATTCGTTCGGGGTCGAAGTATGCTGTTCTGTGCATGACGAGGGTGATTATTACCCACCTCGTATCATAAGACTGTCTAATGGTGTAGTCGTACTAAGTGAAGGTTTTTTCAGCTTCAGAAACTGTTCCTTGTAGATCGTACTGGTGATCTATAACACCGTCGATTATAGAAACGGACTATAGTCCGTTTTCTATTTTGGTTGACTCGCGCTCCCGGAAGTCGATTTAACTTCGGCTTCGGGAACGCGATACACGCGTACTCGCTTCATGGCGTTCTTCAGCAGCAGAACACCGGGTTGTTTCTGGCTCGGTTTTCGGTAAGTGGTATTGAAAGGCATCTCTGGACTGGTGAGGCTCCTGATTATAATTTTCAAGGTTATAGAGGATGCATATTAAGGACGTTGTGTGCATATGTATTTATTTTTTCAATTTAGCGCATGAATGGAAGCGGCTTCTCCCTTCGCTCCTCGTACACACAGCGAGTGAGGATTTCTAAGACGTACTTCATGGGTGTTTTTGTGCCACATTTGGGTGACTATAAATGGATTAAATCACAAAGAGACTTCGGTGTAGTCGATATGCAATCAAATGGAATTGTTGGGCCTTTTTGTGTCTGAACAGGTGTGGAATCTGTGCACTAAACAGACATAGGGGGAACAGTAGCTAGAATTGGAAAGTATTCAATTTTGGATTTGATTTGAAATCATATGAGGTACGACTTAAAGGTGAGGAAGAGATTGAATTTGATTGATAGTTGTGTAATAGTTTTATATTTCATATTAAATACAGCACGTGGAAAATATAATTTGGTGGTTTGGAACTGGACACTAAGAATGTGTATTGGTGAAGTAGTGATTTGACTTTACTATCGCATGAATTTGGATTCGTACGTGGTTAGGTGACTCACTTGATAATCTGGAGCACATTTTTTGACTTTCACTTGGTGATACGGGCATGCTTATTTACCATAGTTACAGACACATGAAATATGCTTGCTAACGCACGGGCTTTTCCTTCCTCTCACTTTAACTTGGGGTCTGATCCATTTGAACAGAATTGGGGCACACCTTTGGATATATATATATATATATATATATATATATATATATATATATTTCATTATTTTATTATGTGGTTTGAGCATTTAGATTTTTAATTTACATAATTTGCCTATGATTTAGAGCCCTGAAGAAGTCGGTTGGGAGTTAAATATTTCCCAGGACGAAACACGTGTTGGCTCGAAGGCTTGAAGTGTATCTTTATGGGCGATTGCTGTACATTGTGAAGACGTGATTCAATAAAACTTGGAATTAGATTGGACATTTTATACAATTGATGTCAATTCATATGATTTGTTTCCTTGAAGATTACTCACTAGAGTGATAATATATCTCAACTTGTGAAGTGGTTAACAGTAGGACGGGGGGGGGCTCACACTGTCCATACCATTTGTTTGGTTTATCATTAACCTTTAAGGGATGGGTGTTTTCCCTTGTGTAGGCACCCCGACATTATACACTCGGCCAACTTGTATCCTGAGCGCCATTCGTCCCCTGTAATTACACCCCAACAATTTTATAAAAAAGACTTCTCTCCTACCCTATCATCTCTATGAGTTTACTTTTCAGGTATCCCTTCCTCCAAATACCATTCCTCCTCATCTCTTATACATCCCTTAACAATAGGAGCATTGTCTCTCATCCAGAGGCTCACACATGTTCCCAATGAATGCCATTCGTTCAATTTCTTTCCTTTTACAGTCAATGCCAGGAACCAATGCAGCTAATCTCCCCAAGATTAGATCTTCCTTGTTGAAACTTGATGGGCTTTCAGGTCTGGTCTTTCACATCTAGACCATGTGAAATTGTATAAGTACTGATGTGTTTTTAAAGAAGTTATATGCCAGACTTTTGCCCAATGTATAGTGAACATGTGGATAATAACCTGCCTAACGTACCCAAAACTGCTTGTCTTTTATTTTAAAATGTAAGGGGTTACCAAAGTCAGAAGCTACTTTTAATACATGTGAAATTCTAAAAAATATATATGTCCTTTTTGTAAAAAATTATCAATACGAAGTTTTTTTTTAGCTGAGTGGGAAAGTACATTTAACGTTTATAAATTCTAAATATGAAACTTGGAATTTGTATGTCGCCACAGCAATAGAGGTGTCATCTTCAAAATAACTTTTACTTAGTGTGCTTCCGAAAATCTAAACTATATGTTTCCACAATTGTAAAATAAATCTCCCATTTGTATAACTGTGAAATAAATTAGGAATTGGTAGTTTTCTCAGCAAAATGAATGTAAACTCATAGACAGTTTACAGCTTATTTACATTTCTGCAGTTGGAATAACAAACAAAATAGATACATTATGCACATTTTTGATTGAGGGATACTATTTTACAAAATGCTGAACATAATATTTTCAAACACATTATCTTATTAACATTATCCTGAGCAAGGTCAATCTTCTCTCAGTTTGTCCATGTGATGCATCAGATGGACTCAGGGTCCCGGACACTGGGATGACAGGCATTGTGAAGTCATCACCTGTGTGATGTCACAGCTCATGACCCTGGGCTATAGCAACCAAAATCAAAAGAGGTACTTCAGCCTGCAAAGAAACCGGGTTAAGGCTTGTGAGGGGTACCAAGACTACCATAGTCAACATTATTGAGGCCCTCTGTGACCTCCTCTCAGCAGATCCTGCACTGGCACCGTAGGCCATGGGGGATTCAGCCAGCAAGGATCCTCCAGCTTGTGAAACATTAGGTAAAAAAAGGCCACCATCACAGCTCAAAAAGTGATCAATTGGGAAAGACGCAGGTGTAAGAGGTAACGTAGTGCTTATGTCTGCATATAATTGACCTACAATCCCCCTTTCTGTCATGTATACTAAATATGCAAGTCCCGAAAATAATGTAGGATACCTGTTTGTTAGCGGGTGTTTGAGCAGACAATGATTTGTTACAACCAGGAGGAATGAGTTAGTGTTCTTCTTTACTCAGGAGCCCTCCGTTCCAGCACCAGGGTGCATATGGGTTAGATTTTTCCCATCTCAAATGCAGTCCGTATTTGCTTGGCTGTCTGTGGAGGGTTTTGTTAGTTTAGTGATTCCTTTTTTATTCCATTCACTTGCAACAGTTCAAAATGCCTTATTTTGTTTAGTATCACTATTTACAAAATAAATATAAAATGGCTTCTTCATAAATGTCTTTTTTTGTCCAGGTTTAACATTAACTCTTTCCACCTTCAATCTTTTAAATCCTTCATATGCCCAGATTCCACAGTAAAAGTCTAATATTCCCTCACACAACATATGAGTATCTGTCATCCTCCCATGTCCCCGCTAAAGCTTTCCATCTTCTTCCCAGGGGCAGCCTTGCATTAGGAATGAGGCTGTTGTTCTTAACTATACAGAACTTAGCAGTATGCCTAGCCTTCAAAATGTATTAGTACAGAGGAGTCTAGGTCTATTATTCCATTCTTCTCTATTTGTGGAATGTGAGCACACCATATGTTTTAATCTAAACTATATAGGTGTCCTGGACGTGGCCATGGTCCTTTCTAGGGGTAGTGTGGGTCCGAATGGCATTATAAGTCCTGTATGAACGCCCTCTAGTCCGTCAAGTCTTCTCCCCTACCCATAATCACTAGGAGTTTTTTTGGTAGGCATCTCTTCCTCCAAATACCATTCTTCTCCAACTCTCAAACATCCCTCAACAATGGGAGCATTGTCTCTCATTCAGAAACTCACACATGTTCCTTGTGAAATCCATTCAGTTTCATTCCTTTGATAGTGAAGGCCAGGAGCGGCTTGCGGTGCTATCAGGGGATGGCGGCGCATGAAGGTGGGGGGGAATAGTGATTTTTTTCTTTTTTTTAAACCTTTCCTTCATCGTCACCGTCACCACTGCGCTGCTCCTCTAATGCAGGCAGGCACAAGCTCCCAGCCTGCTCTGCGGCCAATCCTGATGCTGCTCAGAGCAGCGTTAGGATTGGCTGGGAGCAACCAGCCAGGACACTCCCAGGCAGACTGAGAGCCTGTGCAGGCTCTCTCCAGCCCAGCAACAGTGTTGCTGGGCTGGAGAGAGCCTACTGCACATGTGTGTTTGGCCAGCCTAAAACGGCCAGCCAAACATACATGTGCAGCACTCCCCCTCAGTGCTCGTAGCAGCCTGTGGCCCCACCCCTTTTACTAAAAAACAATAATAAACATAGTTCTTATTGTTTTTCGTAAAAGGTTTTCAGCAGCTGCTGCTGGTGGGGGTGGTGATGTTCCTCTGCCCTAGCGGAGGATCCGCGCCTGGTCAAGGCCAGAAATCAATGCAGCTAACATCCCCAATATATCTTTCTTGTTGAAATTTGATGGGCATCCAGGTGTAGTCTCTCACATGTAGACCACAAGAAATTATGTAAGTACAGATGCGTTTTTAATGAAGATGCATGCCAGACTTTCAGTCAGTGTAATGTGAACATGTGGAAAATTAACCTGTTTAACATTCCCAAAACTGTACATCTTTTATCCTAAAATGTAAGGGATTACCAAAGTTGGAAGCCCCTTTTAATACATGTGAAATGCCTACAAGTATATATGCCCTTTTGGTAACAACTTATCAATCCGAAAGGTTTTGTAACTGAGAGGAAAAGTACATTAACGTTTATAAATTCTGAATATAAATGTTGGAATTGCCTCTGAATGACACATACGTAGTGTTTTTACGTATTGCACTTGGGAAAGCTGTACTAAATTTTTCAACAATTGTAAAAAAATCTCCCATTTGTATAACTGTGAAATAAATTAGGAATTGTTAGTTTTCTCAGCAAAATAAATGTAAACTCATAGACAGGTTACAGCTTCTTTGCATTTCTGTAGTAGCAATAACAAACATAATGATAGATTCTGCACATTTTTGATGGAGGTACCATATTTTACAAAATGCTTAACAAAATATTTTGAAATACATTACTTTATTAACATAAACCCTAGCAATATTTTATTGTTCAATATCCTGAGCATGGTCAATCTTCTATCAGTTTGTCCACGTGATGCACCAGATGTACACAGTGTCCTGGATAGTGCGATGACAGGCATTGTGATGTCATCACCTGCGTGATGCAACAATCATGACCCTGGGCTATAGCAACCAAAATCTAAAGAGGTCCTTCAGTGTGCAAAGAAACTGGGTCAAGGCTTCTGATGGGTATTAAGATTACCACAGTCAACACTATGGAGGCCCTCTGTGACCTCCTCTCAGCGGATCCTGCACTGGCACCGTAGGCCACAGAGGAGTCAGCCAGCAAGGATCCTCCAGCTTGTGAAACTTCAGGTAAAAAAGAAGGCTCCATCATAGCTTAAAAAGTGATCAATTGGGAAAGTTGCAGGCCTAAAAAGTAGTGCTCATATCTGCATATAATCGATCTGCTGCCCCTTTTTGTGTCATTTATACTAAATATTCAAGTCTGAAATTATCTAAGGAAACCAGTTTGTTGCAGGTGGATGAGCAGCCCGTGATTTGTTACAACCTGAGGAATGGGTCAGTGTTCTTCTTTACTCAGGAAACCTCGGTTCCAGCACCAGGGTCTACAAGGGTCGGGTTTTTACAGTTTCAAATGAAGTCTGTATTTGTTGGGCTGCTTGTGGTGGGTTTTATTGTTAGTGTAGTTGTTATTTGTTTTCCATAAAATTGCAACAGTTCAAAATACCTTCTTCTTTTTTTCAATATCGCTATTTACAAAATAAATGAAAAATGGCTTCTTTATAAATGCACTTTTTTGGTTAGGGTTAACATTAACTGTTTTTCCTTCAATCATTCAAATAGTTGGAAACCCCCATATGCCCAATTTCCACAGTAAAAGTCTAATATTCCCACACACATTAGATGAGTATGTGTCGTCTTTCCGTGCCCAAGCTACAACTTTCCATCTTCCCTGGAGCAGCCTTGCCTTAGTAATAAGACTTCTGGTCTTCATTATACAGAGACGGTCCAGACGGCATTATAAGCTGTGAATGAACGCCCCCAGTCCGTCATGTCTTCTATCCTACACTATCATCTGTACAAATTTGTTTCGTAGGTATCTCTTCTTCCGAATACCATGCCACTGCATCTTCCATACATCACTGAACATTGGGGGTATTGTTCCTCATTCGGCATTATGTCTAACAAAGAGGTGTGTGGCGCCATTATAATTTGCTGTTCTGTGGATTGGTCGTGTCCATTTGATCCCAGGATGCCTGTTGCTTTGAGCACTGACGGGTCATGTGGAGGAACCTCATCTATCTAGTTCTGCCTTTGGGGCAAGTGTTTGATTTGGTTGTGTTTTTTTGTGGAGCATGACTAGGATGATATAGTTTCTATGTTAAATTGTACGATGCGAATCTGGCATTGCTGGAGGATTTTTTAAAGTGATGTAAGGCTTTGTTCCATTTTTCATCTGTCAGTACCACTTCTCAGTCTCTGTTCCATTTACTGTTCTCATGGATATTTCTAGATATCTGCCTCTATTTAGAGTGGATGGTTTGATTTTTTGTTCCTGTCTCGACCCCAGGAAACACCTAGTTCCTCAATTGTGATGGGACCCTCAAGGTCCACTGTCTAATCCCCCAATAATTTCGCCCCTAAAGAGTATTCAGTACCCTCTGCATCTAAATCCGGGGAGCAGAATTACTACACCAAATTTCAGGCAGCTTGTAATGAAGTCCTGTCAGGAAGGCCGATTCAGAGAGAAGCTACAAGTTCAATTGCCCAGAATCCAAACTCATCCGCGAGCTGCTGGTACAGTTAGAATAACTATAACATAACAGTGAAATCTAAATATGGATTTTTTAGGGAAGGAAGAGATGGCTAAGCAGAGTTGGAGGTTATTTATAGAGTGAGTTGTATTGCAAAGTGAGATATGAATGTCATGCTTATGCAAACATTAAAGCAGCACTACACCTTTTGTGACAGCCAGGAGGAGGATTAAAGTACAATTTGGTTATGTTTAAATTAAAGCTAACATTGAAGGGATATTCTTGGTGCCTTCAAGCCATATTAAAGATGAAATTGGACTGTTCTTTCTGTTGGATTGTGTTGAATTTAGCACTGCAATATGTGTAATATATGAATAACATCCTGAATATTGCAGGGCATATACAGAGGGCTCAGTTAACAAACGTAGTTGTAAATCCTCACCCACAGAGTTACCTCTATACAAGGGTGCGTATGTACGACTTTTGACAATTCACAAATAATTTGAATAGTTCATAAGTAAAGCTGCGCTTAATTGAATTTTTCCAGCCATACTCTTTTAGAAGGTCACGTGACTTCCTATTTTTTGGGTGCCCTAGTCTCACTCTAGTTTGTGTACAGAGGCTAATGTGAAAATAAATTAAACTGCTTAAACCATTTAAAAATATAGATTAGATTTAATGTTAAAAATAGTCTACAAATCATACATAATTAAAGTTTTTTTTAAATATGTTATTAACCTTTTTAGATTTAAAAATTAATGTAACAATATTAAAATAATTACATTATCTGTAATTAATTTTATATTTTATGTTTAATATTTTTTAATAAATTAAACAAACATTTGTTTTACCTTATGTGGGATTTTTTATTTATACTCCAGATTTTTTTAAATGTATATTTATATTTAATTTAATGTATTCAAAATTAAAATTTTAAATTTAAAGTCATTAATGATTTAACATTTTTTTCTATTGCGCTGCATTTGAAATTAATATACAAGATGAATTAACGGTAATCTTTTAGACAAAAATATTTTTCTATTCTTTTTTTACAATTTAATACATTTCTATACTTTTCCCTATTTTGTACTATGGAGAGATCTCTGCCCTGATTGTGGAAGTCTCCTTCAAGTGTGCAGAATTTCAAAAATAGTCGTAAAGTCTCTATGGATGGCAACTTTATGGTTTGGTGTTGTATTTGATGTTTTTGCTGTCTCCACCCCCTATTTCATGGCGTGAGGACATGTAAGTTTACACTTCTTAGTAACTTTACATTTGTAAGTGGTGAATAGCCAAAAGTAGTAAAGTTACTCACAAGTGTCAGAGTAAATTTACTTGTAGTAAATCAACATGTCTAGAATTACCTGTGTGAATGGGGCCACATGCCTCGAGAACACACATGAAAGAAAAACCACTGTAAACAAGTTCTGAAAGAACAGACAGTGAATCTACATCTTCTGTCTGCTTTTAATGTGCAACAGTGGGACCCACTGACCCACTTGTTGTTCCAGTTCCAAGTTCTCTATGACCATGGAAGGGAGTGCACTGCCATCAAAGTAATCAGATGATTTCCATGGAAACAGGGCTGGTTACTGTCTGGCAGTCACATTCGCCAGGGCTGAGGGGACATCTCCTGTAGTCTGTGCTTGAAGAAGCGATTCATCTGACCATAGGTGCCTGCAAGCCAACCTGCCTGAGGAGAGAGGGGAGGAGCCTGCCTACCCAGCATGAGATGTAATTGTTCAGGAAAATTCAGAAGCAGTGAGACCCCCGTGTTGATGGAGGATATCAAACTGCATGCCCCAGGTGTTGGCAGCCATCAGACTCTCCAAGGACTTCTACCTGAGCTGAACCTGTGCAACTGTGACTCAAAGAAGCGCGGCCACTGCTCATACCGTACTGCTGTGACTCAAAAGATTGTGACTGTGGCTCATCCAGTGAAGCTGTGACCCAAAGAAGTGTGACTGTGGCTCACAGCATGCCACTAGGACCTTAAGTGTGACTGTAGCTCATTCCTGCGGCTGTTACCCAAAGAAGTACAACTGTGGCTTATATATGCCGCTGTGACCTGAAGAACTTCAACCCAGCCTCATCTCAACTTAGAAACTGTTGTGGCTAACTTGTGCCACTACACCACATCTAAGTGCCCTGAAGTCGGGCCTGAATGAAAGCCTAGCACCTATAAGTGGATAGGATTGCAGTCTGATGGCGCACAGGACTACAACATGGCTGCAGCAGGATGAGCCCATGTTTGACCTGAAACATGCATTCTTTCCCAAGCACAGGAGAGAGGCTGTGCATTGTCACTGACTGGCCGGACCTAAGACATACAGTTCCCGGACACACATTGTGGTGAGAATCCAGAGACTATTTTGAACTGTGAGAAATTGAGTGCATTGAGCATACTAAGAAAGGATTAATCTGCACCTGAGCCTTTAATCAAGTGACCATAGAATTTCCTGCTAATATGGGGAACCATCTAAATCAGAGAAAGGGGGACACAAGAGATGAGGAATAGTATAGTGCACTGAGGTGCAGTTTGCCCCATGTCCAGTTCACAAAAATGTGCCTGCTCATTATTGCTTGTGTAGTATATTTTATTTGGTATGTAATAAAGTACTTTTCTTTTTAAAAGTAACTTGATGGTTAAACAATCAGTTATTGCACTGCTGTGTGATTGTTGAGTTCTGAGTTTGAGCACCTACAAATTACCTCCCTGAGAAGCCTGTGACTGCTTGCAGTTACTAACACCGAATATCAAGTGCTAAAGGGGGTTTATTTGGCCTGGTTTGCAGAGTCATAGTATGAGCCCCGGTACATCAGAGGCAAATGACCCTAACCACCAAAGCTGAAGCCCAGTGGCCCCTTCTTGCCCTGTAGCACCCAAAATGGTGCCTGACACAATTACATAACTTTTTAAATTATTTTGTTATCCACAGGGAGCACATTTTCCCTGTGCTAAAACCACTTCACCAACACCCCAACAAAGTATGGTGGTGTTCAGCTTTCAGTCCTACTCTGAAAAAGGATTTACTGTCCTAGGGTGCAAAGGGTCATACAGGCGAGTGTGAAAGACCAAACGTTTATGGGCATTCACAGACTTTCAATGCTGAACATGCCTTGAACTGCCCACTCCCCACTCTGTTATTACACTGTCTTAAGATAATAATATACTGGTGTAAATGGATTACAACTACTAGGTCATTATTTGTGAACACCTAGCAGGCATAGATTCTGCCAATAACACTTGTAAAACTATCCAACAGGCACAAATAACATTGTGAGGTGGTTCCAGGACTTTTAAAGGGGGGCTTCTAATACCACTTAATAGTAATGCTGGGGGTCCAAATTTCTGAGGGGTGATGGTACTGTCATAGTTTGACTCTAGCTCTAGGCAATACTACTGGTTTACAATGTACTTAACAGTACTTATGTTTGTAGGTGACTATCCAGTCCTACAACAAGTCGCAACTGTCGTCCCAACCCTCCCAGCTCACAAGCAGCACCTCACAAAAAATCCAAGCAGTAAAAGGTGATTTGTGGCAGCCTTTATGCATGGACTCAAGAGTGCGACATCTCAGGGAGTGTTGTGGTTAAGTGGAGATTACCCCTTTCTCACATGAACATGTCTCAATCAAACACAGACAATGAAGGAGATGCAGTAAAGTTCTCAATAGGTTTTCTTAAAAAAATGCAATCTACAATAAGTTGCATGGGCTGCAACATTAAGGATAATGAATAATGCAAGGAACACAATTGTGAACATGAGAGTCATTAATACAAAGACTCCCACCATCTTGTAATAACATGAAATGTCATGAGATATGAAATATGTCCTACTACCCTAGCATGATGAACCTAATCTATAACCTAAAAGAGAGCTAGGTGTGGTAAACCTAATCTGCCAATGCCCTGTCCATGCGAAGAGCCCCCCAACCCTCATTACCTTGGAAGTAGGGACACAAAGACTGGGTCAGCGTCAAGGCGACGTGCAGCATCGATAGCAGCAATGGCATCTGGTCAGAATCCCTCTTGCTGTCTATGTGAGGTGCATTTATATAGATCTGCATGGATCCCTGACGTAGGTCTGTCCCAAACAATAGATAACAAGACATGCTTGGGGTGGCAATTACATAAACAATTCCTCGAAAGGCCATAGTGCGAAAGTACCTAATGTGAATACCTACATCTTTTCTATCTACTGGCGATGATAGTGACGCCTTAGCAGAGTGGCACTGATAGCAGGAAACTAAAACATTGTCCTAACTAAAAACAGTGCAGCCATCTTGGAAACATATAATTAAATAATTGCGCTAAAACAGAGCAAGCTAAGTAGGGTAAAAGTCACTGGGTGACACGACCACAGGTCTGCAAGCCAGAAGGCTAAGCTAACTCCTACTTCCCATTAAAACAAGATAGGATTCACTACACCCTCCCCATTGCCAGAACAAGTATGACACCATAGGATGACGCCACCGAAAGCGAATGAACCCAAGCTAAAATGCTCTGGATTAAAAATCTAAAATCATAAAAACTAGCTAAAAATCGTATTTTAAAATATCTTGAAAAACAGCTTAAAACATACAAAGATATATAGGCCCTCAATAAGACAATGGAGGTAAATCTCACTTACCACCACACTGACTGCTGCCAACATACCGCCGCTGCGGCGGATAGCCGTTCACCATATTATGACACACACACACCAATCCGTCACTATTCAGCCACACACACAAGTCCGCCACTCCAAAGGTCGGTGATAAACTGGCGGTATCAAAACCCACACCGTTACACCAACAGAACTATGCCCACCACAATATGACCCACGAATCACCACAGCGGACATTCAATGGCGGTAAACCACTGGCAGTACATGCCACCACGCTCAAAATACACACACTCAAACAAAACAACACCACATTGGATAATTCAAACAATGCACTTCTGACACCCATACACACACCACACCCACACCACTATAAGACACACACCCACATTACCCACAACCCTTTACCATTACAATTAATTGGCACGAGACTGGCACCACGACCACAGACAAGACCAGAGCCATACATCACCATCACCTATACACCACCCACGCACCTTACAACACACACCCCAACACATCCCCCTACACACCCTCACCCACACTACTCACTCAACACCCATGGTACCACAGCAACACCTCCGATTCTCAGAGGAGGAGCTAAGGGTCATGGTGGAGGAAATCATCCGGGTAGAGCCTCAGCTATTTGTTGCACAGGTGTAGCAGATATCCATTGCTAGGAAGATGGAGCTATGGCGGAGGATCGTGGACAGGGTCAATGCCATGGGACAGCACCCCAGAACAAGGGATGACATCAGGAAGAGGTGGAACGACCTACAGGGGAAGGTACATTCCATTGATGCAAGACACAAACTCGCTGTACAGAGGACTGACAGTGGACCCCCACCTCCTCCCCCACAACTAACAACATGGGAGGAGCAAGTCTTGGCAATCATGCATCTTGAGGGCCTGGCCGGAGGAGGAGGATGACTGGACTCTGGTAAGTCAACTCTATACTACTATCACCACCCTACCTGCATGCCATCACATACCCTCACCCTCACTCCCATCACTCCACTACTTCCTACACACCCCACCATCACATATCACTCATCCCACTGCCAAGCCCTGCATGCACCACCAATGCATGGACACCACTCACAGACCTGCATGGACACCTATCACCAAAGCATGTACACTAGAGAGAATCAGCTAGCCCTCCGCATACCAACTCTCACAAGTTAGAGAAGCCAGGGCAAATACAACCAAAGGAGGCCACCCATGCACAATATGTCACACACAGAAAAAATAACACTGCATTTACAACCCCACAGGTATCCCAGCCAATGTCAGCGGAGAAGAGGTGCCAGCAATTTCCAGTCCCTCCACAGAAGAGGCCCACAGTGATGGCAGCAGCTCTGGTCGTCTGGATCTGGATGACCAACCTGGCCCATCAGGGACCTCTAGACAGTCGGTTACCCAGCCACCGTTACACACCACCACAGAGCCTCCCCCCTCAGGAAACACCACCACAGCACCCACCCAGGGTACCCACGCCTCTGTCCCCAAAGACACGTAAACCAGCAGTGTGTCCACCACTACAGGGACCCCAGGGCACACCTCATACCCAAGACAATCAGGGACCTGGGGTCAGTGGCATTGGGCACACAGTTCAGGGGACTGAGGCACAGGACAACAGGGAAACTGGGAGGAGTGCTGTGTGCCGGGGGAGGACAGGTCCAGGGAACCGACTCTCCAGGAGGCATTCACTGAGATCCTAGGAGCATTCCAACATTCCCAGGATACGCTGTGCCAGGTCTTGGACAACGTGCAGGAGAACAGGTGGCGGCAGGAGGGACATACGAGGGGATCAGGGACTTGAAGGCCATTAACACCACCCTGGTCTCCATTGCAGGGGTGCTGGCAGACACGGCCAACATTATGAGGGAGGCAGTCTTACAACAGTGGGCCCCTGCCACTGGCCAGGCTACTGAACTGCCCTCCTCCTCAGCTGCCGCTAGTGGACTGGAGGCCCGCATCAGGACCAACAGGCCACCAGCACCCCTCCCCCTGCAGAAGGAGAACCACCCCGCAAATGGTCCCTGCGATCCAGAGACTATTGCCAAGACCCTGCCAGGAAATAAGACTCTCCTAATTGTCACCCTTGTGTCCCACTCAGTCACCCTGTCCACCTTGAACTGCCATTGCTCCCCTTCCTATGCCCCCTTGGACGATGCAACTGTGTTACAAATAGACTGGAACAATACCCTGGACTTTCCTCCATCATCAACCCAGCCCATTGCACTTCCCCCTTTTCTTCTTAGCACTGCAATACACACTTTGAAAAAATACAAGTATGGAGTATGTGAAATGATTTAAGTATGTATTTGTTTAACAAGGTTCAAACATTGCAAATCAACTGTACAGTAATGTGCACATAGGATAGACCTGTAGTTGGCTGCAGTGAACATACCAGGAGCGATAGTGGGGCACCAACATCTGCAAAAAGAGTTGCCAAAGGGTACAGTGAGTGGCCATAGAGGTGGGAAATGTCAGTGACAATGTTAAACCAAAAAAAATGACAATGAAATGTGAAGTTACACTGTCTTACCTGTGTATCATTGGAAGTATTGTCTAATCACTGCAGTTCTGTTGTTCGCATTCTCATCCTCTGGCTCCTCACCTTCCCCGTCCAAAGGGTCCACTGCTGCCACACGGCCATCTCCAGCCTCCTCCTCCTGCAGAAAAGTCACATGGCGTCTCAAGGCAAGGTTATGCACTATGCAGCATGCAACGATTATCTGGCAGACCTTCTTGGGTGAGTAGCACAGGGATCCACCTATTAGATGGAGGCACCGAAACCTGGACTTCAGGAGGCAAAAGGTACGTTCAATGATCCTTCTTATTTGCCCATGTGCCTCATTGTAACGTTCCTCTGCCCTTGTCCTGGGATTCTTCACAGGGGTCAGTAGCCATGATAGGTTGGGGTAACCAGAGTCACCTGCAAATATTGAGGGACAACATTTAGCCACAACTATCCCTTATGGCCCACACCCTACCCATACACCAACATTCACTAGGTGGGAACCAGGGCTCAACTATTAGCCACACCTGATGCCTCTGTAGTTGGCTATCACATTTGGGATGCTGCTATTCCTCAGGATAAAGCCATCATGGACAGACCCAGGATAGTTCGCATTGACGTGGGAGATGTACTGGTCCACCAGGCACACCATCTGGACATTCATTGAGTGAAAACTCTTCATTTCTGAAGACCTGTTCATTTTGCCGCGGGGTGACAAATGCAATATGTGTTCAATCAATCGCCACAATGATGTTGGGGATATGTCCCATAGCATAGAAGTCAGCCTTCACTGTGGCCGAACAATGAGTCTGTACATGTATTTAATCAGGGCAGACAACACTCTTGTTAGCACTATTGAGAATATTGGCTGTGCCATTCCTGCTGCCAAGCCCACTGTCACTTGGAAAGAACCAGTTGCCAAGAAATAGAGCACAGATAGCACTTGCACAAGAGGGGGGATCCCAGTGGGGTGACGGATAGCAGATATCAGGTCAGGCTCCAGTTGGGCACACAGCTCCGTGATTGTGACCCTGTCAAGTCCGTAGGTGAGGATAATGTGCCTGTCCTCCATTGTTGCCAAGTCTGCCAGGGGTCTGTACACAGGGGTATGTCTCCATCTCCTATTCATCCGCAGTGTTGCAATCTATGGGGCAAAAGAGTGAGGAGCCGGTCATAGACTGTACATTGTAGCCACAACAGTACAATGCATGATGTTAATTTGAAATGTATAAGTGGCATTTGTCCTGTGTGTACAATTGTGAACTGTGACACAGTTATAATCCAGAGTCTGCCTCCCCCCCCCCTGAAATGGGGTCCGCCTGTCCTGTGTGGAGGGGCAGGTGGAAGTGAGGTAATTCCGCTGACATTGTGCGCCGTTGCTGGAGGCGGTCGGGAACCGCCGTGCAACGCCTCATTGGATAATATTGGGCTGATTGGGTAGGTTGGCCAATGGTGATGTACACCGGTGGTGACGGTATGCACCGCCGCAGACATCACCACCATTTTCTATTTGTTCACTCACTTGCTACCTGACCTTCAACAGGAGAGGACCTACACTGCATGTGCTGCTGTGACCTGTGTCTTGAATTAACCAATGCCCATGTGACTAGGGAAAGGGCCCCTGCCTTCACCTCGGCGGAGTTGGAGCGACTAGTGGATGGGGTCCTACTCCAGTACAGACTGGTGTATGGGCCTCCAGACCAACAGGTGGGTACACTGTGAGCACCATGCATGGGGCATGAATGCATGGAGTGGTGTGTGTGAAGGCCTCGTGTTGGGGGGTTGGTGGATGTCTCCTGGACGGCGTGCATCTTTTTTGCTGGGACATGTCTGTGCAAATGGGGATGGGAAAGGGCATGGGGGCCATGAGTGTAACAGGCAGGACGGTCTGATTAATACTATTTTCCTGTGTGAATTGCCTCTGCAGGTCAGCGCCCATCAAAAAGAAGGGTATATGGCGTGCCATCGCCAAGGACGTGCGGACCCTGGGGGTGTACGGCAGGCGGAGCACCCACTGTCAGAAACGGTGGGAGGACCTGAGACGCTGGGCACAGAAGACTGAGGAGGCCCAGCTAGCGATGGACTCCCAACAAGGAAAGGTGCCCGTCGAACCCTGACCCCCCTGGTGGCCCGTCTACTGGCGGTGGTCTATCCAGAGCTGAATGGATGCTAGCAGCCACAAGGGGGTGAGTACAGTGCCCATCATTACTACTTACGCATAGTGGGATGGGATCCGGGTGGGGGATGTGTGTATGTGGGTGCCCCTAGGCCAGGCCTGACATTTCAGAGTAGGTCCCATGTTGGGCAGGGTTCTGATGTGATATTCCTCCTACCTAGCTTGTAGGCATTCACTATTGGGCAGGGCTGTGTGGGTCCCAGGTATGCTGGAGTTGGCGGTATGTGTCCCTCCTCATGCCCTGGTGACAAGCATTGTTACTGATAGTGCATTGCATAGTGCGTAGGCCTGTTCCCTGTGTGTGAGGGTGCTGTGTACGCCAATGGTGGTGTTGGTGCAGCCATTAACCAAGTGTATCCTTTGTCTCTTCCACCCCCCTTTTTGTTTTGTCATACTGTCCTTATGTGCATTAGCATCATCTGGCGGAGAAGCAGAGGCACCGGCGACAAAGGGAGCTGCATCCCACAGGACTCAGGAGGCAGAGTCCACTAATGGTAAGGGCACCAGTGGGACGGAGGGCCAGGGGAGCACCACAGCAGAGACTCGAGGGGACAGTTCGGACACAGATACCTCCTCCGATGGAAGCTCCCTGGTGGTGGCGGACACCTCTGTGCCCACCCGAGCTACAGCCGCCACCCCCGTACCAGCACCGCCCTCCCAGCAGCCCCTCAGCGAGTTGCCTGTGCCCGCTCACCCAGGAGGGTGGGCATCTCTTTCGCCCCAGGCACCTCAGGCCCTGCCCCAGTTAGCCCTGCTGCCCTGAGAGAGGAGGCTATTGAGCTCCTGAGATCCATCTCTGTTGGGCAGTCAACCATTGTGAATGCCATCCAGTGGCTGGCAGCCCAAATGCCACAGACCAATGCATTTCTGGAGGGATTCACACTGTCTTGGCCGCCCAACAGAGACCAATCCAGGCTCTGGCCTCCTCTCTGATGGCAGCCATTGTCCCTGTTACCACCCTACCCCTCCCAACTTCCTCTACCCAATCCCATTTCCTTCAACCCCAACCTATCCCAAGCACACAGGCAGACCAGCATGCACACAAGACAACACACAAGAGTGGCACAGGCAAACACAAGCATCACACTTCATCCCACAGGCACTCACACAAACACCATCCAGATGCAGACATACCAACATCCACTGCCTCCACTGTGTCCCCCTCCTCCTCCTCCTCCTCCACCAACCTCCCAGTAGCGTCTACACTCACACCTGCATGCACTACATCCTCATCCACTACCGCAATCACCAGCACACCCATCAGAACACACACCTCACTGGCGGACACCACCCCAACAGCCATGCACATGTGCACGGTGTCCTCTCCCACTGTGTCTGTGCCCCCCCAAGATACACAAACGCAAGCACTCAGACACCCAACAGCCATCCACCTCACAACAGCATCCAGCCCATGCACCTGCACCCAAACACAGCAGACAGACACCTCCTACAACCACTCCCAAACCTTCTCCCTCTTCCGCCCCAATGTCCCTAAGAAGTTTTTACTCTCCACCATTGACCTCTTCCCTCCCCCTCCCCCTGTCCTTCATGTCTGGCCAGGGTGGGTAAAACCCAGGCAAGCACCTCAGCCACCCAGTCCATGGGCCCAGTAGTGTCCACAGCAACTCGTGGTGGGAAAGGATCCACGGCACCAGGCAGCCTCACGGAAAGGGTGCCTGCCCCAGGTGCTGCCCAGAAGGGCAAAGAGCCATTCCCAGCTGCTGTCAGGAAGGGCAAGGGGCCTGCACCAGCAGGCAGGAAGGACAAGGGGCCTGGTGCTGAGACTCAGTCGGAGCTCCCACCACCAACCATGGTGGTTCAGCCGTCCGAGGCTGCAGGGGATGGGCAGGAGCTTCCCCCCACAACAACTACCACCACCAGCAGAACCATCACCACCACCTCCAGTGGGCAGCCGTCCACCACCACCAGCAGCAGCAGCAGCACCACCAGCCGTCTGAGGCTGCAGGGGATGGGCAGGCGCTTCCCCCCACAACAACCACCAGCAGCAGCGCCAGTTGGCAGCCGTCCGAGGCTGCAGGGGATGGGCTGGAGCCTCCCCCCACCACCAGTAGCAGCATCAGCAGCACTACCACTGAGTAGCCGTCAACGCCAGTGGACAGTCTGTAGTCCTGCGTCCATGGGCTGCTTTGCGGCCTGCCCCCTGCAAATCCTGTGGGTATGACACCCACCTGAGAGACTGTGACCTTGCACTCCCCAAGATCTGCATCACAGGGCTCGATGCCCCCTCCAGAACCAGTGGGGAAAACACCCACTCACCCCATCCTCCCCACGATGAAGCTCACAGGGCACGATGCCCCCTCCAGAACCAGTGGGGAAGTCACCCACTTGAGAGACTGTGGCCTTGCACTCCCCAGGACCAAGCACAGGGCATGTTGCCCCCTCCAGAGCATGTGGGCAAGTCACCCACTTGAGAGACTGTGGCCTTGCACTCCCCAGGACCAAGCACAGGGCATGTTGCCCCCTCCAGGACCAGTGGTGTTGTTCCATCTGCTGGCTGAGGTGCTCCCCCCGTTCTCCATCCCCCTGAGGTGCCTGCCTATTTTCGAACTGATGCCCCTGCAGTGTTCTCTCTGTGTTGTTGCAGGTGACAAGTGGGGCCTTGAACTTTGTTATGTGGCCCTGTGGCCCACGCACATTGAGGACTGGGCAGTGTGCCTTGAATTGTACATATGTATATAGTTTTATATTGGATGTATGTATTTTTACTGTATTTATGTTATTACACTCATTTTCATCTATTCCTGTAGTCCTTGCATTTTTCCTGAGGGGTACGGGGTATATATGTTTTATTACTGCATCTGATTGTGTGTATGGTGCTGGGGGGGGGGTTGCATTTGTGTGTGTGTCACTCTCTTTTTCCTCCCTCCCTCCCCTGTGTGCTAGGTGGCTGTACTCACTGAGGTCATCTTTGCCGTAGTTGGTGTTCGTGGTGGAGCAGAACGTAGAAGATCATTTGAAAAATCTGCAGCTCGGGCTCCATGGTGGCATGGTTCTTCCCTGAGTCTCCAAAGGTGAGTCCTTTCCTTTCTGAGCTCAGTTTCCACCAGGCTTTTGATGTCATTGGCACCACCCTGGAAAAGGTGGCGGATTGCATTATCTTAATAAGGTGGGCGGAACAATGACTTCCGCCTGGCTGTAGGCAGCTACTGCCGTGATGGCTGTTGTTTCCGCCCTGACGGTTGGTGTGGTAAAGTGGCTGTCTGAGTTCTCACCGCCATGGTCATAATTTGGCGGTAGTTACCGCTGGCCTGTTGGCGGGATTACCACCAATTTAACACCGACCTCTAGGGTTGTGATGAAGGCCATAATATTGATCATGACAAGCACAGCAGGCCACAGTAAGGGCAATAAAGGTAAACTTTGGAATTTGGTAAGATAAGCTAATCATCAAATCTTTCTAACAGTAGTCATAATCTTGAAGAGCATCTTTGAAGCCATTGAATGGAAAGGACCTTAGGAAAGAGGCCACATCGTCAGATGTTAGATCGATGACAGGATAGGCAGAGAAATCCACGGAGCAGTATTGCACGGCAGTCTCTTGTGCAGGTCCACCTGCAGGAGTGGCACTCTCCACAACGCCAACAAGAGCTATATCGTTTACCAAGGGTGGCTCATAAGTGGCTTCTCAAATCAGCCTTAGTTTCAAGGGGCACGACCGTGAATGAACCCTCATCGGGGACATCAACAGTTCTTGGTCAACAGGAGACACTGGCAGAACAGCAAGGCATACTGTAGGCAAATGTTCGAAGAGGCACCACACCCAGCGAATGACTAGCTGCACGCACCAAAGGACTGGTCAGAATGACAATGACCAATCACGCTCCAACTCTTCCAGCAATGGAGCATAAAAGACCTGAACCATGCGTTCACGGCACAGCTGGGCTGATGGTAGCGGATCCATTATTCCGCTTGGCTGGAAAGGCACAACCACTGCGAATCAAAAGCACTAGCAGCAGTATTCTGCCTATTAATGCCAAAATTATAGGAAAGCTGCCAAACACACTTGAAAAGAGTGAATGGATGGCTGAAGGAATGACTCCAAAGACAATCTGGAAGATGGACATGTATCCAGACCCAACAGCCTTAAAGAAATGGACAATCCCCCTAGTGCTTGAAGCATTGAAAATCCTGAATACCAGCTCTCCAAAGTGCATGGGGAAGTTGGTATTTAATAGGGACTGTATCTCGGCTGATGATCTTGCTATTTGGAGAGCATACGTCTCTCTAGCTGATTTCAACGCAACTTGTTTTTGGAACAATAGCGCCTTTAGTCTGCTCAGCTTGTCATAATTTACACTAGCAATAGTGAGGCCACATTTCTGATACTTTTATCTCTCGTGAGTGGGGGGAAATAAAACTTGTCCACAACACGTAACGACCTTAGAGACTGAAATTGCATAGGCAATTCCAGGTCGCATACCGCAACAGCTTTGGTCACTCAGCACCACATAACTTCCATTTGAAAGTATATGAAATGCTGGGGGAAACAAAGGAACGGGATTACCCTTCAGAAAACAGGCCAAGTTTGCACCCCCCACATTGCAAAGGCTGTGAAGGGACACCTGCTTGCAGATCATTGAGTGACTAACAGTAGTCTGACATTCGCTTCCGCCTCCGTTTTGCCATTCAAACATTTGTATTCAAAGGGCAACTCCCACTCTTCTCTAATATAGATATTGCCTAGCCGCTCATATCTGCCCACTGCAAGATGTTTCAGGCATTTCGAGAAATGAAATGTGGAAATGGGCAAGTTAATGATAGTATGTAAAAGCCATACTGTTGATGGACTTTCAGCAACCGTGAAAGGCAACTTTTCTATATGAAGCATGGTGAAACTCACTTCCCTTTTAGCCATTCTCTGTTGTTCCTTGGATAAATTAAAAGTAGTAAACAAGTCACTACCGTTAATATATTTCCATGGAACTCGCCCATTTTTCAAAGTCTGTAATGTCCAACCTAACTGCATGATGGAACGCAGCTGACGTTGCCCATGATATAAAAGGGACATGTCTGTCTGAATGATATCTATTTCAGACGATACTATGTTTGTCAAGGAATAAATTCTGTTGGACAGAGTGTTCATGCCGTTGTCAACAACTGCTAAAGCCTTTCTGAGTTTTCCTTGTCTATCTGCCTTAAACGTGCAGCAGCTTCTATCTGAGAAAACTTCCAGATCTCATTATATATGGCATAGATGAATCTCTTAGAGCGTGGCTTTCTAGGATCTAACAAAAAGTCATGCAAGTCTATATCTTCAGAAAGGGTGTTAAGATGTTCCTTTACTGCGGCTAACGTGTTAGTCTGTACCCACTGTTGGCACAATTTACCCACACTGTATGTTGTAACTATACCCGTGTGCTGACCCAAGACAAAGCGAGGGTCTGGCTGGCTGATCTTGAAACGCCCTGAGGAATTCACAAAATGTGCCTAACACCCATGCGTGTCCTTTGGCATAGTAATCACCCGCCAGGAGGGGAAAGTAAAGATTTATAGGTACCAGCCTGAACCTTTGCATCTAGTTCTTCCTCCATGACATTCAGGAAGGATTGCCAATTATTAAATTTTGTCGGCGTGGGGATACTGGGCGTATTCATTTCTTTCATTTTCGCTAACCCCAGACAGGAGGTCTGCTGATTGGTATCATTTAAAAAGATAATTTGCACAGGAATAAGGCATGCTCTAAATAAAGCTTCCCTATCCTGTATCTTGTGTTCCCCATACACTCTTTATATCAATAGTGTTCTTCCGTATTCGTAACCTTCAACTGCAAGACAGGAAACAAAGGAATCTGAATAAATCAGTTTTGTGTCAGTTAACAAAATGTTCCTAATTTTTGAAGGTGGTAACTTGAAATAATATGACTCTTGATGTTTTGTGTGTAGCCCAGAAAAATAAGTGAATATATCCACAAAATGTTTAGGGCTTCCCACAGGTAGAGTTGAGCAGTGTTCCCACTGTGTAGAGTTATATACTGATCTATGTCTAGTTGCACAGTGCAGATAGTAACATCCCCAGTTGTTATAGCAGAACATTTCCCCATAATTCTTTGTATTGGTGTATACATCATCACTTTGAAATACTGAATAGTCCTTCATTTCAGCTAACATAGAATCATGTGTCTGGACATCCCAATCATCAGATACAACACCAGGTGTAATTACATTGGCCATAGATATTTTGAAAACATATGGAATGTGAATGACCTCAGTAGGCCTGTATATATCAAATGGAACTTTATCCCACACAATCCCATCAGGAATTGGTACGGCTGAAGTGTTGACAAGGGACAAGTCTCTTCGGACCTTATGTGAGGAATAATATTGAGTTAAGACTTCAGCCACATGCTCAACGGAGGAGCGTTCAGGAAGGTAATGACCATTTATAAGCAAAAAGAAAACAGTCACAAAACCAAGTCATAGAAACAATGCAAAAAATGTCAAGCAGAACCACAAGTATTTCCATGGGTGAATTAAATAGTTATTGTTAAGCCATAGATACAGCTTACGTGTCTTTGAAACATTTTCAATCACAGGAGTGGCGGAATCTGAAGAAAAGTCTTCAAAGTTGATGAAGTAACCAGAAGCAGTCTCTGCAAACACAGAGGCTGGTGCAAGGCTGGTGAATGCTTCCACTTTGCGTGGAGGCTCATGGTAGACAATGTAGTCAGTTTGTGTTGTGTTGGTGTAGAAAACAGCCAAATCTTAGACAGGTGTTGTCGTTAAAGTGGTAACTGGAATCAGCAGAGCTTGTTTTCCGCCCTCCCCGCGGTCGAGAAAATATTTGTAGCATCGTTGGACATGCTTGTGTAGTCAGAAGTAGTGTTGTTATTTCTGCTTTGAAGAGGTATGTCCTGTTGGGTAGTGAGAGGGGACCGGTAACTACCCAAGGGACCTCTAGGTCTACTGTACAGGATCAGCCACATGGTGAAGTTTGATGTCATCAATGGAAATTAATCTGTTAGCTTTGGATCCTGGCAGTAGTGGTAAGATGACAGTGCTGGTACATTGTATTTCCAGGACTGGGACCGGTGCTCTGTAGGATGGGCCGAATTCCTTCTTCACAACGATCTTCTCACAAACCAGATCCCCAAATTTAGGAATCCAGCCAGTAGAAGTTGTTGGTAAATCCCTTATTCCTAAGGTGGCAGCACTGGCAGATGATTTATCATCACAAAATTGCTGAAGCTCCTGTAAAACAGTGTGATGTTCATTTATGTCGAAAGGTGTATCTGCTGCCACCAAACCAGGGCCATCGAGATCTCGGACATACATAGGTATCCCAAAGAGAGCCTCATAGGGAGTGCGTCCCCCGAAGGACAGTCTTGGCAGATTATTCAGTGCTCTCTGGACCCCATATAGGTGATGAAGCCAGCTAAGGCCAGAACCTAATACTCTAGCTGTTAAGGACTGCTTTAGATCATGATTTCTCCTCTCCACAACCGAATTTCCCTTGGGATGGTATGGTGAGGAGTAATGGAGTTCAAAACCCATCATCCCCATGGTGTCCCTGAATGCCTTGGAGGCAAAGGCAAGGCCCTGCTCCGAACAGAATGCTGCGACTGCATATGTACCAATAAAGATCAGCAAGTCTTTGATAACAGTTTGAGCGTCAGCCGACCGCTGAGGCCAAACCCACAGGAATCTAAAACAAGAATCTGCAGCAACTAAGATATATTTGTATGCACCATCAAGTTGAAGGGGACCGCAATGGTCCAGGTACACACATTGTATTGGCCTGTTGGACACTAAGAGGGATGTCTGTGGTGGGTGTTTTATGTTGGAGCCCTTATTCTGCTGGAAAATGTCACAACAAAGGACATATTGCTTTGTCTGTTTGTATAGACCTGGCCACCAGAGGTGTTTCTGTAAGTGTTACTGTGGCCGAAATACCAGTGTGAGCAGATGCAACACCCTCATGTGCTGCTTTGATGAGATCTAATCTCTGATCTTGATTGGGGATCACTCGATCTCCAACCCCAGGAAGTGTTGCATAGGCAACATTCTGTGCACTGATCTGGTAAGAGTATTTTGTAGGGTACGCTTTTGGAAGAAACTTGCCTTCAGCCGAAGTTTTCACTGCAGTCAAAATGTCATTATCCAATCTCGTATGAGAACGAGTCACTGCAGCCACAGAAGCCGTGGCTACTGCAGATTTGGCCACTTCTTCAGCCAAAATATTGCCGATAACGTGTACTCCTACACGTTGGTGGCCCAATGTATGTACTACATGGACACAAGGTAGCTTATCCTTGAGATCAGCCACCCTCCCCCACAGAGTTCTGTGTTTTATGGTGTTCCCTTTGGAGCATCTAAACCTGTTCAATCGCCAATGATTAAGATAATCATTGTAGGTCTGGATGCAGTAGTATGAGTCACAGACAATCAAATTCAGTAATCCTGGCTCTGTGTGTTCTAGTGCTAAGATAAGGGCTTTGAGTTCAGCCAGCTGAGCTGTACAGTCCCCTAGGGTCTGTGTTTAGGTATTGTGAGGGTGGAAGACTCCATCCTTTAGCACTCCACACAAGGCTGCACAAGCGGCTGAGTATTGATGTTTGGTACCTGCAGCTGGTTTTGCTGAACCATAAGTGTAAATGACAGCATGGTATCTGTCAAGTGTCAAAATGCCTAGAGGTGCGGGGTACTCATGTTCGTACTGGAGAAATTCTTGTGCCTGAAGTTTTGGATCAAAGATGTAATCAACATCGGTGGCAGTCAGGGAGGTTGCCCACTGAATGTAGCGTGGATGCAATGCTTTAGCGTTAGGAAAGCTTGCTTTGGTGACGGTCTCTAAGACTGGCACTGGGGTAATGACAATAATTTGTTTTCCTTGGGCAAGTGGCCTCTCCTTAATGACAGCCATCTGAACTGCAGTTAGAATTTTTTCTGTGGGTGCAAAACGTTGTTCTGCATTGGAGTATAAATGCGATTTATATGCTATGGGCACTGTGTCCCCTTGTTAAAGGTGACATACGTGAACCCAATGGCACCAGCAATTATTCTGATGACCAAATTTGTTTAGTTGCCACGGGTGTGTAATTGTTTTGCTTCTAGCATGTCCTGCTGCAATTCCCCAAGGATGTGTATGTGTGTTCAGCGGTCCAGTGTCTGCTACAAAAATCAAGGTATATTAAGTCATAAAGGCCCTCATTACAACCCTGGCGGTCGGTGATAAAGCGGCGGTAATACCGCCAACCGTCCGGCGGAAAAAAAAATGGAATTACGTCCATGGCAGAAACCGCCAACACAGACAGCCACTTTAAGGCTCCGACCGCCAGGGCGGTAGAAAAAAACACTGCGGCGGTAACCACCAACAGACAGGCAGAAGACAATGTACTGCCCACACTATTACAAGGCACCAATCCGCCAGCTTTTCGGGGGCGGTACCAACGCCATCAAAAGCACGGCGGAAACAGTACACAGAAGGGAAACCACTCACCTCTCAACACTCAACCAACAACCAGGATGCCATGGAGCTCGAGTTACAGGTCCTGCCGATGCTGGTCTACCTTCTCATCTACCAGGAACATCAAGGACGGCGGCGACGACGACGGTGAGTACTGCACCTAGCACACCGGGGAGGGGAGGAGGGAAAAGAGAGTGACACGCGCACGCAACACCCACACCCCTCACCCCCCACCCACAACAACACACACATATGCAATCACATCACAGATACACCCCGTCACTCCCTGGAAGAACGCAAGGACCAAATTAAATTAGTTTAACGAGTGTAATATTCGAACAATCAGATAGACCAAGATAACTTTAAATCATCAGTATATACAAATATAAACAGCAAGTACACAAGCCGTACACTGTCCCATTAAATGTCTGTGGACCATTGGTCTCAAAAAGCATGGGCGAAGCCCACACATGACACCTGCCTCAAAACGGAGAGAACACTGCAGGGGCATCAGGTTGAAAAAAAACAGGCACCTCAGAGGGAAGGGGAGAGGGGCACCTCAGCCGGATGATGGGACGACGCCACTGCTCCTCGAGGGGGCTCCATGCCCACTGATTGCTCCTGGGGAGTGCAAAGCCACAGTCTCTCAAGTGGGTGGTTTGCCCACTGCTTGGTCCTGGGGAGTGCAAAGCCACAGTCTCTCAAGTCTCTCAAGTGGGTGCACTGCCCACTGCTTGGTACTGGGGAGTGCAAGGCCACAGTCTCTCAAGTGGGTGGTATGCCCACTGCTTGTTCCTGGGGAGTGCAAAGCCACAGTCTCTCAAGTCTCTCAAGTGGGTGCACTGCCCACTGCTTGGTCCTGGGGAGTGCAAGGCCACAGCCTCTCAAGTGGGTCGTTTGCCTACTGCTTGGTCCTGGGGAGTGCAAAGCCACAGTCTCTCAAGTCTCTCAAGTGGGTGCACTGCCCACTGCTTGGTCCTGGGGAGTGCAAAGCCACAGTCTCTCAAGTCTCTCAAGTGGGTGCACTGCACACTGCTTGGTCCTGGGGAGTGCAAAGCCATAGTCTCTCTAGTGGGTGGCGTTCTCGACTGGTTCTGGAGGGGGCTTTGTGCCCAGAGTGCTTCATCCTGCCAAGGACTGGGGTAGTGGATTCTTTTCTCCACTGGTTCTGGAGGGGGCTTTGTGCCCAGAGTGCTTCATCCTGCCAAGGACTGGGGTAGTGGATGCTTTTCTCCACTGGTTCTGGAGGGGGCTTTATACCCAGTGTTGCAGCACCAGGGGTGTGGCAGTTCCCATTCCTTCACCTGGGTGTCTGAGCCACGAGATTTTCCGGTAACAGGTAGCATGATACTCCATGGAGGCAGAGCCACACTCCACCTTGCGACGACTTAGGCTGGAAACTGCTGGTAGTGCCAGTGCTGGTGGTGGTGCCTCATGTAGTGTGTGCAGGTTCCAGGACGTCTCCTGCAGCCTCAGATGGCTGCCCACTAGGGATGATGGTGATTTCCCCGGTAGTGGCACTGGCTGGGCACATCGCAGGGTGGGTGGCGGTGGCTGCGGCGGTGTCTGCGGCGGGGATGCTGCCGGTGGTGCCCGTGGTGCAGGTGTCTGCAGTAGTGGAGGGAGACCCCAGGCCGTCTCCTGCAGCCTCGGAAGGCTGCCCACTGGGGATGATGCTGGTGACTGTAGTTGTGGCAGCTGCCGTGCAGGTGGCCGTGCAGGTGGCGGTCGTTGCAATGGTGCGCACCACGGTATTGGTTGTTGGCCTGTCTTGAGAAATGGGGGTCACCAGTCCCTCACCTGGAGGCTCCGTGCCCTGAGGTGACTTTCCTTTGCTCTTGTGTCCCTTCCCCACCTTGGAAGTCGCTGCTGGGACCTTGTCGCTGTCCACTTTGGTTCTGGATGAGGCCTTGCTGGGTGGGTGGTGCGGCTTTTCTCTTCTGCATGCTGGCCCCTTCTTTACCTTGGCAGGTGGCGGAATAGGGTGGTCCTTGGCCTCAGTAGGTGGCACACTGGCAGCCCTGATGGGTGCCCCCTTCGATCCTCCCGGACTTTCAGTGACCACAGTGGACGACGATTTGGTGGCTGAGGTGCTGGTCTGAGCTCTAGACAACCTGGCCCTAGGGGAGGGACAGGGGGAGGTCTAGGGAAGAGGTCAATGTTAGCCAGGAAAAGTTTTTTAGACACTCTGGGATGGGAAGATGGAGGGGGTTTGGGATTGGAGCATGAGGTAGTGGTTGTAGGAGGTGTACGTCTGCTGAGTTTGGGTGAAGGTGCATGGGTTGGAGGCTGTTGTGAGGTGGATGGCTGTTGAGTGGGTGTGTGCTAGTGTTTGTGTACTTTGGGAGGAGGGCTCACAGACACACTGGGAGGGGACACAGGGGACGTGTGAATGGTAGTGGGGGAGTGAGTGCACGTGAGCAGTGTGTAATGATGGGCGTGCTGGTGATGGAGGTAGTGGCTGAGGATGTATTGCATGCAGGTGTGAGTGGAGACGAGACTGGGAGGGAGGTGGAGGACGTGGAGGAGGGGGAAACAGTGGAGGCAGTGGATGTTGGTGTGTCTGCATGGGTATGGTGCTTGTGTGAGTGCCTGTGGGATGTGTGGTGCTTATGTTTGCCTGAGCCACTTTTGTGTGTTGATGTGTGTGCATGCTGGTCTGATGGTGTGCTTGGGATAGGCTGAGGAAGAGGGGATTGGGTCTGGGTAGTGGATGTTGGAGGAGGGAGGCTGGACACAGGGACAATGGCTGCCATCAGTGCTGAGGCCAGAGCCTGAAATGCTCTCTGTTGGGCTGCCACGCCTGAATGAATGCCCTCCAGGTATGTATTTGTTTGCTGCAAATGCCTCTCGACACCCTGGATGGCATTCAAAATGGTTGACTTCCCAACAGTGAGGGATCTCAGGAGGTCAATAGCCTCCTCACTGAGGGCAGCAAGGCTGACTGGGGCAGGGCCTGAGGTGCCTGGGGCGAAGGAGATGCCCACCCTCCTGGGTGAGCGGGCACGGGAAACACGCAGAAGGGCTGCTGGGAGGGCGGTGCTGGTAGGGGGGGTGGCAGCTGTACCTGTTGTTGCGGTGGGCACAGAGGTGCCCGCCACCGCAAGGGAGCTCCCATCAGAGGAGGAGTCCCTGTCGCTGGTGTCCCCTCCTGTCCCCGTCGTGGAGCTCCCCTCACCCTCCGTCCCACTGGTGCCTTCAGACTCCGTACATTCACCCTCCTGGGCCATGTGGGTTGCAGCTCCCTCCTGCTCCGGTGCCACTGCTTCTCCGCCAGATGACGCTAATGCACACAAGGACAGGGTAACAAAACAAAAAGGGGGGGAAAGACAGAGGAGACACATGGTCGATGCCAGCAACACCACTACCATTGGCGGATACAACACACAGGGAGCAGCCCTATGCACTAGGCCATGCACTAACAGTCCGTAGGAAAATCACCTGCCCATGGGGAACTATTCCGAACCCCATTTTCTGCACACCTGGAACCCACAGGAGCCTGACTAGTTGTAGATGGCCACTGCCACTATTGGGGTTGGAGTGCCACAGAGCCTGCCTAACAAGGGACCTACCCTAGCAAGTTCGCCCTGGCCTAGGAGAACCCACAGCCCACATCCCCCACCCAGACACCTCGTAAAGTGCACAGAGTCAGCTTAATGAGACTGTACTCACCCCCTTGTGGCTGCTGTGATGCCCTCAAGCGCCCATCCAACTCCAGATATGCCACCGCCAGGATCCGGAACATCAGGAGGGTCATGGTGCGACGGGCACCCCTTCCACGTTGGGAGGCCATCCCCAGCTGGGCCTCCGCCGTCTTCTTGCTCCAGCGGCACAGGTCCTTCCACCTCTTGCGGCAGTGGGTGCTCCGTCTATGATAGACCCCCGGGGTCCGCACTTCCTTGGCGATGGCATGCCAAATACCCTTCTTCTGGGGGGCGCTGACCTAGAGGAAAGGTACAGGAGGAAAGGAAATTACTCCCCCATCCGGTTCGTCATACTCATTGCCCACCACTTCCCACCCATGCCCTGACACACATACACTCACCATCCTCACATGCAGGCCTCAGCCCCCCCAACATGTCTCTTCCATCCACACCACTCCATACATTCATGTCCCACACATCATGCTCACAGTGTACTCACCTGTTTGTCTGGAGGACTGTAGAGTAGCGTGTACTGGGGGAGAACCCCATCCACTAGTCTCTCCAACTCCTCCACAGTGAAGGCAGGGGCCCTTTCCCCAGACACTCGAGCCATTGTCGCTTCCAGACTGAGGTCACAGCCACACTTGCAGTGTAGGTCCTCTCCTCCTGAAGGTCAGGTATCAAGTGAGTGAACAGATAGAAAATGGCGGTCACGTCCGCGGCGGTGCGTACCGTCACTGCCGGCGTACATCGTCATTGGCTCCCATAGGGTCCAGTGATAACCAATGCTGAGTTACGCGGCGGTCTTCCTCATTTGCCCTTGTCCCTCCTTACAGGTCAGGCAGCCGCCCTTTCAGGGTGGCACATGGCAGGGCACCTAACTGTGTCACAGCACATTTGGGCACAAATACGGACAGACAACGCCACACACCGATTTAATCACATCAGTGCAAAAACCCTTATGCAACCTATGTGGTACATGACCCTCTGCTCACCATTCTCCTCCATAAGGCCCATCCGCTGGGGCAGATGATGAGCTGGCGGCATCCTCCGGTGTACAGAACTCTGGTGGACCTGTCGACAATGGAAGACAGACACATCATTATCACCTACAGACTTGATCGTGCCACAATCCAAGAACTGTGTGCCCAATTGGAGACAGACCTGATGTTAGCTATCCGCCATCTCACAGGTACCCCCCCTCTAGTGCAGGTCCTGTCAGTGCTCCATTTCCTGGCCAGTGGTTCCTTTCAAACACCAGTGGCCATGGCATCAGGGATGTCTCAGCCAATGTTCTCTAACGTGTTGGCCAGAGTGTTATCTGCCCTGCTGAAACATATGCAAAGCTACATTGTTTTCCCCCAGGTGGAGGATTTGCCCACAGTGAAAGCTGACTTCTATGCCCTGGGACATATCCCCAACATCATTGGTGCCATTGATGGTACACATGTGGCATTTGTGCCCCCCGCAGTAATGAACAGGTGTACAGAAATCGTAAAAACTACCATTCAATGAATGTGCAGATGGTGTGTTTGGCAGACCAGTACATCTCTCATGTGAATGCCAAGTATTCTGGTCTGTGCATGACACTTACATTTTGAGGAATAGCAGCATCCCTTATGTGATGGGCCAACTCCAGAGGCACCGTGTGCGACTAATAGGTGAGCCCAAGGTCCCCACACAGTATGAATATGTGTCTGTGGTAGTCCCAAAGGGTTGGTGTATCTCTAACAGATATCCCTCGACATTTACAGGTGACTCTGGTAACCCCAACCTCTCATGGCTACTGACCCCAGTGAGGAATGCCAGGACAAGGGCAGAGGAACGCTACAATGAAGCACATGGCCGAACTAGAAGGAGTAATGAGAGGACTTTCGGCCTCCTGAAGGCCAGATTCCGGTGCCTCCATCTAACAGGTGGCTCCCTATACTACTCACCCAAGAATGTGTGCCAGATAATCGTGGCATGCTGTATGTTGCACAACCTGCCATTGCGACGCCATGTGCCTTTTTTGCAGCACGATGGCCCTGATGATGGTATTGTGGCAGCTGTTGAGCCTGTGGACAGTGAGGATGAGGAGGCAGAGGAAGAATATATGGCAGCCAAAACAACATCATCATGCAGTACTTCCAGAGAAACACAGGTAGGAGACTGGCACTGCTTATCTCATATCTGACTATTGTAGGACATTGTATAAGTCTGCTTTTTTACCTCTGTGTATGGACCCTGACAGTTAACTTTGGCTTTCCTTTTTCTCAGATCTGGGTACCACATTCTGCCTTCAGCTATGTTTACTGCTGCCCAACAACTGTCATACTTTGGTATGTGCAAATGAATATTTACATTGATATTTGTCTAAGAGGTTGTAATAATACATTGGTGAAAGTACAGACTGACTCCAGATAGTTTTGTGATTCAAGGGTGTTTATTTAAGTGCTAATAAGTAGAGGGGGATGTGCAATGGGCTGGGGTGATGGTGGAGGAATATCCATGGTAGAGTCCAGTCTCTTTGTATCCCAGGTGCATTGTCTAATGGGGCATAGGAAGGGGAGTAATGGCATACAACTGTCATACTTTGGTATGTGCAAATGAATATTTACATTAATATTTGTCTAAGAGGTTGTAATAATACATTGGTGAAAGTACAGACTGACTCCAGATAGTTTTGTGATTCAAGGGTGTTTATTTAAGTGCTAATAAGTAGAGGGGGATGTGCAATGGGCTGGGGTGATGGTGGAGGAATATCCATGGTAGAGTCCAGTCTCTTTGTATCCCAGGTGCATTGTCTAATGGGGCATAGGAAGGGGAGTAATGGCAGTTCAAGGTGGTCAGGGTGACATAGTGGGACAGAAGGGTGACAATTAGGAGAGTCTCATTTCCTGGCAGGGGTCTTGGCAATGTTCTCTGTCTTGTGCCTGGATCGCAGGGACCGTTTGCAGGGTGGTTCTCCTTCTGCAGGGGGTTGGGTGCATGGTGGCCTGTTATTCCTGTGGTGGGACCTCCTGTCTACTAGCGCCGGTGGACGTGGAAGGCCGTTCATCGTTCGGGCTGGTGTTAGGGGCCCGGTGGTATGTCAGTGCCTCCCTCATGGTGTTGGCCATGTCTGTCAGCACCCATGCAATGGTGACAAGGGTGGTGTTAATAGACTTCAAGTCCTCCCTGATACCCAGGTACTGTTCCTCCTGCAGCCGCTGGGTCTCCTGAAACTTGGCCAGTACCGTGCCCATGGTCTCCTGGGAATGGTGGTATGCTCTCATGATGTTGGAGAGTGCCTCATGGAGAGTGGGTTCCCTGGGCCTGTCCTCCCCCTGTCTCACAGCAGTCCTCCCAGTTTCCCTGTTATCCTGTCCCTCTGTCCCCTGAACCGTGTGCCCACTGCCACTGACCCTAGGTCCCTGATCGTCCTGTGTTTGTGGGTTTGCCTGGGGTCCCTGTAATGGTGGACACACTGCTGATTGACATGTCCTGGGGACAGTGGCATGGGCCTGCTGGGTGGGTGCTGTGGTGGTGTTTCCTGAGGTGGGAGGTTTTGTGGTGATCTGGGACTGTGGCAGGGTAACGGACTGTACAGAGGTCCCTGATAGGCCGGGCTGGTCATTTTGATCCAGGCGTGCAGAGCTGCTGTTGTCACTGTGGGCCTCTTTTGTAGGGGGACTGAATATGGCTGGCACTTCTTGTCCGGTGATGTTGTGTAGGGGTCCTGTTGGGGAGTAAATGCATTGTTATTGTATCTGTGTGTGCCATCTTGTGCAATGGGTGTGTTTCCCTCTACTACTGTGCTTGTATTATAGCCTTGGCTCTTATGTGAGTGGTGATTGTGTGACCTGGGTGAGTCTCTCCCTTGGACATGCTGTGGTGATGGGTGTCCATGCAGGTCTGTGATGGGTGTCCATGCATTGTTGTCACATGCAGGGCTTGGTATTGGGATGTGTGGGAGGTGATAGTGGGGTATCTGTGAGGTGTTGGGGTGATGGGTGTGAGGGTAGAGATAGAAGTTTGTCATGGCATCCTGGTAGGGTGGGGGATACAATAGTAAAGCTTTGACTTACCAGAGTCCAGTCCTCCTGCTACTCCTGCGAGGCCCTCAGGATGCAAGATCACCAAGACTTGCTCTCCTCCCATGTTGTTAGTTGTGGGGGATGAGGTGGGGGTCCACTGCCAGTCCTCTGTACGGCTACCTGGTGTCTGGATACCATGGAACGTACCTTCCCCCGTAGGTCGTTCCACCTCTTCCTGATGTCATCCCGTGTTCTCGGATGCTGTCCCACTGCATTAACCCTGTCGACAATTCTCTGCCATAGCTCCATCTTCCTTGCAATGGATGTCTGCTACACCTGTGATCCAAATAGCTGTGGCTCTACCCGGATGATTTCCTCCACCATGACCAATGACCCTGAGCTCCTCCTCTGAAAACCTGGGGTGTCTTTGAGGTGCCATGATGTGGTGTGGGTGATGTGTGAGGTGATGGTTGATGTGATGTGTGGGGTGATGTGTTGGGGTGTGTTCTTTGAGGTGCGTGGATGGTGTATGAGTGATGGTGTTGTGTGCCTTTGAATGCTGATGTTGTCGTAACTTTTCTGTCTCTGCTTCTTCCAAAAATTTTGTTGTAAGGGGTTGTGGGTAATGTGGGTGTGTGTTTTATAGTGGTGTGAGTGTGTGGGTGTGGTGTGTGTATGTGTATCAGGCGTGTGTATTTTGAATTGTCCAATGTGGTTGTGTTTTGTAAATGTGTGTGTATTTTGAGCGCAGTGGTGTGTACCACCAATGGATTACCCCGTTGATTCGTGGGTCGTGATAGTGTGGGCGTATTCCTGTTGGCGTAATGGTGTGGGTTTTGGCACCACCAGTTTATCACTGACATTTGGTGTGGCGAACTTGTGTGGGTGTCTGTATAGTGGAGGATTTCTAAGTGTGGGTCATAATACCCGTAGCGGATTTCTGCCGCGGACACGGTATATTGGCGGCGGTCAGCGTGATTTACCGCCAGGGTTGTAATGAGGGCCAAGGTGTCTTGATACATTGTGCATAGTCAGGAATGTAAGTTCTGCCAAACTCAAAGAAACCAAGTTAAGACTGTAGCTTCTTGATTGTATTTGGTGGCTGAAGTTGAGCAAATTTTTCTAGAAAGTGCGGGGTCAGGATTTTGACCTCATTTGATAGCTCATATCCCAGGAACAATACGCTAAGAAAGGCTATTTTAGTTTTCCTAAAATTACATTCGTAGCTACGGGCTGCGAATCCTAAAATGATCTGATCAACCCTGGCAAGATGAATGTTGAGGTCATCATCTGTGAGATAGATGTCATCCACATAGGACAACGCCTCAGGGTCAATATCATGTATTATTGATTTACACGGGTTGAGAACAGTCCTGGGCTGTTCTTGTAGCCTTGGGGAAAATGGCCGAAGTGTTTTTTTTAGCCAAATGAGAATGCACTCAGATCCCGATTTTCGTGTGCTAGGTTCTGGCAGAAAAAAACGTTGGAACTATCCAAGGTTGTTTTGTATTTTTTGCGCACCATTTTATTAATTAGTGCTGTGCTATGTGAATTTTGTATAGCGTATGTAGGTGTACGACTGTTTAAGTGTCTGTAATCTAAAACTATTCTGTAGGAATGGTCTGGTTTTGCAACGGGGAATAATGGGTAATTCATTGCAGAGGCACAGGGCTCAATTACTCCCTGGTACTCGAGCTAAGTGAGGATCTCCCTCACCGGAGCTTTAGCTTCATGTTTAATAGGATATTGTGGCTGAGGCTGGGGTGTAGACCTGATAGGTATTACATGACAAGGAGAATCCTTGTCCCAACCTTCATGATTGCGGTACAACACAGGTGCCTGCGCTAAAGCCCAATTGACAGCATAGGCTTGTTTTACCGCTTCTGGAACAAGATCAGAGAAAGAAGGCAAAATGACATCTTCCCTCTTTTGGGGGCATACGGACGTGTTCAGGCGGACAGTCCCTCGCAACCAGCAGGATATCACAACTATGTTCATCCCAGAATATCACACCAATGGTGCTCTCTACGTCCCCCTCAATTTGGATATTTGAATCATGAACCCTGTCGGGTGGGAGAACGCACCCGTCCGCAGTCTCAACTGCAATGTAATAGCTAGTTGCTGTGACATCCAGATAATCTTTTAGATTCTGGCGACATATCATGAACTCTGCTATGCTGTCTAACAGTGTCACTGCCCACGTCTTGTTCTTCAGCAATGTTCTCAAGTGCACTGCCATTTTTAATTGACAGTGCTGCCACATTTTTCTTTTTAAACTGTGGCTTTTGTTGCGGGGGCTTCTCTTCCTTTTTGTCTGAAGACTGTGGTGTACTTTCCCACTTTGGTCTCTCGAGGAATTGTTTATGTAATTGCCACCCAAGCATGTTTTGTTATCTATTGTTTGGGAACAGACCTATGTCAGGGGTCCGAGCAGATCTGTGTAAATGCACCTCACATAGACAGATAGTCAGAGGGATTCCGACCAGATGCCATCGCTGCTATCGATGCTGCATGTGGCCTTGACTCTGACCCAGTCTTTGTGTCCCTACGGAGTCTGAGCTAGAGACCTCATTCCAAGGTAACAAGGGTTGGGGGGCTCTTCTCATGACATGGCATTGGCAGATTAGGTTTAACACACCTAGCTCTCTTTTAGGTTAGAGATTAGGTTCATCATGCTAGGGTAGTAGGACATATGTCATATCTCATGAAATTTCATGTTATTATAAGATGGTGGGGGTCTTTGTATTAATGACTCTCTCATAGGCTCAACCCTCATACTGCACAGCTATCACTCTAAGTTAACCATATTTTGAAGTGTGAGTCATTAGATGGGAGGACTATCCCTCAGGTTAATTTGCTCCTATTGCATGACTAATTAAATGTAAAATTGGTCAGCCAGCTGAGTTAAACATACCAGGTGTCAACGGGGAGCTAGAGACTCACTCCTGGGATTGATAGTCTATCTTCTGAATTCTATTTTAAATATGTAGATTTAATGGTGCCGAAAATTGCAATTATGAACCTGACTTCAAACATGAAGAGTATCCTTCCTTCTATAACTTCACAGGCCTTGATTGTTTCTCTTACAAAACCAGGACGTGACCCATAGAATAGAACCTTGTTCAGGACCTTGTTGATGTGAAACATTGACTACAAAATTCTAAACAGAGTACTTTATGGCTTGTTGCTTAGACACTATCCTATTTGATCCACCTATGCCAGAATGGTTGCGGTCCTTTCCCTAATATTAGAAGGATTTACCATGCACTGAAGATGACCATCTCAGTCCTCTAATCAGTAGTGACAACTGTAGACATTAGTGGCCTTTCAACATGGTTTGTAGGCAATACTTTTTTACAGTATTGAGGTTTGGGCTGGGTGTTGCCTGGCTTAAATGAATCTCCTAACCCACCTGATCGCTGGAGTTCACATTGGCCAATAATGTTCATATCAGCAGAATACAGGGCGAGGGACCACACATGATTGTCCTTTGTCCCTTTTGAGCATTGCACTGGCTATGTAGCCCCTTGAGGATACAATGTGGCTTGGGTGTAGTGATTGTGGTATAACTATATCGGCACAACACATGGTGTATCCTGGTATGCTGAAGAATTGTTGCTTTATCTGAAGAAATGTCATTACGGTGTTGGATCTATCAACAGAAGTATTTGAGCAGTTCTGATATTTCTCTGGTCTAGAAATAATCTGGTCTAAATCCTTTACTTTCCGCTTAGGCGTGACTTGGATGGACGTGCAGTAATACCTTGCCAGAATGTCTGGTGGGAGATCCACACGTTCAGGCATCAAGCAGCTCAGATTTCAAGTGTCAACTTGTATAATTTTGCTGGCAATGTTACAAGAGCAGTGTTGGCTTTCAGAGGCAGCATTGTTTTTTATAGGACCGCACCATTCTCTGATGAGATAGCTAGCACTGGCAATGATGATGGACCTGCCAAGACTATTGTGTACTTCACTACTTTACAGAAATTGCCTAAATAACTGGATCCTATTCTTCCTGGATTTATATGGAGCTTGGACTGATATAGAGTGGCTCTGTGTAAACACTGGCTTCCCTCCTCAGAGTGAGATTTTTGAGTTTCGAAGTATGAACTTTATTACATAGCAGCACAATTACAATTGGTAGCCAGATAATTATTGATGGCCACATACCCAAAGGAGGTTACATCCTAGCGAACTGCTAAAAAAATGTGCTGCTTGGTTTCTTCTTCAGATCAGGGACAAGGCACAAACCTACAGTGGTGAATCGGAACTGCTACATACAGTTGGTACAAATAGGAGGTCTACAAACCGATTTCGATTTGTGCTCCCAACGTGTGTAAAATGTACGATTTAAGAATTGCATTTTTTGGCATAGAAAGGTTGGACAACAAATGCCCAGCATCGACTTCTTTCTATCCCAGGTTCAAAAACGCTGAAACATGTTTTGCAATATTGCCTTGGCTTGTCCGATAGTAGCCAGATATTGTAAACAGATAACCCCTCTCAAAATAACAAAAGTGCTGGTACTTAGTACCAGAGAGTACCGGCCCATTTAAAGCACCCACACTCTGCACCTCTCACTGTTAGCCACTCAGTGGCTTTCTTCAGGTGGCCAGCGTGGTAACTAGTTGGATGCATATATGGGAAACTGGGATTGGCGGAATGGACACAGCAGCATATGTGTTTGGGAAATGGAAGAGCAACGCGGCATTGCCACAAAATTAACCAAATGTTATTCTCAGTGGTGGATAGTCCAGGAGACCAGTTGGGGTTAGTTTTTCCTCCATGCAGTTGTGTTATATCGGCTTTTGGATTTTGTGCTATAAGGTCACTTTTCTCAGAAATTTGCTGCATGTAGTTGTGGCTTATTTTTGTAGTTTTACTGTCTAAATCCTGCATTTAGAAGCATTGCAGGCGCTCTCCAAAAGCACGTCACAGAAACAACTTTTGTGTTGTAATAGACATAAATATCTTAGTTGCTGCTGTATTCGATATACCCTAATGAAAGAAGACCGCTAACAGTCTGTTGTCCAGAGCATATTGATGCCACTAGCACAGGCAACTTAGTATGGAGGATTTTTTTGACTTGACACATCATCATAGCCTGTGGTGCCTTCACTTTAAATATTAACAGAGTAGTTTCCTTTTAAACACCTGCACCAATTTCTGGAAAAGGTATGGGGGGTCTTTTTAGGATCCAGCCTACAAGTGCATGCGCTAGCGCATGCGTCCCGCTTGTGAGACTCTGTTCTGTACAGTAAGGGGTTGAGCCTGCCTGTCACTCACCATTTGTTGGCTTGCGTGGCACTCTTCTTTACAGCCTTGTAATTCGTCAAGGCAGGCCTGACATAATTTCCATTCCTCTGTGTGGAGCAGGGACCACGCACTGATTGATTCAACTTAATTAGTGCCCGTCCCCTGGCGCTGTAAATGGAAGGCTTGTGACTAGCAAAAAAGTGCCTAGCCGGACAAACAAAATTGCAAAGTTTTATTTTCTAAAGCTAACTTTCTTTTATTTTGCCACGTCGTCTTTTATTACATTCCACTCATGTTTTGTTTTTGCTCATGGTGCTCTTCTCAAAAGATGACAATTAGATTGTTTAAAATATTGCAAAGTGACATTGTTTCTTTAGTATGTGTAATTCCTGAATGATGCTTTAACATATAATCGTGCAGTACACCCCAATCCACCCCACTCCAATCCCCCACTACAGTCCACCCCAATCAACCTCACTTTACTTCACACCAATCCACCCCACTACAATTCAAGCCACTCAACCCAATCCACTCCAACTAACCCCACTCCAATCTTCCCAACCCACCCTAATCTAATCTGTCCCACTCCAATTCGCCACACTCCAATAAAAAGAATCTGTACCACGCCAAAACAATCTGCAACACTCTAATCCAAAACAATCTGCCCCACTCCAGTTCAAAACAGGATGCCCCAATCCCAACTACCCCACCCCAATCCAACATAATCTGCCCCACTCCAATTCAAAAACAATCTGCCCCATTCCAATCTGCTCCACTTCAAAGCAATCTGTTTTACTGCAAACTGCTGCACTCCAATGCACAATAATCTGCCCTGCTGCAATCCAAAACAATCTGCCCCACTCCAGTCCACCTTACTCCATTCTGACCCACTTCAACCCACCCCACTCCCATCCAATCCACCCCACACCAACCCAAGCCACCCCACTTTAATCCACCCCACTCCAACCTGCCCCACTCAAATCCAAACCATTCCTCCCTACTCCAGTCTGCCCCACTTCAGTCCAAAACAACCTGCTCTCTACAATCCATTTCAATCTGCCACACTCCAATTTGCCCCGCTTTAATCCAAAACAACCTACCCCACTCCAACTTGCCCCCTCCAATCCCAAACAACCCACTCCAATCCAGAACAATCCGCCCCACTTCAATCCAATCCACGTCACCGCATCTCATTCCAATCCACTCCAATTTGCCATGCTTTGATCCAAAACAACCTGCCCCATTCCAATCCACCCCACTCCAATCTGCCCCATTCTATTCTAGAACAATCTGCCCCACTCCAGTCCAAAACAGTCTGCCCCACTCCAATCCAAAACAATCTGCCCCACTCCAATTCAAAACAATCTGCCTCACTCCAATCTGCCCCACTTCAGTCCAAAAAAACCTGCCCACTACAATCCATTTCAATCCGCCCCACTCCAATTTGCCCCACTTTAATGCAAAACAACCTACCCCACTCCAACCTGCCCCCTCCTATCCCAAAGAGCCCACTCCAATCCAGAACAATCCCCCCCACTCCAATCCAATCCACGTCAACCCATCTCATTCCAATCCACCAGACTCCATCCCAGTTCACCCCACTGCAATCTAGTCCACTCCATTCCAATCCAATTCACCCCACATAATCCAATCCACCCCAATCCAGCCCAGTCCAATCTACCCCACTCCAATCCAATAAACCTCACCCCAGTCAAATCCACCCCAATTCAATTCACCCATTCCAGTCCATTCCATCCCACGCAAGTCCGAGCCACCTCATTTTGAACCAACCCAAACCAGTCCAACCTACCCACTGTAATCCACCCCACCCCACTCCAATCCAACCCACCCTACTCCAGTCCAATCCAACCCACCCCACTCCAGTCCAGTCCACCCCACTGCCATCAAGTCCAACGTGACCCACTCCACCTCACTCCAACTCAGTTCATCCACTCCAATACAATCCACTTTAATACACTCCTCTCCAGTCTAATCCAGTTGACATTAATCCACCCAACTCCAGTCCAATCCACCCACTCCAAACCACCTTAATCTACTCCACTTCAATCCAGTACACCCCTCTCCAATCAGTCCACCCTACACAATCCAATCCACCCTACACCAATCCAATATACCCCACTCCAATCAAATCCACCCCACTCCAATCCAATCCAACCCACTCCAATCCATTCCACACCACTCCAGTCCAATCCACCAATGATTTTCAAAAACCTAAATGCAAGGAAGGAAGTCATTCACTACTCAAGATTTCACAAACAAACAGGTAACTCATTACACAACCAAAGCAGACACATTGGACTCCTATTTAAAACAGAAGAAAACCATCGGCACCAACCACTTTCCTAAAATCTCCTCCAAGAATAAACCAACCCAGCCTCTGCACTCCTTCAAACAAATATCACAAGGTGAATCTATGGGTTTGGTCAAAGCAAGCATGCCTTCTGGTTGCCATTCTTACCCTTATCCACCACACATCTTCACGAACATTCTTTTATCTACTTCTGCTGCCACACATGTAAGAAGAATCATCAATAACTCTTTCACTACAGGAACTTTTCCTGAAGAGCTGAAAAAAGCATACATACGACCGTTATTAAAGAAAACAAACCTAGACCCACAGCACCCCAACAAGTACAGGGCAATCACAAATGGACCTTTCCTGGTCAAACTGACAGAAAGAGGAGCATTCGCCCAGATGTCACAATTCATTGAAAACAATTTCATACTATCATACTACCAAACTGGACTCCTCCCAGGAAGAGGCACTGAATCGGCAACACAGTCGACTGCAATGGAGTTGCTGTACTACTTCTCTTGGACCTCTTGGCTGCCTTTGATATTGTTGACCATGACACCCCAAATAATAAAAACAATATTATAGTAAACAATATCTTAAACATGGTGCTATTGTAGAAAAACAACATACATAGGGGCATATTTAAGAAGAGTGGCGCTGCACACAGTGGAGCGCCACTTATCATGTGTCCCATAGCGCCCCCCTAACGCAACCATGTGTACGCCGTATTTAAAATACGGCACACCATGGTGGTAGTTAGGGGACAAGCATCAAAAGTTTTGACGCTAGTCCGACGCTTTGCAGGATTAGTGTAAAAAATTCTGACGCTAACCCTGCAAAGCACCCAGAGGCCCCTTGTAACCAATGGAAGCGTCCTTTTAACACCTGCTCTGAGCAGGCATTAAAGGTGATGAAAAAAATGGTGCAAGGAAATCTTTTAGATTTCCTTGCACCATTTTTGGGGGCCCCTTTATGGGGGACCACCCCTTGGCATACATTATGCCTGGCACAGGCATAATGTAGCGCAAAGGGTTACAAAGTGGCGCAGTGTATGCCTTGTGCCACTTTGAAAATATGGTGGAGCATTTTTGGCCTTCTAATGCCACATTAGCGTATAGAAATTATACTAATGTGGTGTTCGAAGGGCACTAGGGATTCAAAAATATGCCCTCAGTTCAATATTTTTTCTAATGATTGTTTTACAGATACTGTGGTCAAAAGATATTTTTGAGTTGAAATTAAGGTGGAATACCTGCATGAGATGCTATACACTTCAAGATAAGGGAATGACACAGTAAAGTTGTGCAGGAGAGTGCTGGACACACACAGAATGAAAATATAAATAAAAAAACAAATATTGAAATAAAAAGAAACATTGTCCCTTTCCCACAAGCCCTGGATCTGCAGTGTACTATTTTTATTTTCTGTGCAGAAGAGCATATTGTTGCTGTCACTTCCACAGAGGAGAGCCAATGACTAAAGTGGGCTGGTCCCTTACCCCATGCTGGATGCTATTGTGGGACAAGAAAATGAAAATGACAATATAAACAGACCAATGGATGAACGTCATTGGCCAAAGAGCTATATATTGTATATTGTAAATGGGGGCCGAGAAAAAAGGGGGGGGGGGTCCCTAAACGTGTTTTTTCCATGTTAATTTCCATAGGAATTTTGAACAGGAATAGTGGCCGAACCACTGAACGGATTTACACCAAATTTGGCAGAATGCTAGTTCTAGGTCCAGAAAACACCCTTTTTGTTATTTGATGTAACTCCATTCAGTAGTTTTTGAAATATTAAAGATAAAAATAATCTCTTTATATAGAAACACAAAGGCTCTGCAAAGCCTCCCAATCTTGTGCTGGAATTTGATTGGCTGCCAACACTTCAACAAGGAAGTTTTGGCAGCCATCTTGGGACTCAGAAAAAGGTAAAAATAAATAAAAAGGGGCCAGGGGACACCCAGACCCCTTAGCTGTGGTGCTGGGGTCCCAGAGGGACCCCCCAATGGCAAGAAAGCAATTTTACATTTTTGTTGTAACTTTGTGATGGGGTTGCGAATTAACAGCAAACTTTTTTTTTTTTAAATGTGGACTCCCATGCCTGTTTTAATGAAGCTCCTAGGTGGGCCAGGTCCTGGGGTGTGTTAAAATAAAGGAGGGGCTTCATTTGCTTTGTATGAAGGGGGTCGGAAGACAACCCGCAGCCCCGGGGACCGCTACCCCTCTGGGGCTTAAGTAATAATGAAGATGGGGCCGCATGGCCTCCCTGCAGCCCCAGAGACCGCCACCTCCCCGGGGCTTTAGTACAATAGAATGCGGGGTGTGCGCCCCCCCTGCAGCCCTGGGGATCACCAGCTCCCCGAGGCTGAATTTAAATAGGGAAGGGGGTCTGTCAAGAACCTCAGGGACCACCACCTCCCCTGGGCTACTTAATGTTGGAGGGGGGGCCACGTGGCCCCCCTCAAGGAGCCACAGATGGCCCTGGGGACCACCAACCTCCAGGGCCAGCTCCTGCTTTGCCCCGGGGTGCCCATCCCCGGGGTAGAGCTGTTTGCTCTGACTTGGCAGGACTATTGACAGCTCCCACCAAGCCAGAGCAAACACTCTGCTCACAGAGAGTAAGAGCTGTCAAAGAGCTCTCACTTGCTGCGAGCAGAGGTTTCCTCTGTGTCCCTGCCCACAGAAAGGTGGCAGAGAAACAGAGGAAACTATTGTTCTCACAGAGAGTGAGCTGCATGTTTAGCAGCCTTCTTTCTATGACAGCAATGCTGGCTCCCAGAGGATGTGGGGAGTTGACTGGGATTGTGTTCACATTTTACACAGTGGGTGCCATGTAGGGCCCCCAGCACAGATGGCCAGGCTCCGGCGGATGGGGCCCCCCGGACGGAGTTCGGCCTGGGGAGGTGGGCCGCATGGCCTCATTCTAAAAAAAATATTAGGGCTAGGCCGTGGGGGTTGGGGTCCCTGGGGCCTAGATTAACTGGGGGAGGAGGGCCCATGGCTCCCCTTCTCCCCCCCAAAAATTGAAAGGCTGAGCCCTAGGGGAATGGGTTCCTGGGGGTAAGATCAGCACAGGGAGGGGGGGCCACACGGCCTCCCTCCCCCCAAAAAATGTATATGTTAATGCCTGGCCCCGGGATATGAAGTCCCTGGGGCCGTAGTCAGCCAGGGAGGGGGGCCACATGGCACCCCTCCCCAAAAATAAAAAATATTTTAGAAAGCTGGGCCCCAAGGGATGGCGTTCCCGGGTGCCCGATCAGCCTGGGGAGGGCCAAGCGGCCCCCACTCCCTCCCCCCAAAAATATACATTTTAACTCTGGGCCTTGGGGGATGGGGTCGCTGGGACAAAATCAGCCAGGGTAGGTGGGGGTCGCGCGGCACCCTCCTCAAAAAAATATTTTAGAAGGCTGGGCCATGTGGATGGGGTCCCTGAGGCCCAAACTGGCTGGGGGCCGAACGCCCCCCCCCATGGAATTGTAGTGGGCCCCGAGGATTGGTGCCCCCAGGGCCGAAATCCGCCAGCAGAGGAGGGGATGCGTGGCCCTGTGGCCAACTCCTGCTGTGCATGGCCAAAGATCTTGCACAGAGTAGGGTTGGTTGGTTAAGTGGATTAGGGGGGTTTGCAAAAGGGCCTGGCCACAGTCCAGACCCTATGGCCAACCTCCCCGCACATGGCCATGCGTGGTGCTGATTTGGGTGGTTATAGGGGGTTGGATTCATGTATAGTAATGAAAATTACTTTATGTTAAAAAAAACATAGATATTCACTAAAAAATGAAGGTTCCAGGGACTTTATAATTAGGAAATAGAATTAAAAAAATAGAAATTAACTTAAAAAACAAAAGATTACAGGGATGTTCTAGTTAGGCTCAATTTTAAATGTACAAAACCCTAGAAATTCACCTGTTATAGTTAGAGTTATCTCAAGTAACTGTAACTCGTGCCCTAGGGTAACTATAACTTGTGCCCTCGCCATGCACTGCTATTTACCCCACACTTTAAGGCACTAATGAGATTTTTGATAACATCATTGATAATATCAATGTAATACTTGCAGGAAACTTTTTGATGAAAAAACTGTGCATGGAGGGGGTGCTAGTTATAGTTGCCTTAGGGCATGAGTTATAGTATATGGTAAATAGTAACAGTTTATAGGTTTATAGTGAATATATAATTGTGTATATATATATATATATATATATCCATACATATATACATACACATACATATATACATTTAGCCGTAAGTAATATAAAACATTTTTTAAACAGGCCTAAAAGAGTGTGTATATTTTGAGATTAATTAGTTAATCTACATATTTGTACAAAGAAATACACATATCTAGATATATACATATAATCAAATTATAAACATTTACATGCACAGGGATATGCAGTCCATTGCTGTTTGAGTATGGTGGTTTTGTAGGAAGGAGCCAACTCTTGAGTTGTCTTCTGAACATAAGATAGTTATCTGTGGAGCTTATTTTTGGGGGTAGCGAATTCCATAGTTTGGCTGCTTGAACAGAGAAAGATATACCACCTTTTGTATTTTTTATTGTATGGTGGGGTTTTGAGGCAGCGTGCTAATCCTGAGCGGAGGTTTCTTTGTTGGATGTATTTGGTGATTTTATTCTTGATGAAAAGCAGTCCTGTTCTATGTGTTGCTTTGTGGGTGATACAAAGTAGCTTGAAGGTGGATTTTCTGGCAGTCGGTAATCAATGTAGGGCCCTCAAGGCAAGGGAGCTATGGGCTTGTGGCTTTAGATGTAGGAGTAATATGGCAGCTGAGTTCTGAATGTACTGTAGTTTTTTCATAGTAATTAGAGACGAGCCATGGTAGAGGCCATTGGAGTAATCCAGTTTAGACAGTTCAAGAGAGATAGTAGCCTGGAACTTGTGGGGAAATCCGAGGTGGGGAAGATGCGTTGCAGAGGTTTCATGGTGATGAAACTTGATCTTACTAATTTGTCCACTTGGGCATTCATTGTTAACTTGGAGCCCATAGTAATTCCAAGGTTTCTAACTTCCTTCGATACTTTAGAGGGTGGTCCCAGATCGTGAGGCCAGGCACAGAGTGGGTCATAATTTTTCCAATCACCACATGTGAGTATTTCTGTTTTGGAAGCATTCAGTTTTGACATGACTCCATGTCATCCACTGATCAACGGCTCAGAGGCAACTGAAGATTTGTGAGTTTCTACTGTCTTTGGGGCATTCTATTTTAAAGAGTATTTGTTTGTCACCTGCATAGTTGTAGCATGTCAATTGAAATTCATTGGTAATGATTTCATGTAGATGTTCTAATGCTTGGGTGAGATGATTGAGCCTTGAGGGACCCCTGCTTTTGTGAAGTAGGGTTTGGATGAGAAAGGGGGAGTATGGATGACATTTGCTCTGTTTTGAAGGCAGGGTGAGATCCAGTTCAGCAGTCCCCTCTATGCTGGCTTCCAGAGTCTTTGTATTAGGTTGTCAGGGTCAACTGTGTCAAAGCCAGCTGAGAGGTCCAAGAGAAGTAGTGCAGCAACTCCTTTGCGGTCTGCTGTGTTTTTAAGGTCCTCCCAGATGGAGATGAGTGCAGAGTCAGTGTCTCTCCCTGGGCAGAACCCAGTTTGGTAGTCTGAAATTGTGGAGTTATCTTCAATGAATTGTGACATCTGGGCGAAAACTGCTCTTTTCATCAGTTTGCCCAGGAAAGGTCCATTTGGTCTGTAGCTGTTGGGGTCATTCAGGTCCAGACCTGTTTTCTTTAATAATGGGTGTATTTATGCCTTCTTAAGCTCTTCATGAAAGATTCATGCAGTTAAAAAAAATATTGATTATTCTTCTTACTGGTGTGGCAGCAGAGGCAGATAAAATAATATTCTTGAAGATGTGTGGTGGACCAGGGTCAGAAGGGCAGCTGGAAGGCCTGCTTGCTTTGACCAGATCCATAAATTCACTTAGTGATATTTGTTTGAATGAGTGAAGAGGCTGGGTTGGCATACTCTTGAAGGTTTGTTTGGAAATGGGTTGGTGCTGGTGGTTTTGCTTTGTTTTAATTAGGAGTCCAATGTGCCTGCCTTGGTTGTATAATGATGTGCCAGTTTGTCCGTGAATTTTTGAGTAATGGGATGAGTTCCCTTCATACATTTAGGTTTTCGAAATTCATTGGGAATTTCATGAAATTCTTTATTTGCAGATATAGCAGTTTGAATTTTGTCTGAGTAGTAGCTTTTTTAGCTTTTTTGATTGATGATTTGTACATTTTATTAAGTTTGTGTGGGTTAAGTTTGTTTTGAATGCTGTTTGTTTTGAGTCAGGTTTGTTGCAGCCTTCTGATTTTTTTTTATTTATTTTTTAGTTCTGCATTTCTCCAAGGTGCTTGTTTTCTCTTTTCCTTTTTGTTTTTCTGAGTGGTATTAGGATATCCAAAGCTTCCTGTAGCCACTCATGAAGTTTTTGAACAGATTCTATTGTGTCTGGGTCTGTGTTGGCTGTTAGTTGTGTTTCTAAGTATTCAAGATTAAGTTTGTTCCATGTTAGATAAGTGGATGTTAGTAAGGTGGCCCTGGGTGTATTGATTTGTGGTGTTTTATGTTGGAAAGCTACCAAATGGTAGTCTGACCATGTGACTGGTGTGATGCTTTGAACGGTAACTAGGGCCATATGTACAAACACTTTTTCCCATAGACACAGAATGGGTAAAAACCTTTGCTGCATCTGGCCCCTAGTTCTGAGTTTGCGAAAATGACATCTAGGATGTGTCCAGTGATGTGTGGGACTGCGTGTGACCTGTTGTAGGTTCACGGTGACTAGGGCAGTGATGATAGCTTTTGAATGGGGCATATTTGGTTTGTCAAACCAAATGCTTAGGTCCCCAAGAATGGATAGGCTGGAGTATAGTGTTAAAAGGTTTGAAACTGTGTCTAGAAATGTGTATAGGAATGTTGAATTTCTAGGTGGTGTAAAGGAGATGGAAGTTACAGGAGGTAGTTGTTATAGGGTTGTATCCTGTGATGAGGGCCTCACAACTCTTTTGCCTATATGGTTTTGTGTGATCGTTTGATAGCCTGGAGGAACAGCTTCATGCAACACTGGGGCCATGACATCTCCTAACCATGATTCAGTTATGAAGAGTAAGTCAGGTTGTGTGTCATTGAGTAGGTTGTAAACCTAGTGCTTGTCATCAACCATTTTTTAGTAGGAAGTTTAGAGATTGTGTTTTGGTGGTGGTGTGTTTTGTTTTGTAGAAGGGTGATCAGTATGTTTTGAATTTGTAGCAGGTGTGTCATTAGTGCTGATATTAATCGTATGAGGATCACAATAATGTTGTTTTCTATATTGTGTTCCATATTGAGAACATGCTGAAAGCTTACCTAGGAAGGAATGCCACCCATTGCTTACCATTGACTTGAGCTTTTGTCATTCACATTTGCTTACTCTCAACTCACAGCCTTCATTTGTTTTAGCCCATGCAGCTTGTGTTTGTCCCTTCCATGGAGCAAAGTCTGCTAACCATCTGTCTCATTGGCATGGTAAAGGTGTGCAGGGAGGTGCTGGGCACAGACAAAATGGAAAAATATATAAATAGAATCTCATGCTTCCACACATGCTGGCTCTTCAGGAACTATATTTTATTTTTATTAAAACACACCATGAGAATGCAAGTAATTTCCAGTTGTCTCCCTTGTGTGCATTTCTCCCTCCACCGTCAGCTTGTGTTCCATGTCACTCTCTACCATGTGGTATTCTGTCCTCTTTCCCTATTCCTCCATGGTCACAACAAGCAGGTTTTCACACATTTTTAGGTTGAGCGGTCAAGTGCTCTGACGTGTTGTAATCTATCTGTGGGATTTTAACCACGCTCACCGCACGCCTATCACTCTCACTCGTTCATAGACTTGCCTTTCAAAAAACCTTTATCGTCATTGGTAAGTGCTTTACGTTTGTCCCTCTTTGGGGCGGTTTTGTTACCGCCTTGGCCATCTACCCTGTTACATGGATAATTGCACGACTGCCGATACATTTGACTGTGAGTGAACTTCTTTTTCCTTTTGTGTCTCTCCTTCATGCTCAGGTTCATGGCGGTTGTGGCTGTGGCGCTTCGAATTAGCTTGCTTATGTCAGCGGTTTTACTTTTCATTTTCATTTGAATTGGCAAGAAAAGTCCAGTTAGGAATTCACAACGCTAATAGCTCTAACTCGAGCAAACGCGAGACCCATTTCATTGCAAATGGTTGTTCCGATTATTTGCAGATCCAACTCGGATCGTCAAATAAAAATAAATAAAAAACGTTTCCTTCATGGCTTTGTTTTGTTCACATTTAGGGATTTATGTATCTCGCAGAATTGTTTTTTTATTTTTTTGCGGTTTTATGTAGCATGAACTCGACCTGATTGGAGTGCTTTACATGAGCATCAGTTACGTTACACAAGGCCACATTCATTTTTGGTAGGCACAGGGAGATTAAGCGATTTGCCCAGAATCACAGGATGTTGAGCAGATGTGGAGACTCAAACCTGGTTCTCTAGTTAAGAAATTGGCAGCTCTGGCTTTACGTTACATCCTTTCCCTTTTCTTAATTTAACGCATGGATTCTCAGTTTAGAGCATCTTTTGGAGGCTTTTTCTCAATCTGGTTTGCACTTCCCCTTGTCAACATCCACTCAGTACTGAGATACGTTATGTATATCTCTGTAAATAAAACTGTCTCTCTCGCTCTGAGCAGTCACCAGTCTGGCCACTTCCCGGATTCCTCTTCCTCAGTTGTGTCAGAGGCAGCACACTGTGTTCGCATTGGGCAATGGAGTTTCTTTTGTATGTTCCCAGCTTGTGCTATATCACCTTGAGGAGCAGTATCTTGGTTGCAGTACACATATGTTTCTCTTTTCGGCTGCTTTGAACTGCACTACACCGCTAGCAACAACTGGTTTTCACTACACAAAAAAATCAATGTATGGTACACACGACTGAACTCTACATACAGTCCTCACACCTTATCTAACCTACTGAACAACGCAGATGCTGACCTAGCCATTGTCTCTTGCCTGGAGAGTTACACAGGGCACGCAACATCAAAGCACAAATCCATTCAGACCCAAATGAATAGAAGAAAAAAAGGTCTGCATTGATTGCTTCATTTTGAATCGTTATTATGGTGGGTATTCACCTGCAAATGGAACGTTGCTTTCTTCAATGAATAGCAAAAAGGAATGATCATTATCTCTTTTTGATATGTAGGTGCTTGCTGTCTGAGGTATCACATATATCAAATAAAAATGGTCGCAGTAGGCTCTCTAATAGTAATTCCTGTGCTATGCTCATTACCATACTAGGGAAGCAACAATTGAAACATCGGTGGTAGTACATCATACCACTAATATGATTACAAATATATTTATAATTCTATTTAGCATTATAATTCTAACTGGTATCGTTAGTTTTTGGAGTAGCTGTTCATAGTTAATTTTTGTGATACTTTTTCTTTTTCTGTACTGATCGAACTCTGATGGATAAATACAAATAAAAAAGAACTGGTGTCAATTTGAAGGTATGCACATGCATTGTGCACATGTCAACTGTTTCATAGGCTTTTTTTTCTTCTTTTGCCAAGCTGTGTAGCAGCTTCAGGGATGCAGGGATGCTGTGCAGGATGTCTAAAAACAGAAATGTTTGTTTCTGTTTCAAGCTGCCAGGCTTTCCCTGAAGATGCTGAACAAGTGAAAAAGTACATCAGATCATCCTCTCAAAATATGATGGACGGTCTAATGTACCCACATCAACAACCCTGACTCTGTCAGGCCATTAGTATGGGGTTTCTAATGGCAGAGACAGAGAGGACACCGCCATCAGAAACATGATGGATTGACTGACTCCAAATAGGTCAGTGGATGGTCAGTTTTGTGGGCAGGGTACTCAGCCACACCTGCACCACACTTGTGGCAGAGTACCTGGTCTGCCAACCTCGAAAACAGGCCCTAGACCTTTTCAAAACTATCTGTTGTGCTTATGTATTCTTTTCTTTAGGTCTGACTTAGATTAGATACAGCTTTTGCAACATTATGTATTCTAAAAAAAATGACTTAATTAAAACATATATCTTATATCTGTATATATCAACATCTCTTGCTATATCTATTCATATATGCATATATACAGTGCTTAATTTGAGCCTGTGATTTCCGGTGCTCGGCACTGGCACTTAATTGTCAACACTGGCACTTATGATAGTCTGCCACATGGTGGCACTGTTTGTCCAATTTAGAGGCAAGCACAGTAACAGTTGTTTGATCATTCAATGTGCCCTAAAAATAACTAATACCTGCCTTCCAAGCCATTGTTATAGCTTTGGGGCCCTGTAATAGTCTGAATTGTCACATTTATATGAGTGTGATGGTTAGTAGTTGTGTTAGTAGTGTTATCGGCAGCACTGACAGAGGTAGTGAGTGCTGCAAGCTCCAGTGGCTACCTTACAAGGGTCCCAGCACATATTTTTCATAAATGAAACATTGTGTATATGGGCATGCACATATAAGGCGTTTCAGTCTTGGTATGTTCAAGTCTCATTCGCAGGTTGCCTCTGCCCTCCTCAGCATACACCAAGGTGCAATGGGACTGCCCATTTCAGCCATTGGCTCTCTTCAGAATGAATAACATTATCCAACTTGTGCACATATGCAAATCCATTTAAAAAGCAGTCCACTTCACTGGAAGGCCAATCCCTCTTTTTATTTCTGCTCCAATTCAAATTCATGCATTTAATTTTCCCATTTTTTTCTTATTTTTTGCAGACATGCAGAGTGGGATCTATACTTATACAATATACACGTTTACACCCTAATGTGTATGTTTGCTAAACAAATGCAGACTTGCCAATGCCCTACCTATTGGATTTTCCAGTGCTTATTTCAACATGATTTTGTTATGCTGGTAAAGGTCAGGACAATTCTCAGGAAATCAGTGAAACACCCATTCTTGTTCATCAGTGCTACGGGACTTTGGCTCATTTTAGTATCGACTGGTTGACTGCAGACCATTTTATCAGGAAAATTCAAGGGCAAAAGATTTGCCACCTCAGCCGCGATTTCTCGGTGCTGCTAAAACACTTACAGGTCTTTTCCGCGTGAACAGCACAAGTATTAATTTCCCGGGCGTCACGTAATGAATGCCAAAGCGAAATGCCCTCAGGTAACGAACAAAGTGCAAAGAGAACTCTAGACTTACAGAATGCGCTTACGCCTGGCTCGTCACGTCCGTGAAAAATGACGAAAAGACAAAAAAAATCCGTTATATTGTAAAGTCCAAATATTTCAAAAACAGCTATAAATCAAAATCTCTTTATTATTGTACGGATGATGGTAATCCGTACAGAAACAGTCAAATTAGCTGCAAAAATGTAAGATTTTATGACATATATTGGTGGACATTCACGATAATGTCGCTTATCTGTTTGAAAAGAGCCGAGCTTGTGAAAAGCGCGTTTGAACGTCTCCCTTTGGCCCGGAATAGCTAATATGAAACAAGACCCAGGTTTCTTGAGTCCAACACTTCATGCAGTTCCCGATGCAATTGCCGTTTTCACAAACATTTTCCTACTGCTTTTCACAGGACAAAAACGAGAGCTGAAACATATTTGGTTTACCCGTGCCGTCACGAAACTTGCAGAGTACATGGAGGGGCATCCCTCCGGACTCAACGCAGGAGCTCCGAGGACAGAGTACTGTGCTGAGGGGTGGCTCTTACACCCCCCGCACCGAAGGACCTGCGGGGGCCTTTGTTACGCCACTGTTAGTTTTACCAGGAGTGTTCTGCTGCGATAATGCTCAGTCTAACAAGTAAGGAGGCCTGTAATATCATTCATTAAAGGTAGATGCCTAAAAGGGATTTCAGAATGATGTTTAAACATTTCCTATGTAAACAAGTAGGACATTCCAATACGCCACTAAAACAAACATAGACAAAGCCAATAAGTTTCACCTATGCGAGATCTGTTGGCTTTGTCAATGTTTTTTTTAAGCCATGTACAGATCGGCTCTGTGCAGCATGACGGAAAGTAAAAAAAAAAAAAACTTTGACGCAGTGAACTCTGACCACTTCAGATCGCTTTCGTTTAAACATTCAGGCCCGTATTTATACTTTTTGACGCTAAACTGCGTTTGCGCCGGCTAACGCCATTCTGAAGCGCCATGCGGGCGCCGTATTTATTGAATGGCGTTAGCCGGCGCAAGCAGACCGGCGCTGCCTGGTGTGCGTGGAAAAAAAACACGTACACCAGGCAGCGCCGGCGTTGGGAAAAATGGCGTTAGGGCGTCTTAAAATGGCGCAAGTCAGGTTGACGCAAAAAAATCGTCTTAACCCGATTTGCGCCATTTTAAACGACGCCCAGACGCCATTTTCATGACTCCTGTCTTAGTAAAGACAGGAGTCATGCCCCCTTGCCCAATGGCCATGCCCAGGGGACTTATGTCCCCTGGGCATGGTCATTGGGCATTGTGGCATGTAGGGGGGCACAAATCAGGCCCCCCTATGCCAAAAAAAAAAAAATATATATATATATTTATACTTACCTGAACTTACCTGAATGTCCCTGGGGTGGATCCCTCCATCCTTGGGTGTCCTCCTGGGGTGGGCAAGGGTGGCAGGGGGGGTGCCTGGGGGCATTGGAGGGCACCTGTGGGCTCATTTTGAGCCCACAGGCCCCTTAACGCCTACCCTGACCCAGGCGTTAAAAAGTGGCGCAAATGCGGGGTTTTTTGACCCGCCCACTCCCGGGTGTGATTTTTGCCCGGGAGTATAAATACGACGCATTTGCGTCGCCGTCATTTTTTTAGACGGGAACGCCTTCCTTGCATCTCATTAACGCAAGGAAGGCGTTCACGCAAAAAAATGATGCTATTTGCCCATACTTTGGCGCTAGACGCGTCTAACGCCAAAGTATAAATATGGCGTTAGTTTTGCGCCGAATTTGCGTCGAAAAAAACGACGCTAATTCGGCGCAAACGGAGTATAAATATGCCCCTCAGTCATGCTGCACAGCAGCCGCAATGCTGTACAAAATTACAAATAGATCGCGCATAGGTGAGACAACTTCGCTTTGTCAATGCTTGTTATATGCGCTGCACCTTGGCATGTGTGTTTCATGTTATGTCACAACCTCTATACCCTGCATGGCAAAGAACATAAACGTCTCTAGTTCGCACTGCATTACATTTTAACCAATACTCCTCACAAACAAGATAATTCTTTTTCCTTAGGATGAAAACTCAGCATCGCTTTCTTTAAAATTGCGGATGTTTCACATCCTATACTTTATGTTTCATAAAACAGCTGTCACATAGTGCAAACGGCAAATAATAAAGTAAGCCTAAATTCTGCTGCAAAAATCAGCTGCTTGTGAGGTCCTGGGATAGGTAAACATTGTTGCTGGGACTATTTGGTATGTCTAGAGACCAAACTTCAGGTTTTGTTTGTTGGGGGATGGTGACACTCCCAAATAAATGCATTCTGGGGTTGGTAGTTGGGTCTGGGGCCTCTAAGTTGGGTTTGCTATGGCTTTGTTGGCTTTTCTCTATCTAAAATTAACCAAAGGCTTTAACTTGTCTTTTTTTTTTGGATCAGGAACTTAGTTCTAAGGGGAGAGCAGCTCCTTTAAAGGGAATACAGTACAACACCACCAACACTCTAAAACTGCTCACCTCAAATGTCTGTTTTTCTAGGAAAGTTTTTAAGCATAGGATTAGCATAGTGCCTTCAACGCAATGTAAAAAAGTAACAAAGATCAAGAACCAGAGAAGAGTATCCTACCTAAATAGGGACGGCCAGCAAGAAGGGATGCAGGAGAGAAAGGAGAAAGAGGTGAATGTGTTGTCAGCAAGACGGCAAAACTGTTAGCAGTTATTGGGCCTGTCTGTTTCATGGCCAGGTGGGCCGGTTTTTACTGTTCATTTCTAGCATATTGCCACAAGCACTGCCTGCAGCAAACACAAATGCATGTCTCCCATACTTACCTATCCTCCGTCTTTATAAGCTTAAGAGTTGCTGGATTTGTAAATGTGTGCTACTTTGTTAGGTATCAGGTTTACTAATAGGGGCCACTTTTATTTTGGTATCCACACCTATTTTTGTCCCAGTCCAACCTTGATGGTAACTGAAGTTTGAAAGCCACCAGATTAACATAACAATTTGAGTTATCTTAAAGGCTCCTTAGAGCCAGGAGAAACTTCAAAGACAACCAGCCCTTACCTCCAGTCTTATAGAAAGGAGAAAGATTGAGTTGGTCATTGGCATACTTCTGCATCTTCTCTTTGGAATATTGGAGGTAAGAGTGAATTTTACACCCTACAATTTGCAACTGTTTGACAAAGCTGGCGGCTGTAGTCACCACCTTTACACGTTGATACTCAAAGGAAAAGTTCAAAGGTGAAGACCTTGTAGACAAAAGAATGGAGAGGTCTGGGTAGCACTGCAAACCGAGATGCTGTAGGAAGCTTCAGCCATAATAAAGAAGGAAGACCAGTCATTTGGCAAGAATTACAAAGCCGTCAAAGATATTGCTCCAACCCTTGGTTCATTTGTTCGGTCTGACACAAGGGTCTAAAACAAGCTTCATCTCAAGTGCCTCTAACCATTTTTTTGTTGAGATGGATGAGCTATCCATGGAGTCCTCTTGAAGTTCGAAGGTGACAATAGTTTGGAGAATCCCATTTTTGATTTATCCCATACTGAATGACACTATTCAATTCTCAAAAGAGACCTTTGGGCTATAAAATTGGCCTGTTCTGAGAGGAGACTTTTTTTATAGGAGCTCAAGAGCCTTTTGCAGTTTGACCAGATCACTGAAATTTCCAATGCCACAGGAGTATGCAGTACAGAAACAGTCAACAGGCTTGTTGGGCATACTTTTTACTCAATACAATTTTGTATTTACTATTATTCCTGCCTCAAGAAACATTCTTGCTGAAGGTCGTTCCTGTAGATATACATAGTCTCCATCTGCTCATGTGCAGAACATGCTTCCTCTTCAAAGAATTGTAGGGAGGGGTGGTGCAATCCTTTCTTGAGGTTTAGAAAGAGTGGGAAGGCCTTACAAGGGAAGATTTGTACACAAAGACGTCTAGCCTGTAAAGGGAAGACCCTATTAATTTCTTCTAAAGGAACTAAGGATTTGTGTGTTGAAGATGGGTCACAAATCAGCTGTAGCTTGTAACAGAGTTATTAAATAAGTCTTAAAACTTATACTTTATTTTTTCTGGTGGCAGTCTATGTGAGCAGATACTGAACTTTATGTTAATTCTTGCCAATCTGTGTCCAGCGAAAAACTTCACATTCTTGTCCATCTGGATTCCTTCAGCCATTACCAATACCACCGAAGCCTTGATATATTATCTTCACTGATTTCATCATGATCTCCCTCCATCTGAGTGGAACAGGGTTATTATGGTAATCATTGATTCTTATTTCAAAGTGTCTCTTATTGCTTTCTTGAAAAGATTAAATTCAGCTAAGAGTTTGGGAAAACTTTCTTTGCAAGATATTTTTTATTACATGGGTTGCCTCAAACTTATTGCAGACTTAGATACACAAAACCAGTACCCATTTCTCTCTTGCCCACTCCATCCAAAATTTTGGAGAAACATCTCACTTTACAACTGGTGGCTTATTTGAGGAGTAAGAACTATTAGATCCCTCTCAATGTGGGTTCAGAACTAATCATGGGGCAGAAATTGCTTTTGTTTCAGTGATGGATAATTTCCGTTCTCTGTATTGATGCAAGTCAGGCCATGGCATTGTTCCTTTTGGATCTATCCGCAGTCTTTGATGCCATCTCTCCTTCCTTGCTGGCGGATCGGCTGTGAAAGCTGGGGCTTTCCGGGTCAGCCTTAGATCTGTTAACCTCGTTTTTGAAAGAAAGATCCCAGACAATTGTTCTGAACCAATATAGTTCTGCTCCCATCTCTTTGACATGTGGAGCGCCGCAGGGCCCTTCCTTGAGCCCAACCATTTTTAATCTTTATGTCTCCCCATTGGCTAATTTGATATGGTTGTTTGGACTGCAGGCATTACCCTATGCGGATGATACACAAATTATCGTGCCCATCACCAAGGATGTGGAGACCACTGTGGCTGACTTTAAGAAATGTATGCAGGCAGTAGCATCTTGGATGGGTAGTAACTATTTTAGTCTAAATGGGGATAAGGCTGAGGATCTGATTTTTTGTAGTCATCTCTCTATCTGGAATAATCTTGGTGGCCAATAATGCTAATAACTTAGGCACCATTTTACGAATCTTCACAAAACTTTCCAAAACATGTTTCATCAACCTCAGCTCCTTCCTGGAAAGTTTCAGGGTAATTTATTGAGGTCTGAGAAAAGGGGGCATCCCAAAACCAAATTCCCATTCAATTTTCTATGAGAAAATTAGAGCCAGCTACTGCCAAAACAGCTGAATGTAATCACACCAAATTTGGCCAAAAAATAGAAATTGTCTAGAATGCGTACTTTCTGTGATTTGGTGTTCATCTGTTTTTGAGAAATTAAGGTTCAGAAAGTATATATCTAAATCTCTATTCTCTCTCTCTCTCTCTATCTCTCTCGCTCTATATATATATATATATAATCAGTCTGTGGAGGATTCGCTTGCCAGACAAATCTTAGAATAAGATCTAATTGGCTTCCATCACATTAACAAAGATGTAGCAGCAGTTATTTTGGGTTTCAAGGACTCAGTCCCCTCTCCTGGAAAAACAGTAAAAAATATATATGGGGGCAGGGTAGGGATACCCTTCCCCCCTAGGCCTGGTTAGTGGGTGCCAGACGGAAACCTCCTAAGGCCAAAACCAGATATTTCAAAAACTTTCCAGCAAATCTGGGGTAAAAAGTTTTAAAAAGGCAGATTCCCTCCTTTTTTTAAACAAACAAACATGGGGTGGGCCAAGGCTCTGGGGGCAGTACAGTAATTTCTAATGGGAAGAGAGGCGTGTGCCCCCCTCCCTGGGTCGTTTCCAGGCCCTGGGACCCCCATACCTGGAGCTACGTTAAGTGTTATGAGAAGCTGGGCGTGTGCACCCTGCTCCCTGAGCCTTATCACGGCACCAGGGACACTATCCCCTGGGGCTGTATATATTTTAATGGGGAGGGAGTGTGTTGCACCCTTGCCCATCCTCATCAAGTCATCGTGGACTTCATTCCCCATGGTCGTTCATACTTTTATAGGGAGTGGGTCATACGCCCCCCCTCCCCAAACCATGGTATGGCCCTGGAGACCGAAATTCCCTGTGGCCGGGTCCAGGGTTATGGAGAGGTGGACATGCAGCCTTTCTCCCAGAGTCTTATCATGGCCCTAGAGACCCCATCTTCTGGGGTCATTCATACTTTTATGAGGAGGAGAGCGTGTGTCCCCATATCTCAAGTAACTATAACTTTTGCCCTAAAGTAACTATAACTATAACTTGAGATAACATCCCGAAACATCTGAAATGACATAATTGATAGCAACACTACGTGGCAGAGACACTAGTTATCATTACTTTAGGGCACCAGTTGTAGTTATGTGCGCTCACTATAACTGGTGAATTTCAGTGATTTTGTTTGTTTAAAATGGTATGTTTTAACTGAAACTTTCACCTATTACGTCTGTTTAAACTTTGTTTTTTTCAGTGAATATATATATATATTACCTTATGGTGGTCGCCAGTAAATAGTTATAGTTAGGACCTAGCTTCCATAGGAAAAGTGTTTTTTGTTTTGCCAATAACAATATGACAGTCTGTTCAGATGCTATCTTGAACATTTTGGGGTGATCCTTCAAGCGGGGGCCGAGAAAAAGGAGTGTGGGTGAGGGTGCGTGAGGAAACACGTTTTCTCTCTGCACTTTCCCATAGGGATTCTGAACATGACTACAGCCCGAACTTTCTACATTTTGACATGATGAACATTTTTTGTGGTGAATCCTTAAGGGATAAAATTGGGTCTCAAAATGCGTTTTTCCACCAATGTATTTATTATAGACTATTGTATATGATACAGCACAAAAACGGCTGAATGGATTCACATGAAATTTTGCAGGATGATACATTATGGTGCAGAGATGATGCTTTTTGGGGACTGAAGTTAAGTAGGGTATGTGTTTTTAAGTTATAAGGCATTTAAACTTAGTGATATCTGTCACTGCAGTAATTTTGCAGAATTTCACAAAATTATGTGAAACTACTGCTGTACATGTGCGTAAACTTATTTTAAAATATATTTTAAAAATAAATACATTTCCCTACCTATTACCACCTAAATAATGTGGTAATAGGTAGGGGCTTATTGCTTACCTATATCTAAGGGTATAACACTTAACACAGGCAAATGTAATACAAATTATATGGCTGCTTTTCCTTCTCTAAAAACAGCCATTACGCCATTGTATACTGGCTTGTCATCGCCATGTACCAAGGTATACTGCAAATTTATCACAGTATTCCATGGCCCAAAATATAACTAAGGCCTAGCTGTATTACTTGATTGTGGCACCCTTGCGTCACCCATGGTGTTGCATGGTGTAGGAAGTTGGCTCTGTATGTGCTATTTCAAAGTAAGGAATAGCATGCACAGAGTCCAAGGGTTCCCCTTAGAGGTAAAATAGTGGTAAAAAGAGATAATACTAATGCTCTATTTTGTGGTAGTGTGGTCGAGCAGTAGGCTTATCCAAGGAGTAGTGTTAAGCATTTGTTGTACATACACATAGACAATAAATGAGGTACACACACTCAGAGACAAATCCAGCCAATAGGTTTTGTTATAGAAAAATATATTTTCTTAGTTTATTTTAAGAACCACAGGTTCAAATTTTACATGTAATAGCTCATTTGAAAGGTATTGCAGGTAAGTACTCTAGGAACTTTGAATCATTAGCATGTATACTTTTCACATAAAACACAATAAGCTGTTTTAAAAGTGGACACAGTGCAATTTTCACAGTTCCTGGGGAAGGTAAGTTATTATTAGTTTTCACAGGTAAGTAAGTCACTTACAGGTTTGAGTTTTTGGTCCAAGGTAGCCCACCGTTGGGGGTTCAGAGCAACCCCAAAGTTATCACACCAGCAGCTCAGGGCCGGTCAGGTGCAAAGGTCAAAGAGGTGCCCAAAACACATAGGCTATAATGGAGAGAAGGGGGTGCCCCGGGTCCAGTCTGCCAGCAGGTAAGTACCCGCGTCTTCGGAGGGCAGACCAGGGGGGTTTTGTAGGGCACCGGGGGGGACACAAAGTAGCACAGAAAGTACACCCTCAGCAGCGCGGGGGCGGCCGGGTGCAGTGTGCAAACACGCGTCGGGTTTCCTTCAGTTTTCAATGGGAGACCAAGGGGTCTCTTCAGCGATGCAGGCAGGCAAGGGGGGGGCTCCTCGGGGTAGCCACCACCTGGGCAAGGGAGAGGGCCTCCTGGGGGTCACTCCTGCACAGAAGTTCCGTTTCTTTAGGGGCTGGGGGCTGCGGGTGCAGGGTCTTTTCCAGCCGTCGGGAAATGGAGTTCAGACAGTCGCGGTCAGGGGGAGCCTGGGGATTCCCTCTGCAGGCGTCGCTGTGGGGGCTCAGGGGGGACAACTTTGGTTACTCACAGTCGTAGAGTCGCCGGAGGGTCCTCCCTGAGTTGGTTGTTCTCCACCAGTCGAGTCGGGGTCGCCGGGTGCAGTGTCGCAAGTCTCACGCTTCTTGCGGGGAGTTGCAGGGGTCTTTAAATCTGCTCCTTGTAACAAAGTTGCAGTTCTTTTGGAGCAGTGCCGCTGTCCTCGGGAGTTTCTTGTCTTTTTCGAAGCAGGGCAGTCCTCAGAGGATTCAGAGGTCGCTGGTCCCTTGGAAAGCGTCGCTGGAGCAGGTTTCTTTGGAAGGCAGGAGACAGGCCGGTAAGTCTGGGGCCAAGGCAGTTGGTGTCTTCTGTTCTTCCTCTGCAGGGGTTTGTCAGCTCGGCAGTCCTTCTTCTTGTAGTTGCAGGAATCTGTTTTTCTAGGTTCAGGGAAGCCCTTAAATACTAAATTTAAGGGCGTGTTTAGGTCTGGGGGGTTAGTAGCCAATGGCTACTAGCCCTGAGGGTGGGTACACCCTCTTTGTGCCTCCTCCCAAGGGGAGGGGGTCACATCCCTAATCCTATTGGGGGAATCCTCCATCTGCAAGATGGAGGATTTCTAAAAGTTAGAGTCACCTCAGCTCAGGACACCTTAGGGGCTGTCCTGACTGGCCAGTGACTCCTCCTTGTTATTCTCATTATTTTCTCCGGCCTTGCCGCCAAAAGTGGGGGCCGGGGCCGGAGGGGGCGGGCAACTCCACTAGCTGGAGTGTCCTGCGGTGCTGTGACAAAGGGGTGAGCCTTTGAGGCTCACCGCCAGGTGTTACAGCTCCTGCCTGGGGGAGGTGTTAGCATCTCCACCCAGTGCAGGCTTTGTTACTGGCCTCAGAGTGACAAAGGCACTCTCCCCATGGGGCCAGCAACATGTCTCTAGTGTGGCAGGCTGCTGGAACCAGTCAGCCTACACAGATAGTCGGTTAAGTTTCAGGGGGCACCTCTAAGGTGCCCTCTGTGGTGTATTTTACAATAAAAGGTACACTGGCATTAGTGTGCATTTATTGTGCTGAGAAGTTTGATACCAAACTTCCCAGTTTTCAGTGTAGCCATTATGGTGCTGTGGAGTTCGTGTAGAACAGACTCCCAGACCATATACTCTTATGGCTACCCTGCACTTACAATGTCTAAGGTTTTGCTTAGACACTGTAGGGGCACAGTGCTCATGCACTGGTACCCTCACCTATGGTATAGTGCACCCTGCCTTAGGGCTGTAAGGCCTGCTAGAGGGGTGTCTTACCTATACTGCATAGGCAGTGAGAGGCTGGCATGGCACCCTGAGGGGAGTGCCATGTCGACTTACTCATTTTGTTCTCACTAGCACACACAAGCTGGTAAGCAGTGTGTCTGTGCTGAGTGAGGGATCTCTAGGGTGGCATAATACATGCTGCAGCCCTTAGAGACCTTCCCTGGCATCAGGGCCCTTGGTACCAGAGGTACCAGTTACAAGGGACTTATCTGGATGCCAGGGTGTGCCAATTGGGGAATCAAAAGTACAGGTTAGGGAAAGAACACTGGTGCTGGGGCCTGGTTAGCAGACCTCAGCACACTTTCAATTCAAAACATAGCATCAGCAAAGGCAAAAAGTCAGGGGGTAACCATGCCAAGGAGGCATTTCCTTACACAACCCCCCCCCCCAAACAAAAGAGGATGAGACTAACCTTTCCCAAGAGAGTCTTCATTTTCTAAGTGGAAGAACCTGGAAAGGCCATCTGCATTGGCATGGGCAGTCCCAGGTCTGTGTTCCACTATAAAGTCCATTCCCTGTAGGGAGATGGACCACCTCAACAGTTTTGGATTTTCACCTTTCATTTGCATCAGCCATCTGAGAGGTCTGTGGTCAGTCTGAACTAGGAAGTGAGTACCAAAGAGTTATGGTCTCAACTTCTTCAGGGACCAAACCACAGCAAAGGCCTCCCTCTCAATGGCACTCCAACGCTGCTCCCTGGGGAGTAACCTCCTGCTAATGAAAGCAACAGGCTGGTCAAGGCCATCATCATTTGTTTGGGACAAAACTGCCCCTATCCCATGTTCAGAGGCATCTGTTTGCACAATGAATTGCTTGGAGTAATCTGGAGCTTTTAGAACTGGTGCTGTGCACATAGCTTGCTTCAGGGTGTCAAAGGCCTGTTGGCATTCTACAGTCCAGTTTACTTTCTTGGGCATTTTCTTGGAGGTGAGTTCTGTGAGGGCTGTCACAATGGATCCATATCCCTTGACAAACCTCCTATAGTACCCAGTCAAGCCAAGGAATGCCCTGACTTGAGTCTGGGTTTTTGGAGCTACCCAGTCCAGAATAGTCTGGATCTTGGGTTGGAGTGGCTGAACTTGGCCTCCACCTACAAGGTGTCCCAAGTAAACCACAGTTCCCTGCCCTATCTGGCATTTGGATGCCTTGATAGAGAGGCCTGCAGATTGCAGAGCCTTCAAAACCTTCTTCAGGTGGACCAGGTGATCCTGCCAGGTGGAGCTGAAGACAGCAATATCATCAAGATAAGCTGCACTAAAGGATTCCAACCCAGCAAGGACTTGATTCACCAACCTTTGGAAGGTGGCAGGGGCATTCTTTAAACCAAAGGGCATAACAGTGAACTGATAATGCCCATCAGGTGTGGAGAATGCTGTCTTTTCTTTTGCTCCAGGGGCCATTTTGATTTGCCAGTACCCTGCTGTTAAGTCAAAGGTACTTAAGAATTTGGCAGCCCCTAATTTGTCTATTAGCTCATCAGCTCTAGGAATGGGATGAGCATCTGTCTTGGTGACAGAGTTGAGACCTCTGTAGTCCACACAAAACCTCATCTCTCTCTTTCCTTCTTTGGTGTGAGGTTTGGGGACTAAGACCACTGGGCTAGCCCAGGGGCTGTCAGAGTACTCAATTACTCCCAATTCCAGCATCTTGTGGACTTCCACCTTGATGCTTTCCTTAACTTGGTCAGACTGTCTAAATATTTTGTTTTTGACAGGCATGCTGTCTCCTGTGTCCACATCATGGGTACACAGGTGTGTCTGACCAGGGGTTAGGGAAAAGAGTTAAGCAAACTGCTGCAGGACCTTCCTACAGTCAGACTGCTGTTGGCTAGAGAGGGTGTCTGAGTAGATCACTCCATCTACAGAGCCATCTTTAGGGTCTGATGAGAGGAGATCAGGGAGAGGCTCACTCTCAGCTTCCTGGTCCTCATCTGTTACCATCAACAGATTTACATCAGCCCTGTCATGGAAGAGCTTAAGGCGGTTTACATGGATCACCCTCTTGGGGCTCCTGCTTGTGCCCAGGTCTACCAGGTAGGTGACCTGACTCTTCCTTTCTAGTACTGGGTAAGGGCCACTCCATTTGTCCTGGAGTGCCCTGGGAGCCACAGGCTCCAGAACCCAGACTTTCTGCCCTGGTTGAAATTCAACCAGTGCAGCCTTTTGGTCATACCACAACTTCTGGAGTTGTTGGCTGGCCTCAAGGTTTTTACTTGCCTTTTCCATGTACTCTGCCATTCTTGAGCGAAGGCCAAGTACATAGTCCACTATGTCTTGTTTAGGCTCATGAAGAGGTCTCTCCCAGCCTTCTTTAACAAGAGCAAGTGGTCCCCTTACAGGGTGGCCAAACAGAAGTTCAAAGGGTGAGAATCCTACTCCCTTCTGAGGCACCTCTCTGTAAGCAAAAAGCAGACATGGCAGGAGGACATCCCATCTCCTTTTGAGTTTTTCTGGGAGCCCCATGATCATGCCCTTTAATGTCTTGTTGAATCTCTCAACAAGGCCATTAGTTTGTGGATGATATGGTGTAGTGAATTTATAAGTCACTCCACACTCATTCCACATGTGTTTTAGGTAAGCTGACATGAAGTTGGTACCTCTGTCAGAAACCACCTCCTTAGGGAAACCCACTCTGGTAAAGATACCAATGAGGGCCTTGGCTACTGCAGGGGCAGTAGTCGACCTAAGGGGAATAGCTTCAGGATACCTAGTAGCATGATCCACTACTACTAGGATGTACATATTTCCTGAGGCTGTGGGAGGTTCTAGTGGACCAACTATGTCCACACCCACTCTTTCAAAGGGGACCCCCACCACTGGAAGTGGAATGAGGGGGGCCTTTGGATGCCCACCTGTCTTACCACTGGCTTGACAGGTGGGGCAGGAGGGGCAAAACTCCTTAACCTTCTGGGACATATTGGGCCAGTAGAAGTGGTTGACCAACCTCTCCCACGTCTTGGTTTGTCCCAAATGCCCAGCAAGGGGAATATCATGGGCTAAGGTCAGAATAAACTCTCTCAAACCCTGAGGCACTACCACTCTCCTAGTGGCACCAGGTTTAGGATCTCTTGCCTCAGTGTACAGGAGTCCATCTTCCCAATAGACCCTATGTGTTCCATTTTTCTTGCCTTTGGACTCTTCAGCAGCTTGCTGCCTAAGACCTTCAAGAGAGGGACAGGTTTCTTGTCCCTTACACAACTCTTCCCTTGAGGGTCCCCCTGGGCCCAAGAGCTCAACCTGATAAGGTTCCAGCTCCATAGGCTCAGTTCCCTCAGAGGGCAGAACTTCTTCCTGAGAAGAGAGGTTCTCTTTTTGGTGTTGTGTTGCAGCTGGTTTCCCAGCTGACTTTCCTTTTCTCTTGGTAGGCTGGGCCATTTTTCCAGACTCCAGCTCTACTTTTTCACCCTGTGCCTTGCACTGTGCCCTAGTCTTGACACACACCAGTTCAGGGATACCCAGCATGGCTGCATGGGTTTTCAGTTCTACCTCAGCCCATGCTGAGGACTCCAGGTCGTTTCCAAGCAAACAGTCTACTGGGATATTTGAGGAGACCACCGCCTGTTTCAGGCCATTGACCCCTCCCCACTCTAAAGTTACCATTTCCATGGGATGTACTTTAGTCTGATTGTCAGCATTGGTGACTGGATAGGTTTGTCCAGTCAGGTATTGGCCAGGGGAAACCAGTTTCTCTGTCACCATGGTGACACTGGCACCTGTATCCCTCAGGCCCTCTACACTTGTCCCATTAATTAAGAGCTGCTGCCTGTATTTTTGCATGTTAGGGGGCCAGGCAGCCAGTGTGGCTAAATCCACCCCACCCTCAGAGACTAATGTAGCTTCAGTGTGACACCTGATTTGCTCTGGGCACACTGTTGATCCCACTTGGAGACTGGCCATTCCAGTTTTAGCTGGATGGGAGTTAGAAGTGGTATCTTGCTTGGACAGGCCTTGTCTCCAGTTTGGTGTCCAGACTGACTACAGTTACGACACCAGGCCTTTTTGGGATCAAAGTTTTTACCCTTGTACCCAGAATTGTTTTGTGAAGAGGCTCTGGGCCCACCCTCCTGTGCAGGTTTTTGGGGGCCTGTAGAAGACTCTTTACTATCTTTGTTTTTGGCTGTCTCACCACCTTTCCCCTGGGGAGGTTTTGTGACCCCTTTCTTTTGGTCACCCCCTGTGGAAGTTTTGGACACCCTAGTCTTGACCCAATGGTCCGCCTTCTTTCCCAATTCTTGGGGAGAAATTGGTCCTAGGTTCACCAGATGCTGATGCAGTTTATCATTGAAACAATTACTTAATAGGTGTTCTTTCACAAATAAATTGTACAGCCCATCATAATCATTTACACCATTGCCTTGAATCCAACCATCTAGTGTTTTTACTGAGTAGTCTACAAAGTCAACCCAGGTCTGGCTCGAGGATTTTTGAGCCCCCCTGAATCTAATCCTATACTCCTCAGTGGAGAATCCAAAGACCTCAATCAGGGTACCCTTCATGAGGTCATAAGATTCTGCATCTTTTTTAGAGAGTGTGAGGAGTCTATCCCTACACTTTCCTGTGAACATTTCCCAAAGGAGAGCACCCCAGTGAGATTTGTTCACTTTCCTGGTTTCACAAGCCCTCTCAAAAGCTGTGAACCATTTGGTGATGTCATCACCATCTTCATATTTTGTTACAATCCCTTTGGGGATTTTCAACATGTCAGGAGAATCTCTGACCCTATTTATGTTGCTGCCACCATTGATGGGTCCTAGGCTCATCTCTTGTCTTTCCCTTTCTATGGCTAGGATCTGTTTTTCCAAAGCCAATCTTTTGGCCATCCTGGCTAACTGGATGTCCTCTTCACTGGAGTTATCCTCAGTGATTTCAGAGAGGCTGGACCCTCCTGTGAGGGAGCCAGCATCTCTGACTATTATTTTTGGAGTCAGGGCTTGAGAAGCCCTGTTCTCCCTAGATAGGACTGGTGGAGGGGATTCTTCCTCCAGTTCACTATCATCCTCCTCTGTGTTATCCACAGAGGGGTTGGCTCTATCATACTCTGCCAACAGCTCCTGGAGCTGTACTTTGGTAGGTCTGGAGCCCATTGTTATTTTTCTTATGTTACAGAGTGACCTTAGCTCTTTCATCTGGAGATGGAGGTAAGGTGTGGTGTCGAGTTCCACCACATTCATCTCTGTACTAGACATTATTCTTCTAAAAGTTGGAATGCTTTTAAGAATCTAAAACTAGTTCTAGAATCTAATTCAAACTTTTACAAACTTTTAAACTCTAAAAGAAATGCTAACAGGGACTAACACAAGGCCCTAGCAGGACTTTAAAGAATTTAGAAAACTTTTCAAATTGCAAAAATCAATTTCTAATGACAATTTTGGAATTTGTCGTGTGATCAGGTATTGGCTGAGTAGTCCAGCAAATGCAAAGTCTTGTACCCCACCGCTGATCCACCAATGTAGGAAGTTGGCTCTGTATGTGCTATTTCAAAGTAAGGAATAGCATGCACAGAGTCCAAGGGTTCCCCTTAGAGGTAAAATAGTGGTAAAAAGAGATAATACTAATGCTCTATTTTGTGGTAGTGTGGTCGAGCAGTAGGCTTATCCAAGGAGTAGTGTTAAGCATTTGTTGTACATACACATAGACAATAAATGAGGTACACACACTCAGAGACAAATCCAGCCAATAGGTTTTGTTATAGAAAAATATCTTTTCTTAGTTTATTTTAAGAACCACAGGTTCAAATTTTACATGTAATAGCTCATTTGAAAGGTATTGCAGGTAAGTACTCTAGGAACTTTGAATCATTACTTTAGCATGTATACTTTTCACATAAAACACAATAAGCTGTTTTAAAAGTGGACACAGTGCAATTTTCACAGTTCCTGGGGAAGGTAAGTTATTATTAGTTTTCACAGGTAAGTAAGTCACTTACAGGTTTGAGTTTTTGGTCCAAGGTAGCCCACCGTTGGGGGTTCAGAGCAACCCCAAAGTTATCACACCAGCAGCTCAGGGCCGGTCAGGTGCAAAGGTCAAAGAGGTGCCCAAAACACATAGGCTATAATGGAGAGAAGGGGGTGCCCCGGGTCCAGTCTGCCAGCAGGTAAGTACCCGCGTCTTCGGAGGGAAGACCAGGGGGGTTTTGTAGGGCACCGGGGGGGACACAAAGTAGCACAGAAAGTACACCCTCAGCAGCGCGGGGGCGGCCGGGTGCAGTGTGCAAACATGCGTCGGGTTTCCTTCAGTTTTCAATGGGAGACCAAGGAGTCTCTTCAGCGATGCAGGCAGGCAAGGGGGGGGCTCCTCGGGGTAGCCACCACCTGGGCAAGGGAGAGGGCCTCCTGGGGGTCACTCCTGCACAGAGGTTCCGTTTCTTTAGGGGCTGGGGGCTGCGGGTGCAGGGTCTTTTCCAGCCGTCGGGAAATGGAGTTCAGACAGTCGCGGTCAGGGGGAGCCTGGGGATTCCCTCTGCAGGCGTCGCTGTGGGGGCTCAGGGGGGACAACTTTGGTTACTCACAGTCGTAGAGTCGCCGGAGGGTCCTCCCTGAGTTGGTTGTTCTCCACCAGTCGAGTCGGGGTCGCCGGGTGCAGTGTCGCAAGTCTCACGCTTCTTGCGGGGAGTTGCAGGGGTCTTTAAATCTGCTCCTTGTAACAAAGTTGCAGTTCTTTTGGAGCAGTGCTGCTGTCCTCTGGAGTTTCTTGTCTTTTTCGAAGCAGGGCAGTCCTCAGAGGATTCAGAGGTCGCTGGTCCCTTGGAAAGCGTCGCTGGAGCAGGTTTCTTTGGAAGGCAGGAGACAGGCCGGTAAGTCTGGGGCCAAGGCAGTTGGTGTCTTCTGTTCTTCCTCTGCAGGGGTTTGTCAGCTCGGCAGTCCTTCTTCTTGTAGTTGCAGGAATCTGTTTTTCTAGGTTCAGGGAAGCCCTTAAATACTAAATTTAAGGGCGTGTTTAGGTCTGGGGGGTTAGTAGTCAATGGCTACTAGCCCTGAGGGTGGGTACACCCTCTTTGTGCCTCCTCCCAAGGGGAGGGGGTCACATCCCTAATCCTATTGGGGGAATCCTCCATCTGCAAGATGGAGGATTTCTAAAAGTTAGAGTCACCTCAGCTCAGGACACCTTAGGGGCTGTCCTGACTGGCCAGTGACTCCTCCTTGTTATTCTCATTATTTTCTCCGGCCTTGCCGCCAAAAGTGGGGGCCGGGGCCGGAGGGGGCGGGCAACTCCACTAGCTGGAGTGTCCTGCAGTGCTGTGACAAAGGGGTGAGCCTTTGAGGCTCACCGCCAGGTATTACAGCTCCTGCCTGGGGGAGGTGTTAGCATCTCCACCCAGTGCAGGCTTTGTTACTGGCCTCAGAGTGACAAAGGCACTCTCCCCATGGGGCCAGCAACATGTCTCTAGTGTGACAGGCTGCTGGAACCAGTCAGCCTACACAGATAGTCGGTTAAGTTTCAGGGGGCACCTCTAAGGTGCCCTCTGTGGTGTATTTTACAATAAAAGGTACTTTACAATAAAAGGTACACTGGCATCATTGTTTTCAGTGTAGCCATTATGGTGCTGTGGAGTTCGTGTAGAACAGACTCCCAGACCATATACTCTTATGGCTACCCTGCACTTACAATGTCTAAGGTTTTGCTTAGACACTGTAGGGGCACAGTGCTCATGCACTTTTACCCTCACCTATGGTATAGTGCACCCTGCCTTAGGGCTGTAAGGCCTGCTAGAGGGGTGTCTTACCTATACTGCATAGGCAGTGAGAGGCTGGCATGGCACCCTGAGGGGAGTGCCATGTCGACTTACTCATTTTGTTCTCACTAGCACACACAAGCTGGTAAGCAGTGTGTCTGTGCTGAGTGAGGGGTCTCTAGGGTGGCATAATACATGCTGCAGCCCTTAGAGACCTTCCCTGGCATCAGGGCCCTTGGTACCAGAGGTACCAGTTACAAGGGACTTATCTGGATGCCAGGGTGTGCCAATTGGGGAATCAAAAGTACAGGTTAGGGAAAGAACACTGGTGCTGGGGCCTGGTTAGCAGACCTCAGCACACTTTCAATTCAAAACATAGCATCAGCAAAGGCAAAAAGTCAGGGGGTAACCATGCCAAGGAGGCATTTCCTTACACATGGGCAATGCAATAATTAATTCAGATTTACAAAGGAACCCACCAAATTCTAAATTGGTGCTAAATTTCACATGCATCCTTATGCCACACCACTGTAGCCACTCCACTATATACTATTCTATTCTACACCACTTCACTCTATGCCTCTCCACTGTATAAGACTTCACTCTAATACACTTCACTCTACACTATTACACTCCATTCAACACCACTGTACACCACTCCAGTCTACGTCATTCCACTGTACACTACGCCACTGGATGCTACTACACTATACGATTTTCCACTCTAGGCATTCTACTGTACACCACTCCACTTTACTCTATTCCAGTGTATGCCACTGCACTCTATAACACTCCCCTGTGTGCTACACCACTGTATGCCACTACACTGTAAGATTCTCCATTCTACATCACTCCAGTGTATGGCATTCCACTCTACACCACTTGATTCTATGCAATTTGATTAGACCCCACTCCACTGTATGCCATTACACTCTTCCCCATGCCACTGTATGCCACTCCAGTCTGCATCACTCTATTGTATGCCACTCCACTGTATGGTACTCCAGTATACACCATTACACTCTACACCACTCTACTGTACAATACTTCACTCTACACCACTCCACCCAACACTATTACATTGTACAAAACACTCTGTGCTATTACAGTCTATCCCACCTCACAATACATCACTTGAGTCTAAACCACTTCACTGTACTCCACTCCTTTGTACACCACTACTCTGCACACTATTAAACTTTATGCCTCTCCACTGTACATTGCTATACTCTATGCTTTTACATCCTATGCCACTGCCACTCCATTCTATGCTACTCCACTCTACACTATTCCACTTTGCGCCACTCCACTGTATGCTACTCTACACCACTCATTTGTACTCTCTTCCACTCTATATAATTCCACTCTATTACACTCTACGCCACTCTACTAGACTCTCCTCCACTCTGTCCCTCCCCGTGCACTCCACTGCCCAAATATGCACTCAACTCCATGCCTGTACACTCTATTGTACAACACTCTAATCCACTCTACAACAGTATCCTACACTGTACAACACAGTATTCCACTCTATTGTATGAGACACCACTCCAATTTGTAACAGTTTTCTTGACTCTACATTATGCCTCTTAAATGTATGCCACCCCACTCTATGCTAATCCACTGTACCTTCCTCCACTCTACTCTATTCCACTGTATGCCACTCCATTCTTCTACAATACAGTGCACAGTAGTCCACAGAACGCTATTCCACTGTATGCTACTCTACTTTGACGTAATCCATTCTAAGCCACTACAGTGTACACAACTCCACTCTATACTGCTCCATTGGAAGACACTCTCCTCCACTCTATGTACCTCCACTCTGTAAAGGTCTAGCACACTTCATGGCACTCTATGACATTCTACTCCATTCCATCCCTGTTCACTTCACTGTCCAGCTCTATAATCCACTCTATGCCTGTACACTCCAATGTACAACGCTCTATTCCACTATATGACACTTTTCTATATGACACAGCACTGCACTCTAATGTAGGAGACCCCACTCTAATTATAACAGTTTACTGCCTATGCTGCGCCAGTACACTTCACACCATGCCAGTCTACTTTACGACACACCAATACACACTATTGTAATTTTCTCCACACTACGTTACACAACTTCATTCGATGCTACTCCACTGTACAAGACTTTACCTCACTGCACAACACTTTAGCTACACTGTTTCACACACTACTGTACCTCTACTCTTCAACATTCTACTACACTGTAAGCTCGGACACTTTATTTCAGTCTATACCCCTTCACTCCACTGTACAAAACTCTACTGTATTATATGGCACTGTACAACACTCTACTCCACTCTACTGTATGATACTCTAGTATACAACACTGTATGCCACTTTTTTATGCCACTGCATCCCACTTTACTCTACTCTGGCACAGTTCTCCACTCTACTCCACTGTACGCCACTCCACTCTATGTTACCTAATACCATTGTAATCTATAACACTATGCAAATCCACTGCATCACACTCTACAACACTATACTGTACTATATATCACTCCACTCTACAAAAATCAACTAGACTTTATGCCACTCTACTCTATTGTACTCTACATCACTTTCCAATACTGTGTGACACCCCACTCCACTCTACTGTACAAAACGGTATTCCAATTTATGACACTTTACTTGACTGTATGCTATGCCACTCAACTCTACTGCACTCCGCGCTTATATAGTCTACAACACAGCACTCCACTCAGATACATTACTCCACTCTACACCACCCCATTACAGGGTACTCCACTCCACTATACTCAACTCTACTACACTTTATCCCACTCTGTCACTGTACTACACTCCACTCTGTGCCGCTCCATTGTCTGACACTCTACTGTATGCAACTCCACTCTACCACACTGTACTACACTCTATGCCACTCTTTGCCATCCAATCTACTCCACTCAATTTCCATCCACTCTATGCCACTGTACTACACTGTATCACACTCAATGGCACACCACTACACTTCTCTCAATGTTATGACACTATACTCCACTATATGACACACCACTCCACTCTACGACACTCTCCTGTACTGTACTGTACAACACTCCACTTGCTGATAATCCATTCTATAACACTCTACTTCACACTAATCCACTCTAACACCCTTCTCTATACTCTATTTCTACAACATCCTGCTCCCCTGTTCAACATGCCATTCCACTGTACAACTCGCTGCTCCAGTCTTCGAAACGTTACTCCACTATATGAGACACTATGCCCCTACACTATATATCACATTGCTACACTGTACAATATGCTACTACATTCTACTCTACTTCACTTGATTCCAATCTACTATACTCCAGTCTATGACAATAGACTTTACAACACTCCACTGTATTGTATCACACTACACATAACAAATCTGCAGTTGCGACACTGGACTCTATGATTTGGGACAAATGTTTAGTAAAAACTTTAAAAAAAACACTGCAAACCAGAGAACACTAACTATAGCTCACCATCCTGGCATGCACTGTGTTCTCACAAATAATGATACTCCACTGTGCAACACTACACTGTATGAGACTCTGCCGTGCTACTGCACAGCACTACAGTTGACAGCACTTAACTATACAACACGTCACTCCACTAAACTCCACTAAATGACACTCCACTCTACAACACTCTGCTACACTTTTGCATGACACTCCAGTTGACGACACTCCACTATACAGCACTCAGCTCTACTGTTCAACATGCCACTACATGGACAATATGCTGCTTCCCTCTACAGTACTCCACTCCACGATTCAACACGCCATGCCACTCTGCTGCATAACAATTTACTCTAATGTATGCTATATCACAACACTCTAATCTGTTCCAATCTAGAATACTCTACTCTATGACACCAGACTCTAAGACAATCTCCTTCACTTCACTGTACTACACTTCACTTTACAACAGTCCAATCAATGACACGTCACCTTGTGATTTGAAACACATTTTTATTAAAAAATAAATACCATTAACATACAATGAAAAAACAAAGGTTAAAGATAATTTATAGGGGAAATGCCTTATGTATTCTCTCTATACAAACCCAACTTAAAATACATAAGTATTAAAAATTGTAAATATATAATTATACCTTTAATTTATGATTTCCGCCACAGCTTCAAATTACTATGTCACACACTTCAGAACACAGTCTTTTCACCTCACTTAACACAATACATTAACTATAACTCATGCCTTTTCCATGCACTGCGGAGGGAGGAAAAACCTGGAGAGCACAAAAACCTTCCAACTGTCCAGACCAAGCACCACAGCAAGGAGCAAAGCGAAGTCAAAGAAAAAACTGAAGAAAGTGGAAGTACCACGAATCCAGTGAACAAGCAATCACACAAGCACAATTGTGACGCAACTGGACTCAAATACACTTCCCTTATATAGTGTAGAGCAGGATGTGATGTAAAATTAGAAAGCAGTTTGTCCATCTTGGATTGGGAAACCTAAAATAATGATGACCACATACAAATAATGACCATGTAGTGCTACTTCTTCAGGGATTTAAGGCTGTTTATAACTGATCAAATATGTAATTATATGAGTACTGTGTTTATAGAAGTGGTAGAATCTAGTAACATTTATGCATGCAGCATTTTAGAGACCCCAGAGTTCAGGTAAGGAATCACCCCATAATCCCTAGCGCAAAAGGCAGCCAAAACAAATGGCCTTCAAGATGCCAATGCATCCTGATACACCAGCAAGCTGAGTTATGAGTGGGTGTCACAAGGGGCTGGAACCGCCACTGAGCAGAGCCCACGCCCAAGTGTGGCACATGAATGGTAAGGGTTAAATCCTTACTCTCTGCCTCCTGTTAGGAGGTCCTGATTTATGGGGGATTTCAAATAGAATTACTTAACCAAAATGGGAGAATGAACCTGTTCTGCTGGTTACCAGGAATAATCACAAAGATTATACCCCTACCAGTAATTAAGATATTGGAACTTTTCTCTCACATACTGGGAGTCTCAAACCTACTGGACTTCACAGCCAGGTTGCCCATCAACAAGTAAGAAAGTTGGTTTAATTTTAACCTGTGGTCCTTTCCAGTGAAAATAGTGTTTTAAATGGGAGACATAAAAGAAAGGAATCATTAAGTCATACAGCGACAGGATTAATGATCCTAGAAATTTCAAAGGGAATAACAAATCTAGGAGAACATTTATATTTACAGATTGAACGAGGCAAATTGGTAGAGGATAGCGAAACCCGGCCCCTCATTTTCTACGAAGGAGCTGGTCAACTGGACTAATTAGCCTGTAATCTTTAGTTCAACTTAGTGGTCTTATGTGGATTTTGAATTAGGTTCTCTTTTATCTTTTTTAACATTTCACTACAAGAGGGCTCCACACCAGTTCACAAAAATAGCCAATATAAATCTGAATAAATCAAGACCAAAACGACAAAATTCCAACATACACAAGTAAAGATATCACTTTTTAAAAGTTGAAATGAGTCTTAGTTCATGGAAATCAATGATTGTATATTTTTAGCACAAAGTACCTGGGATGCATCAAAAACAACAAAGATACGGGCCACAGGGGAGGTGAGGCTTTGAAAAGCAAAGCAACGTGTAAGTTCCTTGCTGCGCAGGGAAGGTGATGAGTTGATTCTTTTCTTGCAGGAGAGGTGATAGGTCAGTTCCTTTCTGGCAGGGAAGGTGATGTGTTGATTATTTCCTTGCAGTAAAGGTGATGCGTTGATTTCAAGACACACAGCTTTGATTCCTTAGTGTGGTGTGGGGTCGATGAGACATTGATGTCTCAGGGACGATGGGTGGAAAACCCAGACACGCTGTTTGGATGAAGCCATGGTGAAACAGGTTCTGCATTGACTCTGCAGATGCTAGGCAGGCACTGCGTAAACTGTCCAGCCGTGGGACTGGCACTGCATTGACTTTTCTGCTGTGGCATATTGGTGTGTGGATTTTCTCCTTCAGGTCACCAGCTTACACTTTCAAGGGCCCAGGAACTGGAGTTGGCACCACTTGGCAAGTCAGGACTCTCAGCAGAAGACTCCAGGCACTGGTAGATGAAGTCTATGATGTCCCTGAGAATTCTTAACAGGAAGCAAGCTCAATTCAAGCCCTTGGAGAACCTTGGAAAGCAGGATGTAGAAAGTAAAGTCCAGTCCTTTCACTCCCAGGACAGAAGCCGCAAGTAGCAAGCCAGCACAACAAAGCAACAGGCAGAGTGACAGTCCCTCCAACAGCACCCAGCTCTTCTTTCTGGCAGAATGTCCTCAGTTCAGAAGTATTCTAACTTTGTGGGGTTAGAGGTCCAGTACCTATACCCATTTCTGTCTTTGAAGTAGGAAAACTTCAAAGAGAAGTCTTTGTAGTGCACAATACCCTGTTTTTCCCTGCCCTGGCCCTAGACTCACTCCGAGGGTTTGGGGACTGCTTTGTGTAAGGACAGGCACATCCCTATTCAAGTGCAAGTGTCAGCTCCTCCCATCACTCTAGCTCAGTAAGACCTTATGGCTCCTCAGAAGGGTCCATACCCTATTGACTTATTAAGAAATATATTAAGTTCAATATGCCTTTTCAGGACCGAATTAAAACACATGCATTTTATGAACCTTGGCTGTCAGAACCTGTGCAAAATCTTGTGGACTGTGCAAGTTAGCCCTTGAAGCTTGTACTGAATCATGAGATCTGTGCAAGTTAAGGCATTATATGCTGACAGAAAGTCCCCTTTTTATATACATTTATCTGCTGTTGTAGAAGATGCATTGTGGGCAATACTAAAACTCCCAGTGGGCTTGGGGACAGCCCATTCCTTACCAATGGTTTGTTTTCTTGTCAATCTCATTCTATTGCTTTTATTCAATGTCTTTTCTTACTGCTTATGTGTTTGTACATTCCTCTGAACATAGCTTCTTTACCTCCTCCTCCAATCCTTTTGATAGACTGACTTGTAACCCATCCACAATTCATTATCAGAGAACAACGTTTTTCTTTTTCTTGCAGCACTCCATGTGAGTGCATGTATTGTCTTGCTCTCTCCCCCATGTGCTGCTTCTTGATTGAAATATTTACTCCATCTTACTCTCCGTTTTTCTCCCTTCTAGCTTGTTCATTGCTTACCCTGTCCTGTGGCAAAGCACAATAGCATCTGATTAGTGCCTCCATTTTAAAAAGCGCATTTTCAATTTAGCATTTCTTTCCTGATGGCGACTTTTTACATGGCTTTTTACTCATACTATAATGTGCTGAGGAATCACTGTACATGCAGCTTGTTTTTTGTAAGCATTGCTGCTACCTGGTCTGTACACTCTGTCCAAGGCTCAGCACAGAAAAAGCGATGCACTTAGTATTATGATTGTCAGTGGAGACAGCTCTTGACTTGTAGACATATCATCACATTGGCCCGACATCTCTGACACAGTGCAACATGAACAGTGCGTGTATCATAAAAACTGGCACTGTGCTAAATTTAGCAGAGGTGCACTTCTACTAGGATTATCCTGGAATGTGGCTCAGCATGCGTGAGATGCAGCATGGTTGATTCTGATGCTCATTCTGACCTCTACCCTGCACAGGACAATAGCTTGCAATACACCAGACTGGCTTCCTGGTTTTCTGGGACATCTTATGTCGGTATGAGGGGCCGGGCTATCCCAATTGATCTGGCAGAGAGTACTCCCACTATGTTCTCGATAGTGTAGGTAATAACAGATGGGACTGTACCGACATAATAACATTACTATGGTTGAACTGTTTATATTTTTCAAAAAAATTCTAATGCCCGTTGCCATGCTTTGTCTACTTTGCTTAATGTCCTTTATGCAAGGATAAGATTGTTGCAATAAATGTTCTAAAATAGGTTTCTGCATCTTTCTTGTGTCTCATCGTGGGTACGCAGAGTGACACCAAAAGGGTATGGGGGTCATTCTGACCCCGGCGGGCGGCGGGAGCCGCCCACCTGGAGGGAACCGCCAGAATACCGCTGCGCGGTCAAAAGACCGCCGCGGGTATTCTGGGTTTCCCACTGGGCTGGCGGGTGACCGCCAAAAGGCCGCCCGCCAGCCCAGTGGGAAACACCCCTCCATGAGGATGCCGGCTCCGAATGGAGCCGGCGGAGTGGAGGATGTGCGACGGGTGCAGTAGCACCCGTCGCGAATTTCAGTGTCTGCTGAGCAGACACTGAAATTCAAAGTGGGGCCCTCTTACGGGGGCCCCTGCAGTGCCCATGCCATTGGAGGGGCCCCCAGGGGCCCCACGACACCCCTCACCGCCATCCTGTTCCTGGCGGGCGGAACCGGCAGGAACAGGATGGCGGTGAGGGGGTCGGAATCCCCATGGCGGCGCAGCAAGCTGTGCCGCCATGGCGGATTCCCATGGGCAGCGGAAAGTTGGCGGTACACCGCCGACTTTCCGTTTCTGGCCGCGGCTGTACCACCGCGGTCAGAATGCCCGGCGGAGCACGGCCAGCCTGTTGGCGGTGCTACCGCCGACCCCGGCCCCGGCGGTGACCCCCTATATCTGTTTCCACAATTTCCTTGCGAATCTGAATAATCATGTTCAAAGTTGCAAATACCATCTGGTACCCTGGTGTGTTTAGGGGTTCAGGTGGAGTACTGTGAGCTAGCCAGGGACTGTGTCAACATTTCCTGATCGTATAGATGGACTCAGGGCCTCACTTAGATCTCAGCGGATGGGTTACTAAGTCACAATGGTGACAAATATTCTGTCCACCAAAATCTAAATTTCACAGGATAGGATGGGATTTAGATTTCAGCAGATGGTATATCCATCACTGTTGTAACAGAGTAACCCATCTGCTGAGTTCTAAATCAGGCCCTCAGTCCCTATACCCTGACATTTATGTTGACCAGATGAACAGTCCAACCTGTTTCATAGGAACCATTTAACATGGTGTTCCCAACGTTCTAGGTCAAGTACTTATTTAATGGGCCTCCTGAGTAGGTGTTGCATGTGCCCAAGGTTCCCCTTTTCACCTTTTTACAGAGACGCCCATGGTGTTAGGGATTAGTCCTCCTCAGCCTCAGGGGAAACCCCTATTTTAGTCCAGGTTGTTGAACCTTTAAAGCATCACCCCACTATAGTATTTCATCTCTGAATCCTAGTCCTGAAAATGGTGAATGCAATTAACATTGTGGTTACTTGTAGACACGCTGTCACAACATATTTGGCTCAACAGGGACTCTCTCACACAGGTGGAGATGTTACCTTCATGGTAGATGTAGGGAAGTCCCCTCTTTTTGGCACACTTTTTACCTGATGTCAGTGTGCTTAGACTGTTTTCATTGGGATCCTGCTAATCAGAACCCCGGTGATTGTGCTCTCTGCTCCTAATTTGGTTTGTCTTGGTGCTTCTTACATCCCACAATTGGCATACTGGTGTACCCTGTAGGTCCCTGTTAGATGGTACTTAGGAACTCAGGGCATTGGTACACAAGGGGTCTCTCGTGGGCTGCAGCATGTTTTATGCCACCCACGGGGCCCATGCATACTGTTTCTGCAGGCCTGCTAATGCAGCCTGTATGAAATGGTGCATGCACCCTTTCACTGCTGGTCACTACACCAGGTCACTGTAAGTCACCCCTATAGTAGGCACTTTCAGCACAATGGACAGGGTGCAGGTCCCTGGGTGTGTGGGCACCCCTGCAAAAGCAGAGGTGCCCCTACAAACTCCAGTCCCAATTCCCTGGACTTCGTAAGTGTGGGGAAGCAATTTGGTCTATGTGCCACCTGTGGTCCATCTACACAATGGTAACAATGGTAACTCCGAACCTGGGCATATTTGGTATCAAACATGTCATAGGCACTTTCAGCACAATGGACAAGGTGCAGGTCCCTGGGTGTGTGGGCACCCCTGCAAAAGCAGAGGTGCCCCTACAAACTCCAGTCCCAATTCCCTGGACTTCGTAAGTGTGGGGAAGCAATTTGGTCTATGTGCCACCTGTGGTCCATCTACACAATGGTAACAATGGTAACTCCGAACCTGGGCATATTTGGTATCAAACATGTCAGAATCATACCCCGATACTGATTACAGTATTGGTGGAATGATTCCATGCACTCTGGGGGTTTCTTAGAGGATCCCCTAGTTCTGCTCTTACCAGTCTTCCAGGGTCTGAAGGCAGGAAGCTCTGCTGCAGCCCCATACACAATTCTGCCCTCCTGCTGCTTCACCAACTTAAGCAGGGGACAGCAGAACAAAGGATTTCCTGTAGGAGAAGGGCACAACCTCCTCTCCTTTGGAAATAGGTGTTACTGGGCTGGGGAGGGGTAACCTTCCCACACCACCGGACTGCTTTGAAGGGCACATTTGGTGACCTCCTTGCATAATCCGGTTTGCACCAGTCCAGGGACTACTGGTCCTGCTCTGGTGTGAAACACACAAAGGAAAGGGTAGTGTCCATTCCCCTATCCATCTACACCCCTAGGGTGGTGCCCAGATCTCCTCCAGGTGGCCACTTGGTTCTCCCTTATTGGAACCATGGTGGGCAGAGGCCTCTGGGAGCATCTGACTGAGTAGGCCAGGTAGCTGACGTCAGTGACCCCTTCTGATAGGTGGTCACCCCACTGAGTGACCAAATCCCCTTTTAAGGGACTCCCTTGTGGGTGGGTCACCATATTCATCATGCTAGACTCCACCAGGAACTCTCTGCAAAGACATCTTCTGCTCCTGCCTTCTGGAACTGCTGCAGGGCTGCACAGTACCCAAACAAGACTGCACCGCCTGAGAATACCTCTCCTTGCAATATTGTTTCCGAGGTTCCTGTCAGCATTCTGCAAAATTTCCAAGGTTGTGCATCCTCTGCGGTTAGCAAGACTTCAGCTGCACCAAGAAGTAATCTCCTTTGGAGTGAAGGAGTCACTCCCCTGCATCCGCAGGCACCTTAGGCAACGACATCCGGCTGGTGGGATCTTCTGTCCTCTGGATCTGCGAAGATTCTCCAACACAGGTGGTGAATCTGAGGGATTCCCTGTGTCCCATCTGCCTTCTATCCAAAGTGGGAGCATGTCACGGTTTCGGGCGGGTCTAATCAGGACTATAATTGGGACACCCCTTGAGGTCACCGAATATCCTAAAGAGGTAGTATACTGGGGAAGAAGAGCAGCTAAAGGCATACACGGAAAGGACAGCTATGGATAGGCACAGGAAAGTAAAAGCAGAGCAACCCTTGTGTGAACAAACAGGAAACAGATTACTAATGGACAAACACGCTGGGTTTGTACACAGAGTGAGGCGCAGAACCTCCCACAGTGACAGGGAATGTCAATGCCTCTGTGCAGTTTGCTCTTACAGATAGTCACCCTGCCAGCCCCATAGAAAGGAGGCAGCAGAAGTGATTCTGTCTCTGGACCCTAGAGCACAGACAAGGAAAGTACTTACATACACTAGACACGCTCTTGTGGGTCCAGCTGGAAACACAGTGGCAATTCCTGAGAAAACAGCAATAGCACACTGTCACTGTTAGGCACGAAAGACAACGTATCACACTGGAAAAGGATGGGGGCCGGAATTGCCTCCTGGAAACCAGGAGCCAACCCCAGAACAAAAGAGGACACTTATACACTGATGAAGACTCAAGAAGTAACAGAAACAGAAGGGAACAAACTAAGAGGCAGAGGCAAGAACTAGGAACAGGCTCAGGCTGAAGCAAATGCGGGACTAGGACTTGAAAACAGGGAGCAAACTTCTGGCTGGGACAAACAGAGACAGGACTGGGAAACTGAGAGCAGGCTCTGGCTGAAACAGACAAGGACAGGGCTGGAATACAGGGAGTAGGAAATGAGCAGTAAACAGGACTGGGAAACAGAGAGAAGGTTCAGGCTCTGGAAGAAACAAACAGGTACAAGGCTAAGAGATAGGGAGCAGACTCTGGCTGGAACAATCAGGAGCAGGGCAGAGAAACAGGAAACAGGATCAAGCTGGAACAGAACAGGAACAAAACTGGAACACCATCCGACAAAGGGTCTGTAACACAAAGGAATCGAACTCCAATGCACGACGGGGAGCTTGAGGAAATGGCTGCTTATAAGCAGTTCCAAGCTGGGCTGCACAGGAGAGGTCACAGGTGTGTGTAGTTTCAGACATTTGCAAGTCCTGGAGGAGAGGATCCAGTGAAAAGGAGCAACTGGACTTCTCCCATCGAAAACAATGGGAAACAGAATCCGGGTTTTCCTGACTACCACGCTGTGCTTTATGGGATTTGCAGTCCCAGGAAGAAAATGTAGTACTACACAAGTGTACCATGGAGAAAAGAGAAACAAACAGGAGTCAGCAAGGGACTCTAGATAAGTGTTTAAGGTGATTCTCAGGCTTCCGACAGTCCCCTTACAGCGCCCCCTAGAAATAGGATGACAGAGTCGTAACAGTATTCCCCCTCCCACCAGTCTGCTCAAGAAGAGAAGGTGATCCTTTGGCTGAAAAAAGTTGAAGAGGAAAAGCCACAGCAAGAAAATCCAACACCAACCTTGGTGGATAAGTTTACAGTCCTGCCATAGGTGAATCTTCCAATGAGCAAAGCATGTATTAATACCCATATGGGCTCCGATGTCTTTCCTCTTTATTGTTTGTGTGATATGGGAGGAGTGCATGGAGTTGGTGAAGTAGATTCAGGAGCAAGGAGATCTGGAATGGCATTATGGGCGGTATTCTTTATGACATTAGTTTCCTGTTCAATACTTTCTTCTTTGGAGGAGATAATTGGCGTATTAGTAACTGTCAGGTCTGTAACACCTTCTGACAAGCAGGATATGTCAGTTTCTGCAGCAGGATTTGCAATGGTTGTGGTCTGAGGCTTGCAAAGCATAGAGACTTGGGAGACATGGGTAACTGGTGTTCTCAAGGTAAACACGAAAAAGTCCGAATTTTCGTACATCTTGGATGACTTCAGAGTATCAAATTCAGGAGCAGCAAGAGTTTTCATGTCTTTAGAAACTGGATTAACATCTGAAAGTGTAGAAGTTCCACAAACTAATTCTTTAGGATGATCTTCAGACAAGACTGGGATTTCTTCATTGCAAGTGCTCTGTGGTGTGTTCGTGGTATCAGAAATGGTTTCTTTGCAAGGCGTTTCTACTACATGTAGTTGATGCTCAACTCTGTTAACATTGAAAGGTTGTTCTTTGGAAAGAAATAGAACTGGAGTCTCTTCAGAAATCACCTTTACACTGTTACCTACATTTCCAGCTCTAGCTGAATTGATGATGGTTTCTTGCAATAAAATACTAAGAACAGTACTTATCATCAGATCTTCGAATACAAGATTCAAATTCAAGTCTTTAGTTTTAGTGGGAAATATTACATCTTACAGTACTTGAGCTTCGGTTTTAGATTGCTGGTTTTCAGGAGTCTTTAATTTCAGGGACACAGCAGGTGACATTGGTGTGGCTGGTTTTACATCAAGATCAGATACCGGTAGATCAGAGATCTGTTCTTCACTAACCGTTGAGCTGGAAACAGGATACACATTGGCAGGGATCAGCAGATCAGGATCAGTGGTTGAGGCTGCAACTGTGTCCAGTTCTAAGAGAAGGCATAATTTCTTATGACAGGCTGTTTAGTTTCAGATTGCTGGCTTTCTTCCTTGTCTGAAATCTCCACGGTTTGCTTTGACACAGAAGAGATTTTAAAACTTTCTGAGAAGTCCATTACATTCTTAGTAATTGCGGGTATTTCTTCACGGTCAGAAAAATCCATTAGTTCACTTGAAACAGTAACTGTCTCTTCATTATCTGAAAATTCTATGATATTGTTTGAAAGGGCAGGAGTATCCCCACAATCTGAAAATTCTGATGTGTGCGCCATTTGAACAGCACTATCTGCAGGTTTGTTCACGGCAAGGCAGAAACCACTGTCATCACTAGATTCAGATTCTTCAACACTGTTGCACAACTTGCCATTAATCTCCAGTAAAGTCATATCTTAGTTTCTTAAGGTGCAGCTATTGGAGTCTGCATCAGAACTCTCTTCTTCCTTTGGCTTTATTTGTTCTGCTACAGGGGCTGAGACACTTCCTTCTGAAGACTCTGATCCATCCTTTGAATCAAGAGGTGTCAAATCTCTCAGAGATGTCAGAGATTCAATCAACGGTACATGAATTTTCCCTGGAGAACTACAGGCTGAGAGAGAGTCTGAAGAAGAGGCTGATATATTTATAACTGGAGCTGTCTTTTGACTGTCATTAATAGAAGGGACAATCTGCTCTATAGAAGTCTTTGGAGAGGCACACAAAGTAGCATACTGTTCTTTAAGCCAAAGCTGGTGATCATTTTCTTTTTTCAGGTTTTCAAATTGCCTTGCAGTAGATTCCATCAGCTGCTCTGTTACTTCTTCTACCTTACAGATAAACAGAATGTCTGGTTCTGGCAACAGTGAAATATGCATTGATGAAAAGAGCCCACGTGCACGATTTCTTGTGTATGTTACAACATATTCATCATAGAAGTCCAATATCTGCCTTTTAATCTGCCAAAACTGCTCTTTTAGTGTGTGTATGTCCATATTGTTATCAAACCCACTCAGAATAGAAAAGGGTTTAGCAGAGCTTTTAGGGATTGAGACTGGTGTATTATCACCCAGTTTGGGAAGAGCACAAGCCTTTTGAGTTGAACTAAGGAATCCCACAGTCTTTACTGATCCCTTTGATACATAGTTTATCCTGCTGACTTGAAAGCTCTGAGGGACTGGTAGGTCTTTATAAGAGTCAGCACTGCACTTTGAATTGTGAGAAACTGGCCTAGATGGGCTGAAGCACTCAACAGAAAACAAGGGAATCTCTAGTGTGGCTTCTTGAACAGTTTCAGGGTTCTTTGTTTTGGTAGAGTCCTGGAGATGAACTTGGGATGCACTAGCATGAGGCAAGGAATTAACCAGGTTTTCTTGAGAGTAAATGTCTTGTGTAGAAGTAGCAAAAGCACTTTCACTGTTAGGAACATTCTCCCCTGTTTGAGGTAATAGAACCTCCAAAAACTCATTATTACTTTGTAATTATTCTACAGACAGGGATTGGGGGTCATAATCACAGATATTATAATAGTTGAACATTGATGGATCAGCAAGCCACGCAATGTAGTACTTCATTTGCAATCTTTGATTTTCTTTAACAAGTCTATCCTTTAAACTAAGGCCTTTTTTAGAGGTCTTCAGAGAATGTCTAGGTTTAGAAAGGGGTGCCTAAACATGACAGGAAAGCATTTTAGGTCTGTGTGTGCCTTTACTGCCTGGGGAGCTTGACATTTTTGGGTCGTGCATTCTGTCACTGTTTTGGGCGGGTCTAATCAGGACTATAATTGGGACACCCCTTGAGGTCACTGAATATCCTAAAGAGGTAGTATACTGGGGAAGAAGAGCAGCTAAAGGCATACACAGAAAGGACAGCTATGAACAGGCACAAGAAAGTAAAAGCAGAGCAACCCTTGTGTGAACAAACAGGAAACAGATTACTAATGGACAAACACGCTGGGGTTGTACACAGAGTGAGGAGCAGAACCTCCCACAGTGACAGGGAATGTCAATGCCTCTGTGCAGTTTGCTCTTACAGATAGTCACCCTGCCAGCCCCATAGAAAGGAGGCAGCAGAAGTGATTCTGTCTCTGGACCCTAGAGCACAGACAAGGAAAGTACTTACATACACAAGACACGCTCTTGTGGGTCCAGCTGGAAACACAGTGGCGATTCCTGAGAAAACAGCAATAGCACACTGTCACTATTAGGCACGAAAGACAACGTATAACACTGGACAAGGATGGGGGCTGGAATTGCCTCCTGGAAACCAGGAGCCAACCCCAGAACAAAAGAGGACACTTATACACTGGTGAAGACTGACAGAACACTTACCAGCCACAAATAACCAAGAAGAAACAGAAACAGAAGGGAACAAACTAAGAGGCAGAGGCAAGAACTAGGAACAGGCTCAGGCTGAAGCAAATGCGGGACTAGGACTTGAAAACAGGGCGCAAACTTCTGGCTGGGGCAAACAGAGACAGGACTGGGAAACTGAGAGCAGGCTCTGGCTGGAACAGACAAGGACAGGGCTGGAATACAGAGAGTAGGAAATGAGCAGTAAACAGGACTGGGAAACAGAGGTTCAGACTGAAACAAGGCAGGAGGAGGGCAGAGAAACAGGGAGCAGGCTCTGGAAGAAACAAACAGGTACAAGGCTAAGAGATAGGGAGCAGACTCTGGCTGGAACAATCAGGAGCAGGGCAGAGAAACAGGAAACAGGATCAAGCTGGAACAGAACAGGAACAAAACTGGAACACCATCCGACAAAGGGTCTGTAACACAAAGGAATCGAACTCCAATGCACGACGGGGAGCTTGAGGAAATGGCTGCTTATAAGCAGTTCCAAGCTGGGCTGAACAGGAGAGGTCACAGGTGTGTGTAGTTTCAGACATTTGCCATTCCTGGAGGAGAGGATCCAGTGAAAAGGAGCAACTGGACTTCTCCCATAGAAAACAATGGGAAACAGAATCCGGGTTTTCTTGACTACCAGGCTGTGCATTATGGGATTTGCAGTCCCAGGAAGAAAATGTAGTACTACACAAGTGTACCATGGAGAAAAGAGAAACAAACAGGAGTCAGCAAGGGACTCTAGATAAGTATTTAAGGTGATTCCAGGTTTCCGACAGTCCCCTTACAGTGCCCCCTGGAAATGGGACAACAGAGTCGTGACAGAGATGGTGAACCCTTGCCTTTGTCACTGGGACAGAACCCCTGTACACCCCAACTGTTGCACCAACCAAGGCTTGTTGACTCCTGCTCTGAGGGATTTTCAGGCTCCAAGCAGCCCTGGCCCCCAGCACTCTACCTCTGCAAGGACAGTGTGCTCTCTGCTTCTCCAGCGACTTCTCTTTAGGTATGCTTACTGGGCCTCACTGCGACTTACTGTGCCTTCTGCCACTGGATTGCTTGCGGGGGCTACAACTGCTTTTGCTAGCTCTCCTACATCCTGAGAATCAGCCCGGACTCCCCTCCAAGGGTCAAGCCCCCAGGACCTTGCTGGTCTTCCACAGTTCTGCAAAACGGCCAAACACTTCTTTTGCATTTGCCTGTGCTTGTTGGTAGTCCTCCTAACTACTGACCCGTCGCCAATCTGGTGACCGTTGAGGCACAGCTCATAGGTGACTTCAGGGACTCCTATGCAGCTACTGGACCCCGTAGCTGGACATCACCCATCACTGTTGAGCCGGATCTTTGGCTACACAAGGGTGGGCATTGGCTCCTGCCCAACCTGGACACTCCTGCATGGACTGGACTCTGTCCCCTTCTTTTCTAGGTCCCCCTCAACCGGAATCCACCTTTGGGTTCCACTTGTCCGGTCCTGTTTCTGCATTCTCCAACCACGACGTCCCCATGTTAGCCTATGGGAAAACCGGGTAACTTACCTTTCTGCACCCGGCCGCTGGGGATCTTCTAGGTACTTAACCTTTTGGGGTTCCAATCTCCCCCAACCTTTGTCTAACCACTCCATACACTCTGGTGTGGGACACCCGTTCGCATTCCATTTTTTTAGTATATGGTTTGGCCCCCCATAGGGCCCTTGCTAATTTATGCTTTTCCTGAGTACTTACCAGTATATATTTGGTGTGTTCATACCTCCAGAGGGAGGTATACCAATAGTAGTCTAGTATGGTGTGCCTGTAATAAAGTACCTTTATTTTCACAACACTGTGTGGGTCCTTTCATGTGTGATGAGTTACTATGTGACTACTGTGGTATTGGCAGTGCTTCACATGCCTTCTAGCTAAGTCTTGGCTGCTCACCATAGCTACCTTAGAGATCCCTGGCTGTCTAGATACTGTAACACTAACTATTTGGGGTTTGTCTGGGCCCAGTATAAGGTGTAACACCATAGGTGTCTACCACACACCGGGCCAGCTTCCTACAGTAGAGGCCCACGAAGCAATAAAATACAAAGTGCCACATGTACATACCATTTTGCACATCACAAACGGCAAATCGGGCCGTTTGCGTTGTGCAAAATGCATTTTGACATGTACCAAACCATTTTTGCGATTTGGTTAACTATTTACTGAATCGCAAAAAGGGATTGCGAGTCACAATTAGAAAGGGGTGTTCCCTCCCTAATTGCGACTCGCAGTCAAATGTGGTCGCAAAACAATCTCAGTTAGCACCAGTGTCACACTGGTGCTAACCCATTCGCAAACGGGAATGTCTCCAGCAGGCCACCATCCCTGTGAGGGCCATAATTCCCAAGGTGGTCGCAAATTGCGACATACCTTATGAATAGTCATGAGGTTGGCATTTGCGACCCCCTTGTGAGTCGCAAATAGTGTCATTGACACTATACAACATCCGGTTTTGCGACTCGCAAATTGCGAGTCACTCTGACTCGCAATTTGCGAGTTGCAAAACCAAAGTTTGATACATGTAGCCCAATATTTTATTCATGGGTTGACTTTCCAGCAGTAGACACAAACATTCTGTACATACAATGAGATGGCAGCACTTAATCAATACATACCTTATCACCATTTAGAAATAGTATTAACATATCAGGAACATCAGTGTTGGTTCGAAGATACCCTACCACATGCACTGCAAAACACAAGATTGGGTCCCCTCAGTAATGATGGGGCAACCTGGACTATTTTAGCAGGCTACACACCATACCCAAATTTGGAACCATTAAATGCTGATCAACTCCTTACTCTATACACAGTTTTAGTTAGACTCTACAGACGTCTTACCCAGTTTGTTATGCGAACAATAGCAACTGTCCCAGTGAGGGCTGTTCATGCTGTCCAACCATAGTTAAGGCAACTATTGGTAAGGTTACCACCAGATGGGAGGAGATTCCGTTCTGGATTGCTTATAAAACAAAACAGCTTGAAACAGTGTTTACCCATATGGGGCTCCAAGATAAACATAGGATTCTTGCTATGTGCCTACCACTTGGTGTGGTTACCCAGAATGAAAATTGTGTCACCTGTGACACTGTCTTTGCTGCTGTATATACCATAACACATGGTACACTATCAATAGCTGTTTTGCCTGAGGTGATAAAACATATACAAAACACGGGCCTGCCCTTGCCCTGGACTTGGATGAAATTAACTGGCAACTTTGCCACAGTTTCCACTATTATATTAAGTTATACTCATGGGGAAGGCACAGCGCTGGCAATACAGCAATGCCTTGTGCAGGTTCCTGTAGCAGATCAGAAGCGCATACTAAAAAGAATTATTGCAGGCACCTACACCTCTATTGATCAAAATAATTTGGAAGCCAGGTCTAATAAGCCACAGCTTAAAGGGAAATCTGAACAAGTTAGTTCCAAACAGGCACCTGAGTCCTCTAAAAACCCTTGAGACAAAGAAAAAATAAAGATAAACCAAAAACGCGGGGGGAGCTCCGCGACCGGATGTAGGAAAGTACCATCTTGCCTGGCATGTTACCCCCATATTTCACTGTATATATGTTGTTTTAGTTGTATGTGTCACTGGGACCTTGCCAGCCAGGGCCCCAGTGCTCATAAGTGTGCCCTGTATGTGTTACCTGTGTTATGACTAACTGTCTCACTGAGGCTCTGCTAATCAGAACCTCAGTGGTTATGCTCTCCAATTTCTTTCCAAATTGTCACTAACAGGCTAGTGACCAATTTCACCAATTTACATTGGCATACTGGAACACCCTTATAATTCCCTAGTATATGGTACTGAGGTACCCAGGGTATTGGGGTTCCAGGAGATCCCTATGGGCTGCAGCATTTCTTTTGCCACCCATAGGGAGCTCTGACAATTCTTACACAGGCCTGCCACTGCAGCCTGAGTGAAATAACGTCCACGTTATTTCACAGCCATTGACCACTGCACTTAAGTAACTTATAAGTCACCTATATGTCTAACCTTTACCTGGTAAAGGTTGGGTGCTAAGTTACTTAGTGTGTGGGCACCCTGGCACTAGCCGAGGTGCCCCCACATTGTTCAGGGCAAATTCCCCGGACTTTGTGAGTGCGGGGACACCATTACACGCGTGCACTACACATAGGTCAATATCTATGTGTAGCTTCACAATGGTAACTCCGAATATGGCCATGTAACATGTCTATGATCATGGAATTGCCCCCTCTATGCCATCCTGGCATTGTTGGCACAATCCCATGATCCCACGGGTCTGTAGCACAGACCCAGGTACTGCCAAACTGCCTTTTCAGGGGTTTCACTGCAGCTGCTGCTGCTGCCAACCCCTCAGACAGGTTTCTGCCCTCCTGGGGTCCAGCCAGGCTTGGCCCAGGATGGCCGAACAAAGGACTTCCTCAGAGAGAGGGTGTTACACCCTCTCCCTTTGGAAAAAGGTGTTAAGGCAGGGGAGGAGTAGCCTCCCCCAGCCTTTGGAAATGCTTTCATGGGCACAGATGGTGCCCATTTCTGCATAAGCCAGTCTACACCGGTTCAGGGACCCCTCAGCCCTGCTCTGGCGCGAAACTGGACAAAGGAAAGGGGAGTGACCACTCCCCTGACCTGCACCTCCCCCTCCCCTGTGCTCCAGACCTCTGCCATCTTGGAAACAGAGGTGCTGCTGGCACACTGGACTGCTCTGAGTGGCCAGGGCCAGCAGGTGACGTCAGAGACTCCTTCTGATAGGCTCCTTCAGGTGTTGCTAGCCTATCTTCTCTCCTAAGTAGCCAAACCCTCTTTTCTGACTATTTAGGGTCTCTGCTTTGGGGATTTCCTTAGATAACGAATGCAAGAGCTCATCTGAGTTCCTCTGCATCTCTCTCTTCACCTTCTGCCAAGGAATCGACTGCTGACCGCGCTGGAAGCCTGCAAAACTGCAACAAAGTAGCGAAGACGACTACTGCAACTCTGTAACGCTGATCCTGCCGCCTTCTCGACTGTTTTCCTGGTGGTGCATGCTGTGGGGGTAGTCTGCCTCCTCTCTGCACTAGAAGCTCCGAAGAAATCTCCCGTCGGTCGACGGAATCGTCCCCCTGCAACCGCAGGCACCAAAGAACTGCATCACCGGTCCTCTGGGTCTCCTTTCAGCACGACGAGCGAGGTCCCTTGAATCCAGCAACTCTGTCCAAGTGACTCCCACAGTCCAGTGACTATTCAGTCCAAGTTTGGTGGAGGTAAGTCCTTGCCTCCCAACGCCAGACTGCATTGCTGGGAACCGCATGTTTTGCAGCTACTCCTGCTCCTGTGCACTTTATGAGGGAATCCTTTGTGCACATCCAAGCCTGGGTCCACAGCACTCTAACCTGCATTGCACGACCCCCTGAGTTGTCCTCCGGCGGCGTGGGACTCCTTTGTGCAACTTCGGGTGAGCACCGTTTCACTCCACTTCGTAGTGCCTTTTCTGGCACTTCTGCGGGTGCTGCCTGCTTCTGAGAGGGCTCCTTGTCTTGCTGGGTGCCCCCTCTGTCCCCTGACGCAATTGGCGACATCCTGGTCCCTCCTGGGCCACAGCAGCACCCAAAAACCCTAACCGCAAGCTTTGCAGCTAGCAAGCCTTGTTTACGGTCTTTCCGCAGGAAAACACTTCTGCACGACTCTCCACGGCGTGGGACATCTATCCTCCAAAGGGAAAGTTTCTAGCCCTTGTTGTTCTTGCAGAATCCTCAGCTTCTACTGTCCAGTAGCAGCTTCTTTGCACCCACAGCTGGCATTTCCTGGGCATCTGCCCACTCTCGACTTGATCGTGACTTTTGAACTTGGTCCCCTTGTTCCACATGTACCCTCATCTGGAAATCCATTGTTGTTGCATTGCTGGTTTTGGTCTTTCCTGCAGAATTCCCCTATCATGACTTCTGTGCTCTTTGGGGAACTTTAGTGCACTTTGCACTCACTTTTCAGGGTCTTGGGGTGGGCTATTTTTCTAACCCTCACTGTTTTCTTACAGTCCCAGCGACCCTCTACAAGGTCACATAGGTTTGGGGTCCATTCGTGGTTCGCATTCCACTTTTGGAGTATATGGTTTGTGTTGCCCCTATCCCTATGTGCCCTCATTGCATCCTATTGTAACTATACATTGTTTGCACTGTTTTCTAATACTATACTGCATATTTTTGGTATTGTGTACATATATCTTGTGTATATTTGCTATCCTCATACTGAGGGTACTCACTGAGATACTTTGGCATATTGTCATAAAAATAAAGTACCTTTATTTTTAGTATATCTGTGTATTGTGTTTTCTTATGATATTGTGCATATGACACTAGTGGTACTGTAGGAGCTTCACTCGTCTCTTAGTTCAGCCTAAGCTGCTCTGCTAAGCTACCATTATCAATCAGCCTAAGCTGCTAGACACCCTATACACTAATAAGGGATACTGGGCCTGGTGCAAGGTGTAAGTACCCCTTGGTACTCACTACAAGCCAGTCCAGCCTCCTACACCGGAGTCCACTGAAAACATGTGATTTATGTAACCGTGGTACACTTAAACATCCTGATAGGGTTCTGTATACTGCCACACGTCCTTCTCGTTCATTTCAGGACTCACTAGACAAAGGCTGTCAGAGAGATGGACGGTCTAAGCACATGCATGAAGAGTATGTGAAACTGAAAACGGACTCATAACATTTCATAACAAGCATTTGTAATGCAACGGGGCTCGCATTTGCTCGAGTTCGAGCTATTAGCATTGTAAACTCCTAAGTAGACTTTGCTTTCCACATTAAAAAAATGAGGGCGATCGCACTATGTAAAACACCGCGTGATCGCAGTGGAAAATAAAAAGATAAAGTAGTGCAGTAACCAGGCTGAAAACATGGAGCCCCGTATGTTTTCAGTAGTTGGCCGGTGTGCTTGAGGAGGGCTAAACACTGGAATAGGCATGACGTATGCATGCCTTTCATTAATGAAGACAAGCAGATTCTAAAAGGCAAGCCCACAAACCAGCTAAAGTGTCAGCCGTCACGTGGGTGTGCTTAAAAGCCCAAAGAGAGATTACAACAGGGACGGAGCACTTGTCAGGTATTTCTGTTTAAATATGCCACACATACTGGGTACTCTCCATCTGAACAAGACATGGGCATTGACACTGCTAGGCAGTAAAGCAGAGGTCATGATAGTTCACCGGAATCTTCAAGAGTTTCTGGTTCCAAGAGCAACTGCTAAATTTGTACAAGTTGAAGCACCAGACAAGAGGGTAAGCCCTCCCGAAAGACTTTATGAATTTAATATTCAAATTGAGGGTAATACACTGTGCACTATTAAAGTGATTTTCTGGGACAAATGGACATACTTATGACATTCTCTTGACTGAGGTAGATTTGCCACCTAAGTTTGTTAGGAAAACCACACAAGGAGAAGATGTGATACTACCCTCTTTCTTTGTTCATGTTCCTGAAGCAGTTAAAGAGCCATATGCCGAAGATTGAGCTCTTGAACAATCCCTAGCATTATACCTCAATCATGTAGATTGAGATAAGGGTTCCCCCTACCATATGATCCGTATACGCTCTAGTCCACAGGTGCAACCCCAATGTCCCATCAAACATGAAGCAAAAGATCCAGTGAGGGAAATTCTCTCACAACTTGGATACCATGGCATAATTGAACCCTGTGTGTCTCCTATAAATAATCCTCTTTTTCCTGTCATGAAACCAGATAATTCCTATTGCGTAGTCTTAGACTACAGACATTTGAACAGTCATACATGCACCTTTGCAATTCAAAACTCATGCAGAGTAGCTGTAATGAACAACATAGTCCATAAAAATATAAAAACTACATTGGACATTTTCAATGTTTTTTCTGTTCAAAACATAGCATCTGAAAGCAGAGACTTCATGGCATTCTCCACCCTGGGGTCACAAAGGTGATTTTTCAACTTCCTCAGGGTTGTAAGAACAGTCCTAGATTGTCCACAGCCCAAGTTAAATCAGTTTTACAAGAAATTGACTAAGAAGCATTGTCCTATGTTGATGACATCTATCTGATGGATGATGACTTAAACATACCCTTAGCACGGGTGGATCACATAGTGTCGGGATTTGCCAAGTAGGCTATAATTTATTATCCCAAAAACTAAAATAGCTTTTCTTATTGCCCTGTTTTTTGGATATGAGCTGTCTAATGAAGGCAAAAGCCTTGCCCCGCATTTTGTAGAGAAATATGCTCTTTCACAACCACCAAACCCTATAAAGAAGCTACAATCATTGTTAGGCTTTCTATATTTCTAACATACATACCAGACCATCCACGTTGGGTTAAACCATTGTATGATTTAATTCATCCATATTTTTCCAGTTAACATTGGACATCAGAAAACACACAAATACTTAGATCAGTGCAAACTGATATGCTTGCATCCAGGCACTTACATATTTGTGTTGACACAACCATTCTAGAGATATGCATAACTGCGGTATCTAGTGGCTTTACATATATCATCTTTGATGAATGAGACACAGTGGCTATTGAATATAAATTGCCTTTATATTCCAATGCTGAAATGCGTTTTGCACCCACCTAAAAATACTGACTGCAGTTCAGACTGCTGTCATAAAAGAAAGAAAATTGGCTCTGGGGAAATGCATCATTGTTGTAACCCCTGTTCCAAACTTAGAGACTGTCACCAAGGCGAATGTTACTAACGCAAAAACCTTGCATCCAAGAAAGATACAGTGGGCCACTTCCCTGACAGCTACTGATGTAGACTGTCTTTGATCCAACTTTGCAGACTCAAGAATTCCTTCAATATGAGCAAGAATACCCTGTGCAGAATGATCGTATGCCTCTTGAACAGTATGATTTTACTACCTTATACTGATGGTTCAGCTCAGCCTATGGTTGCCACCAAATAGCAATATTCTGCAGCTTGTGCAGCTGTACATGGTGTCATGAAAAATGGTGAATAATAGCCAGTAAAATTCTGGCATGGGGGATACAGATACTGAAATCCCGACACTCATAGTATGTGATTCATATTACTGTTTCCAGTCTTACAATGAAAATGTGCATTTTTGGCACCTTTTTTGATTCAGAGCCTCCAAGGGGAATACTATCAAGCATTAACTTTCTGAGGAAAAGTGGAGCATCTTACAGATTGCGTGCCATGGGCTCATGTAATTCATACATCGAGTCACCAATGTGTTGGAATACACATTGCAGGGAAGTCTCCGTCTGATGAAGGTGCAAAAGCAGCGATCCAGACTGCTGTAGTAGCTGTGATTGCTCATTCTCACGAGGGCAGACAATGAAATCTTGGCTGCTCTCACTGCTTCGTGCAGTGGCACTCCCCTATCTAAAAAATATTCAGCAAAGTAGTCCTATTTGTTGCATGCCCAAGATATTCCTTTTGCCTGCCTTCCCGGGGTGGGTGATCCAGTGGGACCCAACCAGGACTGCAGGCTGGAATTAATAATAGCTGCACATGAGGGGTCCCGTGCTTCCCATGCCACTGGATTCAAGCTAGCCTGGCTGATGAGGGGTGAAACCCCGAAACCGGTCCCAGGATGCTTGTTTGCGGTCCAGTGAGGACCTGGCTTGGCAGTTCGGGCTGGACTGTTCCCATGAGGAACAGGGTCAAGACTGATTTGCATATGGCTGGGTCCAAACTGGGGTGGCATGGTGAGCAAAAAAACGATGGATTAAACCCAGATCTGTGACTGGGGGTGAGTGTCTGACAATGTTCAGCATTCCGTCCATCACTTGTTGTTTTTGCTTTGTCGCCCTAAGTGGGAAGGGTATACCCAGACGTGGGTCCCGTGCTTCCCATGCCACTGGATTCAAGCTAGCCTGGCTGATGAGGGGTGAAACCCCGAAACCGGTCCCAGGATGCTTGTTTCCGGTCCAGTGAGGACCTGGCTTGGCAGTTCGGGCTGGACTGTTCCCATGAGGAACAGGGTCAAGACTGATTTGCATATGGCTGGGTCCAAACTGGGGTGGCATGGTGAGCAAAAAAACAATGGATTAAACCCAGATCTGTGACTGGGGGTGAGTGTCTGACAATGTTCAGCATTCCGTCCATCACTTGTTGTTTTTGCTTTGTCGCCCTAAGTGGGAAGGGTATACCCAGACGTGGGTCCCGTGCTTCCCATGCCACTGGATTCAAGCTAGCCTGGCTGATGAGGGGTGAAACCCCGAAACCGGTCCCAGGATGCTTGTTTCCGGTCCAGTGAGGACCTGGCTTGGATGTTCTGGCTGGACTGTTCCCATGGGGAACAGGGTCAAGACTGATTTGCATATGGCTGGGTCCAAACTGGGGTGGCATGGTGAGCAAAAAATCGATGGATTAAACCCAGATCTGTGACTGGGGGTGAGTGTCTGACAATGTTCAGCATTCCGTCCATCACTTGTTGTTTTTGCTTTGTCGCCCTAAGTGGGAAGGGTATACCCAGACGTGGGTCCCGTGCTTCCCATGCCACTGGATTCAAGCTAATCTGGCTGATGAGGGGTGAAACCCCGAAACCGGTCCCAGGATGCTTGTTTCCGGTCCAGTGAGGACCTGGCTTGGCAGTTCGGGCTGGACTGTTCCCATGAGGAACAGGGTCAAGACTGATTTGCATATGGCTGGGTCCAAACTGGGGTGGCATGGTGAGCAAAAAAACGATGGATTAAACCCAGATCTGTGACTGGGGGTGAGTGTCTGACAATGTTCAGCATTCCGTCCATCACTTGTTGTTTTTGCTTTGTCGCCCTAAGTGGGAAGGGTATACCCAGACGTGGGTCCCGTGCTTCCCATGCCACTGGATTCAAGCTAGTCTGGCTGATGAGGGGTGAAACCCCGAAACCGGTCCCAGGATGCTTGTTTCCGGTTCAGTGAGGACCTGGCTTGGCAGTTCAGGCTGGACTGTTCCCATGAGGAACAGGGTCAAGACTGATTTGCATATGGCTGGGTCCAAACTGGGGTGGCATGGTGAGCAAAAAAACGATGGATTAAACCCAGATCTGTGACTGGGGGTGAGTGTCTGACAATGTTCAGCATTCCGTCCATCACTTGTTGTTTTTGCTTTGTCGCCCTAAGTGGGAAGGGTATTCCCAGACGTGGGTCCCGTGCTTCCCATGCCACTGGATTCAAGCTAGCCTGGCTGATGAGGGGTGAAACCCCGAAACCGGTCCCAGGATGCTTGTTTCCGGTCCAGTGAGGACCTGGCTTGGCAGTTCGGGCTGGACTGTTCCCATGAGGAACAGGGTCAAGACTGATTTGCATATGGCTGGGTCCAAACTGGGGTGGCATGGTGAGCAAAAAAACGATGGATTAAACCCAGATCTGTGACTGGGGGTGAGTGTCTGACAATGTTCAGCATTCCGTCCATCACTTGTTGTTTTTGCTTTGTCGCCCTAAGTGGGAAGGGTATACCCAGACGTGGGTCACGTGCTTCCCATGCCACTGGATTCAAGCTAGCCTGGCTGATGAGGGGTGAAACCCCGAAACCGGTCCCAGGATGCTTGTTTCCGGTCCAGTGAGGACCTGGCTTGGCAGTTCGGGCTGGACTGTTCCCATGAGGAACAGGGTCAAGACTGATTTGCATATGGCTGGGTCCAAACTGGGGTGGCATGGTGAGCAAAAAACCGATGGATTAAACCCAGATCTGTGACTGGGGGTGAGTGTCTGACAATGTTCAGCATTCCGTCCATCACTTGTTGTTTTTGCTTTGTCGCCCTAAGTGGGAAGGGTATACCCAGACGTGGGTCCCGTGCTTCCCATGCCACTGGATTCAAGCTAGCCTGGCTGATGAGGGGTGAAACCCCGAAACCGGTCCCAGGATGCTTGTTTCCGGTCCAGTGAGGACCTGGCTTGGCAGTTCGGGCTGGACTGTTCCCATGAGGAACAGGGTCAAGACTGATTTGCATATGGCTGGGTCCAAACTGGGGTGGCATGGTGAGCAAAAAAACGATGGATTAAACCCAGATCTGTGACTGGGGGTGAGTGTCTGACAATGTTCAGCATTCCGTCCATCACTTGTTGTTTTTGCTTTGTCGCCCTAAGTGGGAAGGGTATACCCAGACGTGGGTCCCGTGCTTCCCATGCCACTGGATTCAAGCTAGCCTGGCTGATGAGGGGTGAAACCCTGAAACCGGTCCCAGGATGCTTGTTTCCGGTCCAGTGAGGACCTGGCTTGGCAGTTCGGGCTGGACTGTTCCCATGAGGAACAGGGTCAAGACTGATTTGCATATGGCTGGGTCCAAACTGGGGTGGCATGGTGAGCAAAAAAACGATGGATTAAACCCAGATCTGGGACTGGGGGTGAGTGTCTGACAATGTTCAGCATTCCGTCCATCACTTGTTGTTTTTGCTTTGTCGCCCTAAGTGGGAAGGGTATACCCAGACGTGGGTCCCGTGCTTCCCATGCCACTGGATTCAAGCTAGCCTGGCTGATGAGGGGTGAAACCCCGAAACCGGTCCCAGGATGCTTGTTTCCGGTCCAGTGAGGACCTGGCTTGGCAGTTCGGGCTGGACTGTTCCCATGAGGAACAGGGTCAAGACTGATTTGCATATGGCTGGGTCCAAACTGGGGTGGCATGGTGAGCAAAAAAACGATGGATTAAACCCAGATCTGTGACTGGGGGTGAGTGTCTGACAATGTTCAGCATTCCGTCCATCACTTGTTGTTTTTGCTTTGTCGCCCTAAGTGGGAAGGGTATACCCAGACGTGGGTCCCGTGCTTCCCATGCCACTGGATTCAAGCTAGCCTGGCTGATGAGGGGTGAAACCCCGAAACCGGTCCCAGGATGCTTGTTTCCGGTCCAGTGAGGACCTGGCTTGGCAGTTCGGGCTGGACTGTTCCCATGAGGAACAGGGTCAAGGCTGATTTGCATATGGCTGGGTCCAAACTGGGGTGGCATGGTGAGCAAAAAAATGATGGATTAAACCCAGATCTGTGACTGGGGGTGAGTGTCGTCTGACAATGTTCAGCATTCCGTCCATCACTTGTTGTTTTTGCTTCATGAGGGGTTGGTGCCTGCACAAGCTGGTGTATTGGCTACAGTTTCCCGACTTTAAAAGCACTACTGGTGGCATGGTCTGTGCAAGGAGATTAAACAGTATGTCATTAGCTGTGACAATTGTCAGCAAATTAACATTTCCACCACTGCAAGCCCGCCACAGACACCCCTCTTAGTTTCAAACAACCCCCTCCAATCCTCCAATGTGGATATTTAGATCACTGTGGACCTTTACATTTTGATGGTGCATTTAACCCAACCCTGGGTGTTGCTGTGCATTACTCCTGTCTCTATCATCCTGAGAAAAGTTTGATAGTGGAAAGGAAGAACTGTGACTTAAAGTAGTCCTTAAGAGCTAGAATCTTAGGCTCGGCCACAGTTGGATCCATCACTTGTATGGAGTCCAGAGAGCTTTACATAATCTGCCTACAAGATCTTTGGGAGGTTGGGCGCCCTGTGAGATACTCTTTGGCAACAAGATGTGTATTCCAGATCTTGATAATCCTGGCACAGTGGCAGCAGACATGCTTTTTGAAACCAATGAATGTTTCGCTGTCTTACAGAAATTACAACGCTTACATGACAAGCACTCAAATGAAATTACCAAACATTCTGCCACTGATGAAGTGAAGGAGCAACCAGCATCTTCTGAATGGACTCCAAAGTTTGGGGATCTAGTCTGAAAGAAGATCATTGACAAGAATGAGTTTGGCCCATCATACAGAGCTCTGGTGGCAGCCCTAGGCAGTTAAGGTACAAGAACTGTTATTTTGCCTCCGCTTGCTGGTTGTAAAAACAAATACTTTGTTTCGATTAACCTGATTAAGCTATGCCATGTGGCCAGTCCTACACAATAGGCCACAAGGGTGATTTTCCTCAAATTCTCCACATACTTCTCTGCATGGAGAATGTAATTTTGTTTTGGGGTAAAAAAGACTTACTTGATTCCTCCATGGTCCTAGGTTTGGATTGCCATCTCACTTTTTTCTTCTTCATTTGGATTAGATTGGATTTGTTACAGTTTTCTTCTTGATTTTAAATGGACATTAGTTCCAGAACGCACTGCTTTGAACTGGTAGCTGAGGTGCAGAAGCCTCATTTTTCCTCACACAGGGTGCAAAGAGATCTATCCCTTGTGAACACTTTTGCATTTCCTTCTCTGATGGAATTGTGTGGGATAAGGTCATGTTTGATATTTTGGTCCTACAGATACCATATGTCTTCAAGGTATCTATGAACGACATCATCGTTCCTGATGCTATCTCCAATGAATGGGATGTGACTACAGTGAGAATTATGCTCTCTGAATTGGAAAGCTACTCTGTATTTGAAACTGAAGATTTGTATTTGAAATCTGCTAATCATTGTGAAATATTTTGTTACCATTGTAATGCTCATCACTAGTTAGACAGTACCTATTTCAAACCTATTTACACAGTCAATGGGTTTATAAGTCAAACTGTGTACCTTGGAAATAACTGAACAGAACAGAGAGCCTCATTACGACTTTGGTGCGCAGAAACTGTGGGGAGGAGGCTACTGTCATATCGGCAGCCCCACCAATTATATTATGATGTTTCCACCAGGCTGACCGGTGGAGAAATCGTATTACAACGTTTCGGTTGGTCAGACTGGTGGAAACAGTGCCACGGCATTGGCCTCTGCAATGCTGTGGCACAACAGCTGCCTCAGAATGCACATTGTCTGCATTGCAGACAGTGTGCATTACAAAGGTGATTGCAGCGGGGCCCCTGCACTGCCCATGGCCTGGGCATGGGCAGTGCAGGAGCTGCCCTGTAGGCCCCAGCACTAGCTTTCCACCAGTCTTTTCATGACAGGGACGCTCCCACATGAAAAGGCTGGTGGAAGCAGGACTTGTGATCAGCACTGCGGCGCTGAATTCAGTGCCGCCGTGGCAGACTACGACTCTGACTGCCTCCATCCCACTAAGATACATGATCCCGGCAGTGGTCCCCTGTTCCTATCATTTAAGTTAACTCACATATAGAGACTGATGGAGAAAAAGATTAAACTTACACCATGTTGAACATTAAGCTTTTAGAAAAAGTACTCTTCTCAGTAGCTGAAACACCTTCTGTTGTGTGGTTAATTTATGACTTCAATTTATTGCCAATCCCTACCTTTAAATTTACATCTTGTTTGAAACATTATCAAGCAGGCAGATATGAGGTTAGGGGATTTGCGAGTCTTGGATTTCGCCTTTCGGTTACAAGTGAGTGCATGGGAAAAACTGAAGTCTTCCTTAGTGGAAACAAATGTGAAACTTTGTTTGGCCATTCATTACTTTGTAAAGAGGTAACACTGCATGGTGTGTGCACAGCATCCATGCCTAACCTGGCGTGCTATCTGAAAGGCGCTCCAATCTCCTTGATACCCCCAGTGTTCTGATTGCTCTCGATTAGGAGTTATTTGGTTCTGAACGACCAAGGTTGTTTTGGGATGAAAGCAGGTGTCCATTATGTGGGGACGGTCTCCAGGGCCATGATCTGCTGTTGCAACATGTTATTTCCACCCACACACATGGTTAGGGAAATTACTGGATGTCCTTCCATCCCTAATTTTAGTGTGAACATTGATGAATTAAGCCAACTGAAAGCCTTACTGTTTCAGAAGGATGTTTTCAACATTTGTGTACTCTCATACAAAGTTTTATTTCCTCTTATTCAAAGACATTTTAGCATGTGTAACTGTAACAATTGTGTACTTACATTTAAGTAAATGGGAAATATTTTTCTCTATGGAGAAACGTTACTCCCAAGCCCTTAATATGTTTTGGAAGGTTGCATCTCCAGTCCCACTCCTTGACAGGAGAATACACAAGAGTATACCTTTGACTTGATCCAGAGTGTGAATGAGGCAGGGGAGTTTGTAGGTATTTGCCAACTTAACAAGGCATCACCACCATGAAACCCCCACTCCACACCTCTATGATAAGATATGTTGATAAGATATGTCTATTACTAATATTACATCATATAAGTAGGTAAATCGCATTACTGGGGAAACTTCACAGTGCTCTTCACAAAACCTGAATTTACACCCGTTAAACAAGCTGTTTGCACACCTAAGATCAATTTAGGTGTGTTAATGTCTTTATCAATCATGTCCTTGTGTGCTCATATTTCACAGATTTGCATCCGTATTTATACATTTTAAAATAGGCTTTAGTAATTCTGGTGCAATAACTGACACAGCTTTAAATATTTCCAGGGAACCTATGTTACCTCCATGAAAACCAGTGAGTTTGATGATGCTATGCCTTATGATTACAAGTGGTGAGTAATGGAGCGTGGTGGTTGCATGAGTCCAGGTCATCAGCATATCACTTTTCCGGGCCTGATATAAGAGTTGAAGTGTTGGTTTTCTTCAAATTAACTATCCACTGCAACAAAAGATAGACCTGTGATTGGGAAAAAGTAGTAACTGTATGCCCTGGAAGCAGCTGGTCACTCAAGCTCTATAAGAGGGAAAAGAGGGGCCTCACGAAGGCTGTGCAGGAAATTGTTTAGCCCGATATAGCACTTCATGTGTGTATGCTCCTTTCTCACACCACTTTAAAATAAACACCGGAAGTGAATCCTAACTCGGGGGGGGGGGGGGGGGGGGTGATGTGCTGTGCTGCCACTGCTTTCTGGATTTGCCATTGGTGCTCCACGAGTTAGATGGTGCTGTGCAAAACATTTTAAATTCAGAGTATGCTGAAAGTGATTTTTGCTTTGAAACACCGCAAGCCAGGCAAAGCAGCAATTACAAAGATAAGAATCATAGGCTCCTACAAATTACGTTCAACACATATTGGTTGTTGTTTCTCCAGTGTCTTTCCACCAGCAAACGGAAATTTGCCTGGCCACCGGGGCTTAGCTTCTATTAGTGTAGCATGGTTACAGGGGCCCACAGGCCTGAGGGGCCCACTGAGCCCCGATTTATTTATTTTTTTTAACGTTCTATTGATATTTTTTCAAACCAATTGAGAATACGAGCCCCTTCCTCGTCACCTGGCATGTGGTCCAACATCATATGCAATATGACAGCCAAGTAGTAAAGTCACAACGCATGGACAAATGTCCCAAGCACATGCAATTGTACAAAACAATCCTGACCTCTCAACCTACATGTGTACGCCCCGTGTCCCACCCATGAGCGCATATATCTCTAACAGCAGACCATGGATTATCAATGCCTGGATCTAGGTGTGTGCTCCTCGATCTGGTCCAGTCCTTCCAAATTTGGTAATGTTTCTGGGGACATCCCCTCGCCACGTATATAGAGCGCTCCAGTCTCATACAGTAGTCCATAACCTTAGCACATGTCTCCACGGGGGGGCATTGCGTCTTAGCATGCTCTTGCGATGTCGAATTTTGCCACAATCAGATCCAGCCATATTAGCGCTTATTGATATTAACCCCCTTGGTCATCCATAATATGTAAAAGGATAAGTTTAGGCTCCCTAGGGTGGGCAAGCAAAGCAGTTCCTCTAAGTTGCCCAACACCTCCCTCCAATAGTGAGTTAGAGCAGGGCATCTTCAAAATGTATGGGGTAGTTCTCACTGTGGGTCCCCACATCTCAAGCAATGCCCTGTGGCTATCAGTCCCATGTGGTGCAGTTTTGCCCTAGTGAGGTAGGCGTAGTGAAGCAATTTCAGCTGTATCAACCTAAATTGAGAGGCTATCATTGCCTCCCTAAGTGCTTCCACCACCTCTTGCCAAACTTCTAGCTGCCCCAGTTCACCCTCCCACACCCTCTCACCACCCCTATGGGATCAGGCAAGTTACGCAGTAGCATTTTGTAAATCTCGGATAACTTATGGGCTTTTATATCTGTAAGGAGATGTTTTTCCTCCATAAGGAAGAATTCGTGGATGACCTTCTCTGATTGTATACTAGGTAAAAGTGTGTGTCGGAGCTGAAGATAGTAGAAATACTGTACGATGTAGAGTGAATTCTACCTGTAGGGCTTTAAATGATTCCACCTTTTCATCATGTAACATGTCCCCCAGAGTGGATAGCCCTAAGATGTCTCAGGCAGCAAATCCTCCCAGGTTCCCCACCTGCGGGAGTCTAGTGCCCCTTCATAGTGGAGTCTCCAGCATTAGCCTTCCGGCCCACCCAGTGGACTTCATAGCAGCTGACCACACCTCAACACCATATGTGTGGCCGGTGGGAGAGTCTCCACCTCAGTACCACCATATAGGAGGTGCAGGAGGTTTTGATGGCCGGTGAGAAAGTCTCCACATCAGTACCACCATAGAGGAGGTGCAGGAGGTTTTGATGGCCCATCAACCACTCCTCCACTGCGTATGCTGGGTCATCAAAGCCACCAAACCACCAATCATTAACTATAAGCAGATGTGCCACCTAATTATACAGGAGTAAGACTGGGGTAGCTATCCCACTCCCATAAACCATCCGGCAGCATTTTCTCATGGTGAACCCCCTATCCATAAGAGCGTCCTGAGTTGTTCATTCACCTTCTTAATGAAGGCCTTATCCACTAGGAATGGGTGATTCTGTATTTGATAGATAAGGCACAGCAGGGAAACTACAGTATTTGAAAAATGTTGACCAAACTTGACCTCATGTGCAAGGCTCGCCAGTTGGGTTACTAAGTTCTTTTCATAGGACCTCTGTGCCTCGTCCGTGACATAGATCCCCAAGTACTTGAATCCTGAAGGTATACTGGTATCCCCGATGCCCCTAGCATATTTATGGGGCAGGGAGCTATAGGATAAATCGAAGATTTATTGACATTCACCTGGTTGCCGGAGTACATTCCACAAATTTGGAGAATTTGAAGAGCTCTGGGCCCCATTGACTCTGGATCAACTAAGAACAGCAGGATGTCATTCACATAGAGCAAGATTCTGTCACTCACCTCAGGGTTCCGTTGAAACCCCGGGAACAAAGCGACAACTTGCACCAAGCTACTAAGGGTTCAATCATGAGGGCAAGTAGTTGGCAGCGACAAGGGGCATCACTGTTGCATACCTCGCCTCACCGGGAACCAATCTGAGGTCACCTCACCTACACACACCCTAGCTGTAAGATTGGTGTATAGTAATCTATGCCACCAAGGAACTTGGGTCCGAACCCCAGGTGGAGCAGAAGAGCAAAATGAGTATTTCCAGTCCACTGAGTCGAAAACTTTCCTAAAATCAATTGTGAGGACGGCCCTATGGCCACAGAAGTTCTTATTCAATGAAATTGCATTGTGTGCATGCCTTAAGTTATGTTGGGTGCTCAACGGGACACAAATCCAGACTGGTCCTGGTGTAGCAGGTGGCTGATGAATCCTGATAATCTAGTAGCCAGGATCTTATCCCATATTTTCACCTCATTTAACAGCGAGATTGGTCTTTCCAGTGTGTTCCCTCCATTCCTGGCATGGGGATCACTACTATTTCTGCAGTTCTAAGATCTGCCGGCAATTATCCCCTCTCCAGCACTTCCCTAAAGGTCTCCAGTGGGAGAGGGCCTGTCTGAGGTCAAACCAGCCGCCAGAACTCCACTGAGAATCTGTTAGGACCTGGCGCCTTACCTGCCTACAAGTGCGCCAAGGCGGTTCACAACTCATCACATGTAAAGTCTGCCTCCAGGGAGTCGTGGTCCTACGGGGATAGTCAGCACATTGGCAGGTCCTGTACATATGTATATAAGTTTACCCAAGGGCTTGTGAGGTCCGCACTATACAATTGCCAGTAATATGCTGCAAAGGCTTGTGCAATGGGTGCACTCCCTGTTATTCGAGTGCTATCCTCAGCCAGCAAATAAGAAACTGAATCCCCAGCCTTCCTATGTGTGCGCAATTTATGTGAGGTCTCACTGGCCTTGTCCCCCCCACTGATAAATTCTGCTGCAAGTGGCCGTCTCGGCCTCTTTCGCCTCCTGTGTGAGCTCCTGTCGAAGTAGTGTCTGTGTATGGAGCAAATCATGCAAAAGGGATTTCTGCATTGATGCCACATAACGGCTCTCTGGATAAAGAATATGTTTCCCTAGATCTGCAACTTCTGTTGGGCCCTTTCTCTCTGACCATTTGAGTAGCTACAGATATCTACCCATACGGTAGCTGCCTGTGCCTCCCATTAAGTGCCTTGGGAACTCAATGATCTCTTGTTTTCATTGAGGAATTGTGGGCATGCTTGATGACACATCTCCCTAAAGTCCTCATGTTTAAGGTTCTAATGGTCCAGGCATCATCCCACCATCACTTTCCTCGGGCCTCAAGTTAAATTCACCATCACCGGTAATGGATCGGAGAGACCCTGGGCTAGCAATCTGACATCCAAAACACTGTGTACTCAAGCCTGTGCATAAGAATGTACTCGAGTCTAGAGAAAGATCTATGGCCCCCAGAGTAAAAAGTGTAACCCCTTTCTCTGGGGTGGTGCACCCTCCATACATCAATCAGATTTAAATTTTGCACAAATGAGTAGAGGGGTGTCCGCCACTACTGAACATGCCAGGGGGCACAGATCGGTCAAGACCTGCATCGCACACCACATTGAGGTCCCTATCCAGAATCCATGGGGCCCCTTGTAACTCCTGGACCAAGTCCCCCATCTTCGCCAAGAAACCTACCGTGAGGGATGGGGGTGCATATACACAAAGTGAAGAAATAGGGAGACCGAGTAATGCACCTGTGATTGCCAAATACGGACCCAACCCATCATGCCAAACCTTATAGATAAACTATGCTGTATGTTTTCTAATTAAAATGGCCATACCCCAGTAACCCTGATGGAATCCTGCTTGGTATACCTGGGCGAAGCCCCCAGGTCCAAGAATGGGCACTTATTCCCTAACAAATGTGTCTCCTGGAGCATTACTATGGCAGCATCCATCTGTGAGTCTGCCTTCAGGACTGCTCCCCTTTTGATTTTGTCCAACAACCCATTACATTCCATGAGATGACTCTGTGTGAGGGCCTGTACAGCTCTTCTGGGAAGCCCTATGATATTATAAGTTAGCCTTGCCTATCCATGCCTGTGTAAAACATGTATGGACCCAACGTGCCAGCACTATAGCCACTCTTGTCCCTGCCTACTGAACAAAACCAACAACAATGCCCCTGAACTCTCCCACACCCTCAATACACCCCCTATACTTCGTGAACTGGAAGTACCTGACGTAGTGTGATAGGAATCGTAGCCAACAGGGCTAACATATGATAAATGTGTATCATCCCTACCATCCCAATCTCTCTTCCCAACAAAATCTATCTCAACAAAATAATAATAGAAGGCTAGCTACAGCCCATCAAAACCTCCATGCAGACCCATATCATGATATCAAGCTCTAACAGCCCATGCCAAAGGAGTAACTTCACGATGTGTCTGCAACACCAGCTCCACAATGCTGTTGTCAGTCAATGCAGCAGTCTCAACTACCTATACAGCCGGGTCTTTCCCCACACACGGTGGTTCAGGACCCAGGAATCGTGCTCTCCGTTCTCTCTTATATGGTCTCTTCCTTAAAGCTGAGAGCCATTTCTTCGAAGGTCCAACCTTGCCCCCCCACCTCCCGGATTGGCAAATCATTCATGTGTTGTATGGGACGTTCCTCAATCCAGTCCCATACTGCCTCTGGAGTGTCACAGAAAAAACGTTTTGCTCTGGAAGGTGACCTTTAAGTGGGCCGTAAAAAGGAACATATAGATCACCCCAATTGCCTACAGTTTTTGGTTTGCATCCTGAAAAGATCATCTTTGCTGCTATATCTTCAAGGTGTAGTCAGGGAAAATCAGCACTGGCTTTGCAAGCTAACCAGGTGTTCTTCGTGCGATTTCACTGTGTCCTCAGTTTCAGACAACCTATCCTCCACTTCAGTAACTCTATGGGTGATGTTGAGGAGGTCCTAACGAATTGTCTTACACTATGAGGTCACCCCCCACCGCACCGGTTTCTCCAGCAGGGGCGTTGTGTTTTGTATATTTGCCTATTTTCTGTTGTGAGATAGTGGCCGTTGGTTTGTCTGTGGCCATGGTGCAGGACAAGGGCTCCGCTTTCTGTTCAATTTGACCTGCGAGCCCGCAAGCACCCCATCAGCAGTTCCTGTTGCCCCTGGGGCAGATGTGTATTCACTGTGCACCCCACTTAGAGGTACCACAGAAGTTTCTGGGTGCCCCACCTGGGAAGCGCTTGTATTTCCGGGACACCTTTCCAGACAAATCCAGTTGAGAGGCTGCCCCCCTATCAGACCATCTGAGCCACTTCTTCATCACAACAGGGCTCGATTGCTGCTCTTGACTCCAGGTAGGGCCTAATGCCCCCAGGCGCCCACCAGTCCCACAGGGATTTCCTCACTCGAAGAGGGGAGGAGAGACCAGGAATCGAGGTAGCATGCCTCAAAGTGTGTCTAAGCATAAGTGGAGACCAACCCCAAACACCATTCACACTGGAACCACGCCAACCTCCATGTCCATCAGGTGGAATCTCCCCAATCACCTGCTATACGTTCACTCAGCCCCTTAAATGTCTGCCGCCCGGGCTTCTCCAATGCCAGGCAGTCACCCAACGTGAGACCGATGCAGCCCGGAGCACCCTCAGACAGCTGCCACTATCGTTGCAGAGGGGGTACTGTCAGATCAAGCAGGAAGGTAAGGGCCCTGGCCCCTCTGCTGGCTGTGTGCAGCCTTTTTGTGCCCCCACACACCTCAGTTCAAGGCCTTCTTTCCAAAGACTTCTCCTTCGCATGGCTGCCCGCTTCAATCCGTGTCTCTGGCTCCTCAGGTCAGTCAGTCCCACCAGTCCTTCAGAACTGGCGGCACATCTATCCAGATAAGGCTCCAGGTCCCAGGACACCCCTCCAACACCTTGTGGTCACAGGACTGCTGCCCACCTAATCAGCGCCCTTCTCCATGACTGCTATGGCCTCCATCCGCACAGCACCCGGCGCATGCTCTGTCTCCGTCACCATACCTCCTTTAACTCATTGATTCACCTCTCCGCTGCTCCGGATCCACAGAACCCTCCTCATTCATGGAGCACTTCACTAGGCCACAGCGCCCTGGTGCTTCAGAGGTAGCATGGGCGGCATCCCACATGGGAGCCTGCCTCTCTTCCTTTCCCATTGCCTCTGGCCTCGATAATGTCTTCAGCTACCCCCGATCGATGGGCTAAGAATCTCCCTTCACTGGACACTGATGCTGCCCCGGTCTGTTGCTGTGGCAAGCCACCTGCAGGCTCTACCCTGGTCAGATGCCCCCAGGGAGTAGCGGTTTCTCACAGATTGCCTGCGTGGGTGAGCAGAGCTTTTTAAAGGAGTGACCGCCATGTTCGCTGGCAAAACCATATCCCTCTTTTCATAATTCAAACAGCAGGGGGTGGCGGGGGCATTTCATTCTTTGCACTAGGGCCCATGACACACTGGCTAGGCTACTGCTGGCCATGTTTATAAGTAAATAGCATGCCTCCTGCTGCATAGCTGAGGAGCTCATTCATTTCAACAGAAAAGGTGAGAAGTTTAGAGGATTAGAGTTTATTATTTCACTTCAGCTCCAATCACCAAGGCTTGTTGAAGCTCTTGAAGCAATACTGGTGACCCGGCAGGCACAAAACTACTCCAGCGCACCTTGGCTGTCAGGAACACACTCACCCAAACAGTGGTGTAACGCAACGTGAGCCCCACCCCCAGTTGCGGCCAGCAGTTTTAGGAGGGAGGGGGGCGGGCGGGACGCACACTCACACTTTCACGCACAAACACACGCACGCACGCACATCCATTAACAACACTCATCAACATTCAAACATACACACACACACCAAACACTTACCTTCAGCCTCGGAGGACCCAAGAGGGTTGGCAGCAGTCCCAGCCTCGTCACAGAGTGGGATGGGGTCAGTGAGACTGCTGACCCCACCCCATTCTGTGATGAGGTGTCACTGATTGACACTCGCCCTGGGCTCTTCAGGGCTTAAACCTGAAGTGCCAAGGTCGAAGTCAATGGGTGACGCTTCCCTCATCACCCGGGGGAGGGCCTCGAGGCACCTTTGCTGAGCCGAGGAGGTCATGCCCATAGGAGCTGTGACCTCTTCAGCCCAGCAAAGTTCAGCTCAGGCAGCCAGGAGTCTGCGCAAATCACGCATGTCTGCTCCTGGCTGCCTCACCTGAACATGAAGAGTGTCTGTCAGGGTGACCTTTGCTCAGCCTGACAGACACTCTTCATGAGGAGCAAAAGGTGGGGGGGGCATGGCCCCTCCGCCCTAAAGGACGGGCCGTGCCTCCCCAACCCCTCCAAAGTACAAGTAAGGGACACCCCTGGGCCCAATCAGGAGCTCTCAGGCTAGGGGCCCGCTGCCCTTGTAGAGTGCCAGCTGTGCTGAGAGAGCCCCCTCGAGATGGAGGCCCCACCCGTGCACCAAGGGGGCTGCGAGTGCCAATGTTATGCCACTGCACCCATAAAAATACCACCAGCATGTAAAATAAGGAAGAACGAATCCCTTTCGTGTTTCATGTCGACTCAGTCTCCATAACACCCTCTGGCTTCTCTGCCTACAAAAGCACATGCAATTTCACAGCACAAACCCTTCAAGATCCAGCTTCTCATGCCTTTCAGTTGAAAAGAGGAAACGGGAACAGCAGAAATACATGCTTGATTTTATAGTTTAAAATAACTACAGAAATTCAAAGACAATCACTTGATGAAAAAGTATACATATTTTGATTCTAGCTGTGTTGTAAAAAAATTAAAAAAATTAAAATGCCAGGCTTTTTCAGTCCCACATAAAAAAAGTTTTACAAAAAAGTTAATAAAGAGAGATACTGCTGCTTTTAGACTACAATGTCAGGCGCCTGTGGCCTGGAAGAGTATAAAAAACAGAAGACATTGCGACGAGGTTTCAGATGAGGCCTAGCAGGGCTCTGCCGCCCGAGGAGTAGGCCCGGTTGGAATCGAATGGAAGGAGAGGGCAGCTCTTCTGCAGGGCTGTCTCCGCTCGGAACAGGGCCTTTGCCGGCTGCACACATCTCTCCCTGTGGTTGACTCAGCAATGACTCAAGCGGCCGCTACTGTTCAGTGCAGGCCCTCTGTGAAGACCTGTGGGGGCACGGAGGTCAAGCGCACACTAGTGACATTGCAACGTTGTCCAAATGACCCCTGCTATTGGATGAGTTGTTAAAAAAGTTGTGTTTTGGGTTCACTAGGCCCCTAAGAACCCTGAGCCCCGGTACCAATGCACTTGCTACACCATTAATAGCTACTCCCCTATTAAGATCTATATAAATGCTGGCCCTTATAGTAGCAAAGAATTAAATAAGACTCAAATGGACAGACTGCTTCTCCACAATATTTTATTAGCATATTTTTTCTAAATGTTAATAGATGTTTCCTAAACTCACTGTCTATAACATATGTGAATTTTAATTAGATGTTGCTGCAAGAGTAGCAGCCAGACCCTTCAGAACTAACTTATACATGAATTGGAAGTTTCCACCTTGGTACCTCAGAGTTTGTACTTGTCTGAGCTGCTTCAGCTGTTCATTTACAAAAACAGCCAAAAACACCTTTGCGAACGTTGTTCCATGTACTCTGCAGAGAGGCCAAGGTTTGTTTGTTGTAGGTTTGTATGTATGTTCTGAGCACTGTGAGAAACTCGTGCTACTTTCCACTGTTTTCAGATCGAGCCTACCAGACAGCACAAGCTGTCTGGTTACAAAAGACATATTGCGCCCTTCCCAAGAACATAGAGGGGCTTGCAGCCTGCCCACTGTTGACTTTACTGTCCACTCTCAATTGCCTGCTTCTTATTCAATGGCTTTCCTTGTCCTTCTTGTATCTACCCTTTACCAGGCTCAATATCAATTTATCACAATTGACTTGTATCCTTCCACTGCTCATGTTTAGGGAACTATTTTTTCTTTTGTCTTAAGCACTCCACGCGAGTGCACCTGTGTTTGAGCCATCTCCCTAGTGTGCTTCTCCTCCCCGCTATGCACTGTTGCTCTCTGCTATCCGTGTGCATCTTTCCTGCTTCTTTGTGATGTACTTGCCCTTGTTTGCTTCTCCCTCCCCGTTGCTTTTTTCACCATTGTGCTTCTCCACCCTAGCTCCAAAATGCTGTCACTGTCTCCCAAGTTTGCTTTTCTCCCCTCCATGCTCCACATTGCTCTCTCTCACCGTTTGTTTTTCTCTGTCCCCAATCCATGCCTCCTTGTTGTGTTCATCCCATACCTCAGCCACACATGTTGCTTCCAACCAACTGTGCCCTCTGTATTAGTTCCCCATCTACCCACCCTTTTTAAAAATAATGATTTTGCTTGGTTTGTTTTTTCCCTTTTTACTAACCAATATAACTCGAATCAGTAAATAGGAAGGAGGTAGTAGTGCGCATGGGTGGTGTGTGCATCTGTTGTACTGCTGTACAGCACGGCTGAAATCCATTGCCAAAGCCAATGGCTCCCAAATGTGGGACCTATTAGAGCTTTGCCTATTCTTGTTTAATTGGATGACTGATAATACAGTCATCCTATTATAAAGTAACTTGGCCCATTACAATAGGGAGACCACCCCTTGCATGGATTATAGTGTGTCCTCCGTCGTTTGTCTGGGTCCTGTCTCTGCTGCATTTCTTTTTATGCCTCCCCACCCTTCCCGAAAGGAAACAGAGCTAGGTCACAGTCAGACACTGAAACATAAAAAAAAGTTGGATCTTTTCAGTTTTAAAAAAATAGCTTCATCTGGAACAAGACATAATAGGCCCCTCGGCTCTGGGCCCTGGTGCAGTGCACACACTCTGTCACAGGGCAAAAAAAATTGGCAACAGTAACAGGTCTTGGCTTAAGGACATATCAATTTTGCTAATACTAACTACACCAATGCGTGTTTAAAAGCAGCTGCGTTATCACACCTGTTTTTGTTATTTACTGATCCGTGATGGATGGATTGATAAAGTTAAGATTTTTGCAACAAAATTTTACTTGGAAATTAGGTAAGGGAAGGGTTGAATAAGTGCAGAGGGTGGGGAGAAGCAGACAGTCCAGAGTGAGCAATACGTGGGAGAAAATACACAGCTGAGAGTGAGCAATAAAGATGGGGGGTGTAGAAGCACACTGGCAAAACAATAACATAGAGCCCAGGGTATATAGAAGCATATGGAAGGAAACAATTTGAAAATACATGCACTCTCATGGAGTACTTCAAGAAGAAAAAAAATAGTTCCTGAAAACAACCACCCGTTGGTGAACGGAAGGAGTCAGTCGTGGAGGTTGTGAAGAGGCTATGCTCCATGGGAGGGACAACGACATGCTGGATGTAGTAAAACAAATAAAGCCGGTGAACAGTAAGCTTTCAGTATGTTCCCAATACCTCTGGTAGGCTTCACCCTAAAAAGGCTGCCAAGGGTTAGGAGTCAGCATGGACCAGTGTGGCCACACTTCTGTGGGGGTTTACTGGGATGACCCTATCCTGGGCCTGCTGGAGCAATAGGAGATAAAACGGCTGAGAGGAATGGTCAAAGGCAGTGGGAGATTCTGTAACACCTCAGAAGGCAAAACGGAGGAGCGACAATTGCCATGATCTATGGACTTCTTTTCTGGGCGAGGTGCTGCACTAATGGCACCAGTGTGGCTCCTTAGTCAGATAGTTTGAACGACCTAAGGGAAGCTATTTATGCGGAGGGGCACATCCCAAGCCCCAAACAAGGGAAAAGTGGAGGAGAAGGAGCCAAAACAAGGGTTAGGGTATAATGGAGTTTTAGCTGAAGGCTTGGTTTCTTTGGAGAGCTGTGGAGGGGAGAACTCATAAAGGAGGAGGTGAATGAAAGCCTGTCCACATGATGGCTCAGCTGAGTCAGTGATACAGGGCACACAAATGACAGCAGAGGAGAAGCCACAAAAAGGCGAGTCATATGCCATCAAGAGGCCCAGGGAGGGACCCATGTAGTGGACCTGGCTGAACTGGGAAATTCCTAAAGAGATGCCTCCCAAAGAGTAATGAAAAGAAAATCAAGAGAGATATGAAGTACTTTCTCAACATTAAATAAAAATAGACCTGAAGTTGGCAAGACTGTGATGGATAATGGAAGGGACAAATCCGAAGGGAAACCAACCAGTGGGGCAAGTATGATCTCAGTGACCCTTCAAGCACTACAGAAGACCAGCGCAACGATTGCAAAACAATATTCTTCCATTCAGGTGACAGTAGGAGCCAATGAACGTAGATTGACAGGCAATGAGAAGGGTAATATAGAGGTCAAAGCATCATTATTCACTTTGCAGACGTGTGTTGAGATCTTGCAGGACTCAGAGAAGTCCCTACAAGACTTTCAAATCTGTGCAGCCCCGGCCATGCTATAAAACCACAGGTGGAGTCCTGACTTGAATCTCTGGAGGATACTAGACAGGTTGCCAATTCACCCATCCTGGGATTTCCACCCCTGGGTGAGGAAGAAGTGTCCCTCTGTGTCTTAGAGAAGGAAGTCATGGCACCCTCTCATCCACCTTGGTGATGAAGGCAGCGTTTAGACTATCAATGAAGATTTCAAAAGAGACAAGAAAGCCAAGACACCATGCTTGTGGAGCTGAGTTGTGCACAAGTCCGAGGGGAGGAGTGGATTGATTCTTGGTGTGAGAAAGAACTGTGATGATTGTAGGGCAGTTAATAGTGACGTGAGTTGTAGACAATCTAAATATCTTTTATAATAATGAATATACCGCTCTAACTTTTTCAGAAGAAATCCAAAATGAGTGTTTCCTTGCTAAGGTGTTATCGCATATATTGTTCCACAGTCAGCTATTCGATTGCATTTATTTCCGTGTCATTTTGTTATTTAACACGAAATTATACAAGGTACAGTAAAACAGTTATTTCATAAATTACTTTAATATATTACGTTATTTGTCACCAGTGTTGATTCAGATATTAAGCAGGTTCTATGCTTTGTGTTGTTTAGGGTAATACACACCTGCCCGGATGTGAGTTACACCAACACAAACAGCCTTGGTTCACTGACACGCAGCATAAAATATCCCACTGCGCAGGATAAGCTCTCAAGGCCATCACTGAACTGTGAGCCTAGTACTAAACAAATCACAAGGGGGTTGGATTTAAGAATGTTAATAGTGACATTCCATAAATAATATTCAGGGCAGATGGAATTTTTCAGGGCCATCCTTATGTGAAACATCGCAGGGCAATTAGTTGGAAAGAAAGCTTTAGATAACATAGAAGGGTCATCATTCAAGCCAGAGAAAGTCACCAAGTATCACCTTTGTGATCTTGTACAAGCTTTCACGCCAAAGCTCTTGTGGAACGAAACGGCATGCTTGCTTTGCTTGTCATAGCTTCCAAACAAACTTGATTAGACGTTCAGGCTTAGAGCAGCAATCGTATCTGGAGTAGGAAAGGGTTATTGTTGGAAAATGTGGCACATTTGTGATTGTGGTTATTGTGTTAGAACGGAAACTTAGGCCCATACTTATGGAAGCTTAGCGTCACCTTAGTGCCGTTTCTTTTGGCGCCAAAGCGGCGCTAACCTAACTCCATATTTATAATTTGATGCTAGATGGGTCTAGCGTCAAAATACTGAGTTAGCACCATGTTTAGGATGCGTGAACATACCTTGTGCCAATGAGATGCAAGGTAGGCGTTCCCGTCCTAAACATTACACTATCCCCCTCAGCGTCATATTTAACTGCCGGCGCAGAAACAACGCGCAGGTGGGAGGCAGGCCTAAATAATGGTGCTAAGCCCGCTTAGCGCCATTATTTAACGCATGAGTCAGACTAGGCGTTAGAGTGCAGGTAGGCCCATTTCCATGGTGAAACACCATGGAATGGTCACAAAGATGCCTACCTCAAGCCCCAGATACACCACCCACACCTCAGAGACACTACAGGAGGAGGGAGCCCATCCCAGGTAAGTGTTTATGTATGTGTGTGGTGTGGTGTGCCATTGGGGGTGCCTTAGAGGGGCCCCCTCTCCGGCACTGGGTATTTTGGGCTTGCCAGGTGACACTGGTCCCCTGTGGTCGGCATTGAGATGGTGGGCATGACTCCTGTCTAAACTTATAAATATGGGCCTTAGTGTTTGCGTCTTTGCTTGCATGCATGTGTGTGTGTGGGGACGGGAGGAGGGATTTGAGGGAGAGGGAGCAAATAGGATCTACAAAGTAGGTCCGTGAAAGGCCAGTGCTGTAGGATGTACACCCCGCCACATGCAGAAACAAGTAGGAATAAGGGCTTGTTGTGACTACGCAATGGCGTTAGAACATACCTGTGTCTATGGTCCTTGATGAGAAGAGCCTTCAGAAGCAAATAAAGGTTTCCTGACTTTAAACCTTTATGCCTTTCGCTGTGGCATGTGTTCTGCTTCCTTCATCCTGCAGGGCATAACTGCATAGAAGTGTTACATTCTCGCCAGGGAGCAGTGCATGCTGTGAGGTCAACAATGCCACCTAACTGCTGCACCTCGTCTCAGCTCAGAGATCAATTAGTGCCTTAGAAGTAACACTGCCCTTGCGTTACCAATTAGTAGGCGGGACCTGCAACTACAGAGGTTGTGGTGCACTCTCAGTAGCATACAGGGCGGGTAAGCAAGCTGGTGACAATTGGAGGGCGAGGAATCTATTTCCGTAAGCTCACAAAAGTGGTGTTGCACCTCAGTGAGCAATTTTGGCCAGATGGCTGCATACGCAGTCTCCTTCACCAATCTCAAGACATAATCAGCCACCATTATGTTAGATAGCAATGCACAGGTGCTTGCATGAGATGCAACCAGAAATCACTGACTATTGTTAGTCAGGTTAACCTGTGTGAGGCCAAAGTCGCACAATGCATACACAGAGAAATTGAAAATTATCTGTACATTGCAGCAACTAGGAAGGCCAGAATCATGAGGAAAGAAAGGTTGCATGTTGGACCAGCATGTGACTTGCATTTACTTGAGGTTTCCTAAGACCTTGGAGGCTTTTGGGTGATCAAAAAAGAAACTAGAAAGTATAATAGGTGAGGTACTCAGCAGACATATTTAAATTGCTGTTATTAGATAAATAAATCTGCATAGAAATTACAACCAGTGAAGAAAAAGATAGCCATTGTGAGAAAAGGAATATAGTCAGAGACAGCTACCCATAACCTGACACTGCCTATATGGCAGTCATCTCAACTTGAAATATAAAAAAATAAGGAAGCTAACGGACGAAGCGCAAATTGAAAGAACTCAGAGTAACGTTATTAGAGACAAACAAAAGAAACGATGGTCAGCAAAATAAGAATGATTCAATAGCATAGACAATTTAGAAGACTTAATTGAGGGCTCGTGGGAACAGCTGAGTCTAATGTGTTACTAAATATTTTGAAGAGATGTCTACAGACTGGTCCGGAAATAGCCCACAACCAAATCACGGGAACTCAAAATGTAGAATGTTGAGAGCATATAATGGAGTGGTTGAAGCCAACAATGGCAGGTATATACATTTTCTCCAATGTTACAATGTTTGTCTTTATTGTTCTCCCTGTTTAATTTAGAATATTCCACTTTTAATGGATGGAATGTTCTAATAGCATTCTAGCCCTTAAACCCCTTTCTCTGGTTCTAGTCCCTCACCAACAGCCTGGGCCTTCAACATTGGTAGAGAATCCTTAATTGCCACATGTAGTGCACTTTACTAGAGACTAATAAGTAAACTAAATTTGACAATTGGGGATAAGACAATATTACCATGTTTAGAGGAGAGCACAAACACTTGAGCACTAGTTAGCAGTGCTATAGTGCCCCTAGTCCAAATACCAGCAAAACGAGGTCAGAAACAGGGAGGAGAAAGGCAAAAAGTAGGGGGAAGACCACTGTAAGGCTGACAGGTCTAACATTTGTCTCCCACATCTAAAAGTGGGGAGAACTATCCAACCCCTTCGGAGTTTTCTTCACTAAGGAGAAAAAACCTGGAAAGACCATTAGCATTGGCACTGTATGACCCGGGACAGTGTTCCACTGTAAAGTCCATTCCCTGTAAGGTGATGGACAACCTCAACAATTTGGGATTTTCACCCTGCATCTGCATGAGCCATCTGAGGTGCCTGTGGTCTGTCTGAACCCAGAAGTGAGTCACAAACAGGAATGGTCTCAGCTTCTTCTGTGCTCAGACCACAACAAAAGCCTCCCTTTCAATCACACTCCACCTCTGTTCCTATGGAAACAGCCTCCTGCTAATGAAGACTACTGGTTGGTTTAGGCCACACCATGCCATGCTCTGAATCATCGGTTTACACTATGACCTCCTTAGAGAAGTCAAGAGCCTTGAGTACTGTTACTGGACACATGGCCTCCTTGAGGGTAGCAAAGGCTTTCTGGCAGGCCCCTGTCCTGATCACCTGTCTGGACTGCTTTTTCAAAGTCAGTGCTGTTAAGGGATCAACTATGGTGCCATATCCCTTAACAAACCAGGAGTAAGGGCCTTCCTGAGCCTCACAGGATAATTACTGTGAAGCTCAGGAAAGTCCTAATTTCTGTATGCGTTTTAGGGGATTGCCAGACTAGGATAGTCTCAATCTTGGCCTGGAGGGTCTCCACTTTGGCGCTGCCCACCAAGTGGCCCAGATGAACCTTGGAACCCTGCCCTATCTGCCACTTACTGACCTCGATAACCAGGCCCACCTGCTGCAGGGCCTGAAGCAGCTCCTGGAGGTGGCATCGGAGCTGTAGACAGCTATGCCGTCCAGGTAGGTGGCACAGAATGCCTCCTTCCCACCCAGGACCCTGTTGACCAACCTCTGAAAGGTGGCAGGGGCATTCTTCAAACCAAACAGTATCACCCTGAACTGGAAGTAGTCCTCTGAGGTTGAAAATGCTGACCTCTCTTTTGCCCCCTCAGTCAGAGCGATCTATGGGGTACTCAGGGACTTCGCAGCACCAGCCTCTCAATGATCTCATCAGCTTGGGGAATGGGGTGCGCATCAGTCATCGTGATGGAATTGAGACTCCTGTAGTTCATGCAAAGCCTAAACTCTGGAATGGATCCCGATGAGGCAGCCCTGGGTTCCCGTACCACAGGGCTGGACCAGGGACTATTGGAGGGCTCAATCACCCTTAACACCAACATCTTGGACATCTCCTTCTTGATACTGGCCCTCACCTTATCTGACAACCTGTAAATCTTATTTTTGACATTTGGGATGTCTCTAGTGTCAATATCATGGACACTGGTGTGTGAATCCAGGTTGAGGGAGAACAGAGCAGTGAACTGCTGTAGTAACTGGCAACAGTCACTCTGCTGCTCTGGGGTCAGAGTAGGGGAGAGGTTGACACCCTTCACTGACACATCATGTTGTTGGACAGACAGGAGGTCAGGGAGAGGCTCGCTCTTCTTCTCCACCCCCTAATCTGTCACCAGTAGTGTAGGAAAGTACCATCTTGCCTGGCATGTTACCCCCATTTTTCACTGTATATATGTTGTTTTAGTTGTATGTGTCACTGGGACCCTGTTAACCCAGGGCCCCAGTGCTCATAAGTGTGCCTGAATGTGTTACCTGTGTAGTGACTAACTGTCTCACTGAGGCTCTGCTAATCAGAACCTCAGTGGTTATGCTCTCTCATTTCTTTCCAAATTGTCACTAACAGGCTAGTGACCATTTTTACCAATTTACATTGGCTTACTGGAACACCCTTATAATTCCCTAGTATATGGTACTGAGGTACCCAGGGTATTGGGGTTCCAGGAGATCCCTATGGGCTGCAGCATTTCTTTTGCCACCCATAGGGAGCTCTGACAATTCTTACACAGGCCTGCCACTGCAGCCTGGGTGAAATAACGTCCACGTTATTTCACAGCCATTTTACACTGCACTTAAGTAACTTATAAGTCACCTATATGTCTAACCTTTACCTGGTAAAGGTTAGGTGCAAAGTTACTTAGTGTGAGGGCACCCTGGCACTAGCCAAGGTGCCCCCACATTGTTCAGAGCCAATTCACTGAACTTTGTGAGTGCGGGGACACCATTACACGCGTGCACTACATATAGGTCACTACCTATATGTAGCTTCACCATGGTAACTCCGAATATGGCCATGTAACATGTCTATGATCATGGAATTGCCCCCTCTATGCCATCCTGGCATTGTTGGTACAATTCCATGATCCCAGTGGTCTGTAGCACAGACCCTGGTACTGCCAGACTGCCCTTCCTGGGGTTTCTCTGCAGCTGCTGCTGCTGCCAACCCCTCAGACAGGCAGCTGCCCTCCTGGGGTCCAGCCAGGCCTGGCCCAGGATGGCAGAACAAAGAACTTCCTCTGAGAGAGGGTGTGACACCCTCTCCCTTTGGAAAATGGTGTGAAGGCAGGGGAGGAGTAGCCTCCCCCAGCCTCTGGAAATGCTTTGTTGGGCACAGATGTGCCCAATTCTGCATAAGCCAGTCTACACCGGTTCAGGGACCCCTTAGCCCCTGCTCTGGCGCGAAACTGGACAAAGGAAAGGGGAGTGACCACTCCCCTGACCTGCACCTCCCCTGGGAGGTGTCCAGAGCTCCTCCAGTGTGCTCCAGACCTCTGCCATCTTGGAAACAGAGGTGCTGCTGGCACACTGGACTGCTCTGAGTGGCCAGTGCCACCAGGTGACGTCAGAGACTCCTTGTGATAGGCTCCTTCAGGTGTTAGTAGCCTTTCCTCTCTCCTAGGTAGCCAAACCCTCTTTTCTGGCTATTTAGGGTCTCTGTCTCTGGGGAAACTTTAGATAACGAATGCATGAGCTTAGCCGAGTTCCTCTGCATCTCCCTCTTCACCTTCTGATAAGGAATCGACCGCTGACCGTGCTGGAAGCCTGCAAACCTGCAACATAGTAGCAAAGACGACTACTGCAACTCTGTAACGCTGATCCTGCCGCCTTCTCGACTGTTTTCCTGCTTGTGCATGCTGTGGGGGTAGTCTGCCTCCTCTCTGCACCAGAAGCTCCGAAGAAATCTCCCGTGGGTCGACGGAATCTTCCCCCTGCAACCGCAGGCACCAAAAAGCTGCATTACCGGTCCCTTGGGTCTCCTCTCAGCACGACGAGCGAGGTCCCTCGAATCCAGCGACACCGTCCAAGTGACCCCCACAGTCCAGTGACTCTTCAGCCCAAGTTTGGTGGAGGTAAGTCCTTGCCTCACCTCGCTGGGCTGCATTGCTGGGAACCGCGACTTTGCAAGCTACTCCGGCCCCTGTGCACTTCTGGCGGAAATCCTTCGTGCACAGCCAAGCCTGGGTCCACGGCACTCTAACCTGCATTGCACGACTTTCTAAGTTGGTCTCCGGCGACGTGGGACTCCTTTGTGCAACTTCGGCGAGCACCGTTTCACGCATCCTCGTAGTGCCTGTTTCTGGCACTTCTCCGGATGCTACCTGCTTCAGTGAGGGCTCTTTGTCTTGCTCGACGTCCCCTCTCTCTGCAGGTCCAATTTGCGACCTCCTGGTCCCTCCTGGGCCCCAGCAGCGTCCAAAAACGCCAAACGCACGATTTGCGTGTAGCAAGGCTTGTTGGCGTCCATCCGGCGGGAAAACACTTCTGCACGACTCTCCAAGGCGTGGGGGATCCATCCTCCAAAGGGGAAGTCTCTAGCCCTTGTCGTTCCTGCAGTATTCACAGTTCTTCAGCCTAGTAAGAGCTTCTTTGCACCAACCGCTGGCATTTCTTGGGCATCTGCCCATCTCCGAGTTGCTTGTGACTTTTGGACTTGGTCCCCTTGTTCCACAGGTACCCTCAGTCAGGAATCCATCGTTGTTGCATTGCTGATTTGTGTTTTCCTTGCATTTTCCCTCTAACACGACTATTTTGTCCTTAGGGGAACTTTAGTGCACTTTGCACTCACTTTTCAGGGTCTTGGGGAGGGTTATTTTTCTAACTCTCACTATTTTCTAATAGTCCCAGCGACCCTCTACAAGGTCAGTGTATATACACATAGCCAAAAAGTTTTGCATTTCCTCTTTTCACTCTTTTCTAAGTGCTGAAAAGTACTTCTAAAACTTTCAAAAAAGTTCTTAAAAGTTTAAAAAGTTTTTTTTCTGTCTTTCCAAAAAGTTCTGAAAACTTTTTTCTCTTTTTCTATCACTTTAACTCTCTCTAAAAAATGTCTGGCACAGGAAAAAATGTTGAACTGTCCAAACTTGCATATGATCACCTTAGCTGGAAAGGAGCAAGGAGTCTCTGCATAGAGAGAGGTTTGAGTGTAGGGAAGAATCCTTCTTTAGAACTGTTAATTAATATGCTTAGAGTACAGGATAAGGCCATAAGTGCCCAATCTGTAGAAAAAGTAGCTAATGGTTCTCAATCTGATCCAGGGACTCCCCCAGGAAAAGGTTCAGGAAAGAAACTTCTCAGCCTGCCCATTACTAGACAGTCTAGCATAGTTGGTACAGAGGTTGAATCACACCATACTGATGATGTGATCTCACATTATGCTGGTAGCCAAGCTGTTAGGGTGCCCTCTGTAAGGGACAGGTCTCCTTCTGTTCATTCCCATCATACCTCTGTATCTAGAAATGTCCCTCCCACCCACCCTGATGACAGATTGTTAGAAAGGGAGCTCAATAGATTGAGAGTGGATCAAACCAGACTGAAGCTCAAGAAGCAACAGCTGGATTTGGATAGACAGTCTTTAGAAATAGAGAGAGAAAGACAGAAATTGGGTTTAGATACCCATGGTGGCAGCAGCAGTATTCCCCATAGTCATCCTGCAAAAGAGCATGATTCCAGGAATCTGCACAAGATAGTTCCCCCTTATAAGGAGGGGGATGACATTAACAAGTGGTTTGCTGCACTTGAGAGGGCCTGTGCTGTACAGGATGTCCCTCAAAAGCAGTGGGCTGCTATCCTATGGCTATCATTTAGTGGAAAAGGTAGGGATAGGCTCCTTACAGTGAAAGAAAATGATGCCAATAATTTCCAAGTTCTTAAGAATGCACTCCTGGATGGTTATGGCTTAACCACTGAACAGTACAGGATAAAGTTCAGAGAGACCAAAAAGGAGTCTTCACAAGACTGGGTTGATTTCATTGACCAGGCAGTGAAGGCCTTGGAGGGGTGGTTACATGGCAGTAAAGTTACTGATTATGACAGCCTGTATAACTTAATCCTGAGAGAGCATATTCTTAATAATTGTGTGTCTGATTTGTTGCACCAGTACTTGGTGGACTCTGATCTGACCTCTCCCCAAGAATTGGGAAAGAAGGCAGACAAATGGGTCAGAACAAGAGTGAACAGAAAAGTTCATACAGGGGGTGACAAAGATGGCAACAAAAAGAAGGATGGTAAGTCTTCTGACAAGGGTGGGGACAAATCTAAAAATGAGTCTTCATCAGGCCCACAAAAACACTCTGGTGGGGGTGGTGGGCCCAAATCCTCCTTTAATCAGAACAAGGAAAAGAAACCATGGTGCTATTTATGTAAAATAAAAGGCCATTGGACAACAGATCCCAGTTGTCCAAAGAAAGGCACCACAGCTCCTACCACTACAACCCCTACTGCTACACCTAGTGTCCCTACTAATAGCAGTGGTGGTGGGAGCAAACCTACTAATAGCCAATCCAAGGGAGTAGCTGGGCTCACTTTTGGTAATTTAGTTGGGGTTGGTCTGATTAGGGAGACCACAGAGGCTACTTTAGTCTCTGAAGGGGCTATTGATTTAGCCACTTTGGTTGCTTGCCCCCATAACTTGGAGAAGTACAAGCAACTAACCCTAATAAATGGTGTTGAGGTCCAGGCCTACAGGGACACAGGTGCCAGTGTCACAATGGTGATTGAGAAACTGGTGCACCCTGAACAACACATACTTGGACACCAGTACCAAGTAACCGATGCTCACAACATAACACAAAGCCACCCCATGGCTGTTGTAAATCTCAACTGGGGGGGGGTATCTGGTCCAAAGAAAGTTGTGGTAGCTTCAGATTTACCTGTAGACTGTCTATTAGGGAATGATTTGGAGACATCAGCTTGGTCAGATGTGGAGTTGGAGGCCCATGCAGCAATGCTGGGCATCCCAGGGCATATTTTTGCTTTGACAAGGGCTCAGGCCAAAAAGCAAAAAGGACAGGGAAGCTTGGATCCTGGAACAATGGACCAAGTGCTCCCTAAAGCTAGGGCTAGTAGAAGCAAACCACTTCCTACTATCCCTCCCTCTACAGTGGATTCTACTTCTGAGGAAGAAGAATTCCCTCCCTGTGCAGAACCTACACCAGAGGAGCTGGAAGCAGACACTGCTGAGCTTTTGGGTGAAGGGGGGCCTGCCAGAGAGGAGCTGAGTGTGGCACAGCAAACCTGTCCCACATTAGAGGGTCTCAGACAGCAAGCTGTCAAACAGGCTAATGGGGATGTCAGTGACTCTCACAGAGTTTACTGGGAGGACAACCTCTTGTACACTGAGCATAGGGATCCTAAACCTGGAGCTGCCAGGAGATTAGTGATTCCTCAGGAGTACAGAAAGTTCCTCCTAACACTGGCACATGACATTCCCTTAGCTGGGCACCTGGGTCAAATGAAAACTTGGGACAGATTGGTACCATTGTTTCATTGGCCTAGGATGTCTGAGGACACAAAGGAATTTTGTAAGTCCTGTGAAACCTGTCAAGCCAGTGGCAAAACAGGTGGAACTCCAAAGGCACCCCTTATCCCACTGCCTGTGGTTGGGGTTCCCTTTGAAAGGGTAGGGGTTGACATAGTTGGCCCCCTTGACCCGCCTACTGCTTCAGGCAATAGGTTTATCTTGGTGGTAGTGGACCATGCCACAAGATATCCTGAAGCTATTCCTTTAAGGACCACTACAGCTCCTGCAGTGGCAAAGGCCCTCCTGGGAATATTTTCCAGGGTGGGCTTCCCAAAGGAAGTAGTATCAGACAGAGGAAGCAATTTCATGTCTGCATACTTAAAGGCCATGTGGAAGGAGTGTGGTGTAACGTACAAGTTCACAGCACCCTATCATCCACAAACAAATGGACTGGTGGAGAGATTTAATAAAACTCTCAAAGGCATGATTATGGGTCTCCCTGAAAAACTCCGCAGGAGATGGGATATCCTTCTACCATGCCTCCTTTTTGCCTACAGGGAGGTACCCCATAAAGGAGTGGGCTTCAGCCCCTTTGAACTTCTTTTTGGACACCCTGTTAGGGGTCCACTCACACTTGTAAAGGAGGGTTGGGAACAACCTTTAAAAGCTCCTAAGCAGGATATTGTGGATTATGTACTTGGCCTCAGATCAAGGATGGCTGAGTACATGAAAAAGGCCAGTAAAAACCTTCAGGCCAGCAAAGAGCTCCAGAAGCAATGGCATGATCAGAAGGCTGTTTTGGTTCAGTACCAACCAGGGCAGAAAGTGTGGGTCTTGGAGCCTGTGGCCCCAAGAGCACTCCAAGATAAATGGAGTGGACCCCACACAATTGTTGAAAAGAAGGGTGAAGTCACCTACTTGGTTGACTTAGGCACTGCCAGGAGTCCCCTTAGGGTGCTCCATGTCAACCGCCTGAAACCCTACTATGACAGGGCTGATCTCACCCTGCTCATGGCAACAGATGAGGGACAGGAAGAAGACAGTGATCCTCTACCTGATCTCTTCTCTTCCACAGAACAAGATGCTCTTGTGGAAGGTGTAGTTTTGGCTGATTGTCTTACTGCTGAGCAGAAAGATAATTGCATAAATCTCCTAGGACAATTTTCAGAACTCTTCTCCATTGTGCCAGGCACCACTTCTTGGTGTGAGCACACTATAGATACTGGAGACAGTTTACCTGTCAAAAGTAAGATCTATAGGCAGCCTGACCATGTCAGGGACTGCATAAAGCAAGAAGTTCAGAAAATGTTGGAACTAGGAGTGGTTGAGCACTCTGACAGTCCATGGGCTTCTCCTGTGGTACTGGTACCAAAACCCAATTCTAAAGATGGAAAGAAAGAAATGCGGTTTTGTGTAGACTATAGAGGTCTCAACTTGGTAACCAAAACTGATGCTCACCCTATACCCAGGGCAGATGAGCTCATAGATACACTGGCATCTGCCAAGTATCTAAGCACTTTTGATTTGACTGCAGGGTATTGGCAGATCAAATTGTCAGAAGATGCTAAACCTAAGACTGCATTTTCTACCATTGGAGGACATTACCAGTTTACTGTAATGCCTTTTGGTTTGAAAAATGCACCTGCCACTTTTCAGAGGTTGGTGAACACAGTCCTGCAAGGGCTGGAAGCTTTCAGTGCAGCATATTTGGATGATATAGCTGTCTTTAGCTCCAGCTGGGATGATCACCTGGTCCACCTTTGGAAAGTTTTGGAGGCCCTGCAAAAGGCAGGCCTCACTATCAAGGCTTCAAAGTGCCAGATAGGGCAGGGTAAGGTGGTTTATCTGGGACACCTTGTTGGTGGGGAACAGATTGCACCACTTCAGGGGAAAATCCAAACAATTATTGATTGGGTTCCCCTACCACTCAGACTCAGGTGAGAGCCTTCCTAGGCCTCTCTGGGTATTACAGGAGGTTCATTAAGAACTATGGCTCCATTGCAGCCCCTCTTAATGACCTCACATCCAAGAAAATGCCTAAAAAGGTATTATGGACAGCAAACTGTCAGAAAGCTTTTGAGGAGCTGAAGCAGGCCATGTGCTCTGCACCTGTCCTGAAAAGCCCTTGTTACTCTAAAAAATTCTATGTCCAAACTGATGCATCTGAATTAGGAGTAGGGGCAGTCCTATCACAACTTAATTCTGAAGGCCAGGATCAACCTGTTGCTTTTATTAGTAGGAGGTTGACCCCTAGAGAAAAGCGTTGGTCTGCCATTGAGAGGGAGGCCTTTGCTGTGGTCTGGGCTCTGAAGAAGTTGAGGCCATACCTGTTTGGCACTCACTTCATTGTTCAGACAGACCACAAACCTCTACTTTGGCTAAAACAAATGAAAGGTGAAAATCCTAAATTGTTGAGGTGGTCCATATCCCTACAGGGAATGGATTATACAGTGGAACATAGACCTGGGAGTAGCCACTCCAATGCAGATGGACTCTCCAGATATTTCCACTTAGACAATGAAGACTCATCAGGTAATGGCTAGTCTTATTGTCCTTCGTTTGGGGGGGGGGTTGTGTAGGAAAGTACCATCTTGCCTGGCATGTTACCCCCATTTTTCACTGTATATATGTTGTTTTAGTTGTATGTGTCACTGGGACCCTGGTAACCCAGGGCCCCAGTGCTCATAAGTGTGCCTGAATGTGTTACCTGTGTAGTGACTAACTGTCTCACTGAGGCTCTGCTAATCAGAACCTCAGTGGTTATGCTCTCTCATTTCTTTCCAAATTGTCACTAACAGGCTAGTGACCATTTTTACCAATTTACATTGGCTTACTGGAACACCCTTATAATTCCCTAGTATATGGTACTGAGGTACCCAGGGTATTGGGGTTCCAGGAGATCCCTATGGGCTGCAGCATTTCTTTTGCCACCCATAGGGAGCTCTGACAATTCTTACACAGGCCTGCCACTGCAGCCTGGGTGAAATAACGTCCACGTTATTTCACAGCCATTTTACACTGCACTTAAGTAACTTATAAGTCACCTATATGTCTAACCTTTACCTGGTAAAGGTTAGGTGCAAAGTTACTTAGTGTGAGGGCACCCTGGCACTAGCCAAGGTGCCCCCACATTGTTCAGAGCCAATTCACTGAACTTTGTGAGTGCGGGGACACCATTACACGCGTGCACTACATATAGGTCACTACCTATATGTAGCTTCACCATGGTAACTCCGAATATGGCCATGTAACATGTCTATGATCATGGAATTGCCCCCTCTATGCCATCCTGGCATTGTTGGTACAATTCCATGATCCCAGTGGTCTGTAGCACAGACCCTGGTACTGCCAGACTGCCCTTCCTGGGGTTTCTCTGCAGCTGCTGCTGCTGCCAACCCCTCAGACAGGCAGCTGCCCTCCTGGGGTCCAGCCAGGCCTGGCCCAGGATGGCAGAACAAAGAACTTCCTCTGAGAGAGGGTGTGACACCCTCTCCCTTTGGAAAATGGTGTGAAGGCAGGGGAGGAGTAGCCTCCCCCAGCCTCTGGAAATGCTTTGTTGGGCACAGATGTGCCCAATTCTGCATAAGCCAGTCTACACCGGTTCAGGGACCCCTTAGCCCCTGCTCTGGCGCGAAACTGGACAAAGGAAAGGGGAGTGACCACTCCCCTGACCTGCACCTCCCCTGGGAGGTGTCCAGAGCTCCTCCAGTGTGCTCCAGACCTCTGCCATCTTGGAAACAGAGGTGCTGCTGGCACACTGGACTGCTCTGAGTGGCCAGTGCCACCAGGTGACGTCAGAGACTCCTTGTGATAGGCTCCTTCAGGTGTTAGTAGCCTTTCCTCTCTCCTAGGTAGCCAAACCCTCTTTTCTGGCTATTTAGTGTCTCTGTCTCTGGGGAAACTTTAGATAACGAATGCATGAGCTCAGCCGAGTTCCTCTGCATCTCCCTCTTCACCTTCTGATAAGGAATCGACCGCTGACCGCGCTGGAAGCCTGCAAACCTGCAACATAGTAGCAAAGACGACTACTGCAACTCTGTAACGCTGATCCTGCCGCCTTCTCGACTGTTTTCCTGCTTGTGCATGCTGTGGGGGTAGTCTGCCTCCTCTCTGCACCAGAAGCTCCGAAGAAATCTCCCGTGGGTCGACGGAATCTTCCCCCTGCAACCGCAGGCACCAAAAAGCTGCATTACCGGTCCCTTGGGTCTCCTCTCAGCACGACGAGCGAGGTCCCTCGAATCCAGCGACACCGTCCAAGTGACCCCCACAGTCCAGTGACTCTTCAGCCCAAGTTTGGTGGAGGTAAGTCCTTGCCTCACCTCGCTGGGCTGCATTGCTGGGAACCGCGACTTTGCAAGCTACTCCGGCCCCTGTGCACTTCCGGCAGAAATCCTTCGTGCACAGCCAAGCCTGGGTCCACGGCACTCTAACCTGCATTGCACGACTTTCTAAGTTGGTCTCCGGCGACGTGGGACTCCTTTGTGCAACTTTGGCGAGCACCGTTTCACGCATCCTTGTAGTGCCTGTTTCTGGCACTTCTCCGGGTGCTACCTGCTTCAGTGAGGGCTCTTTGTCTTGCTCGACGTCCCCTCTCTCTGCAGGTCCAATTTGCGACCTCCTGGTCCCTCCTGGGCCCCAGCAGCGTCCAAAAACGCCAAACGCACGATTTGCGTGTAGCAAGGCTTGTTGGCGTCCATCCGGCGGGAAAACACTTCTGCACGACTCTCCAAGGCGTGGGGGATCCATCCTCCAAAGGGGAAGTCTCTAGCCCTTGTCGTTCCTGCAGTATTCACAGTTCTTCAGCCTAGTAAGAGCTTCTTTGCACCAACCGCTGGCATTTCTTGGGCATCTGCCCATCTCCGAGTTGCTTGTGACTTTTGGACTTGGTCCCCTTGTTCCACAGGTACCCTCAGTCAGGAATCCATCGTTGTTGCATTGCTGATTTGTGTTTTCCTTGCATTTTCCCTCTAACACGACTATTTTGTCCTTAGGGGAACTTTAGTGCACTTTGCACTCACTTTTCAGGGTCTTGGGGAGGGTTATTTTTCTAACTCTCACTATTTTCTAATAGTCCCAGCGACCCTCTACAAGGTCACATAGGTTTGGGGTCCATTCGTGGTTCACATTCCACTTTTGGAGTATATGGTTTGTGTTGCCCCTATCCCTATGTTTCCCTATTGCATCCTATTGTAACTATACATTGTTTGCACTGTTTTCTAAGACTATACTGCATATTTTTGCTATTGTGTATATATATCTTGTGTATATTTCCTATCCTCTCACTGAGGGTACACTTTAAGATACTTTGGCATATTGTCATAAAAATAAAGTACCTTTATTTTTAGTATGACTGTGTATTGTGTTTTCTTATGATATTGTGCATATGACACTAAGTGGTACTGTAGTAGCTTCACACATCTCCTAGTTCAGCCTAAGCTGCTCTGCTAAGCTACCATTATCTATCAGCCTAAGCTGCTAGACACCCTATACACTAATAAGGGATAACTGGGCCAGGTGCAAGGTGCAAGTACCCCTTGGTACTCACTACAAGCCAGTCCAGCCTCCTACAAGTAGCATGCTCACTTCTGACCTATCGAAGTGTAGTTTGGAGCACTCTTAAGGGGTTTCTAGGGGTATTGAAAGCCACCTAGTAAGTGCACTCCCCTTCTGCCCCTTCCCTTAATATGGGCCTGTCCTGCTATCTTGGAGAGCTCTGGACTCCACAGGCTCCATGACCAACACTTTCTGGTCAGGTTAGAACTCTACCAGAATGTCCTTCTGGTCATACCAGAGCTTCATAACCTCTTGACTGGACTCAAGATTACTTTTAGTCTTTTTCCAGAAGTGGTGCATCTGGTTGTGAAGTACCACATCCTCAGGTGGTTTCCTGGGAGCATGCACCCACCCCTCTTGCAAGGCTAAGAGGTGCCCTATAAGGGTGGTCATAGAGGAGTTCAAGGGAGCTAAACCCTACTCCTTTCTGTGGCACCTCCCAATAGGCAAAGAGGAGGCATGGCAGGAGGACGTCCAACTTAAGCCGCATGGGTTCAAGTAGGCCCATTGTCATGCCCTTCAAGGTCTTGTTGAATCTTTCCACAAGACTGTTAGTTTGGGGGGTGATACGGCGTGGAGAACCTATAGGTTTTCCCACACTTGGACTTCATGCATGCTGTCAGACACTACCTCTTTGGGAAACCCCAAACGGGTAAACAAATTCACATCAGTGCCCTGGCCCTGGTGCAGTCATCAACCTCAGAGGGATGGCCTCTGGGTAGCGAGTGACGTAGACAACCAAGACCCAGAAGAAATCTGTTGCCTAAGGCTGTCTTGGGGTCCAAGGTTTCAATCATGTTGATGCCAACCCTCACAAAGGGAGTGTCAAAGGCAGGTAATGGGGTCAGGGAAGCCTTAGCTTTTTTCCTGACTTTACACTTGCCTGGCAGGTGGGACAGGACCTACAGAATGCATCTGAGGTCGTATTCATCTGTGCTTTGCAAAGGTCTTGTCTTTCCCCAGATGTTCTGCCAGGAGGATATAATAAGCCAAACCGAGTAGGAAGGCCCAGTAGCACTGGGGGACCACCAGCACATCGGCTGGCTTAGAGACAAGCACCTTAGGCTAGTTATGTAGGAGGTACTTCTCTCAATAGATCAGGTGATCCCCAAAGGTGTCATCTGCTGCCTAGGCCTCAGCTTGTCACCACAAGCCCTCTAGTGTGGGGCATTCCTTCAGCACCTTGCAGAATTCCTCCCTGGTGGGCCCACCCTCAACTTGCCAACCAGCAAGCTCAGGCAGGTCACCTAAGGTGGCAATGTCCTTCACAATTGGCTTCAAAGCATCCTCCTCAGGTGCCCGATCAACCTTGATTGGAGATGCTTGCCCCTTGCCTTGACATGTGCCGGGCCACTGTTCCAGGCTCCAGATGTCCTTGACTCCTTTCCTGGGCAGCCATGAACCGTGTAGTCATACAGGCCCATTCAGGCAATCCCAGCATCTCCAAGTGTGGCCTGAGCTCTACTTCCCTCCAATCAATCTACAAGCATTACTGGTCTCATAGTTATGTTTAGAGAACCTGGCACCCCCCCTACACTCAATAGGAACCAAAGCCATCAGTAGATGGCTCTCACAATTGTTGGTGACTATGATGTGGTGGAATGTGTTAGGGAGGACTTACTCTGAGGGCACCAGCTGACACTTCACAGAGGCCATGCTGGCTCCTGTGTCTCTGAGAGCCTCCACCTGTTGCCCATTGATGGTGGCTCACTGCCTGTACTTAGAAGTATTGGCATGCATATGGGCCTTTGGCACAATCTCCCTACCCCCAGGGATGCCTGACCACCCCTTTGGGAGTCCAGCCAGATAGCCGTTTGAATATTCTGGTACTGGCCCAGTGGTCCACCTACTCAGCAAGCTTCCAGTTATTATCCTATGGACTTAAGGCTGTGTAAACTGTCTAGTGCCATCACGGTCTGGACGGTGTAGCTGCAAGCCACACTTAACACTGCCTTTGTCCTTCCACCTACGGCAACACCACCTAGATGTATAGGTCCACCTCTCTAGCAACACCACTTAAACAAGAGGCTCATTCAGAGCCCACCAAGGTTTATGCATGAACAACCAAAACGATCAATGCAGCAGTGGCAGGCGAGGTGGTAAAGCCCAGAGATGCCAAAAAAGCAAGGTGCTGTGGCAGGCATGAGCAGCATAAGCATACTCGAGAGCATCTGCTTCAGAGTAAGTACAAAGGAGGGAAAGGAATAGCATTTCAGTCAGCCACTCAAGAATTTGCAGATATGAAGATGTATGGTTATTCTTGTTTGTTATGAAATGTATGGATGTCAGAGTTGCATTGTATCATTTTCAAAAGCAACACATATGTCTTGATCACAGTGTTTTTATTGAAAGTCTCTAAAAAGCTATGATATTTTTTATTATGTTTATGAGTTTTACATTATTGTGATTTGTTATATATGATTTTGGGCTAGATTTAGGTCTTGGCGGAGGGAATACCCGTCACAAACATGATGGATACCCCGTCTGCCATATTACAATTCCCTTAGGAGATAACAAGATTGTAATACGGGGGATCAGAGAGCTGTCACATTTGTATTTTCCTCTGCCATGACCTAAATCAGTTAAGATTGTCACTGTCTAAATAACCCTATTAATGTCTAATACTGATCAAAATTATATTATATAATAATATAGAAGACAACCAAAGGAATTGATTGTCTGATGTTCTGTCTGGTTGGGAGAGTTGCTGAACCAGTTAGTCAAACTCAATTTCAACACAACTTCTAGCCTTTCAATGTTCCCCCACTAAATATCCAGTCACCCTGCCACCTTCCACTTCTGTTATCAATTTGCCACTTAGGAATACGCCAAGTGTAGAACAAGACTTCTTTCTTCAATTCATAATCCATTCTCCATTTTCCTCTAAGTTACTTGTGCTGTATTGTGGTACTCAGGATCACTCTTTGCATTGTTTGACTATCATGTCACTCATTTCACTTATAATACATGAGATTCTGTAATCCATACATAAACGCCAGTCTCTAATTTCTTCATATTCAGCATCTTGTAACACACCCAGTTGCCTATTACTATAAAGAAAAGTCATCAGAACTTGACTATTAAAAGTTATTACAGTTGAGTTCTGACATCACAATGCCTGCTGTCAGAGCCACCACCCTAGGTGAAAGGCAAGTCTGGTCATGGAGCATAAGTGAGGCAGCTGTTTATATCATTGAAAATGGAACAATGCTTTTATTTCTTCTGCTTTATTTTTTAACTTAAAATGACAACCAGGAAGAATACTTTATTTGCAATCCTTAGATAGTTAGGATCGTTCTACGTGTTTCTGTGTATTCCAAGGTGGTGCAGCTTTGTTTTTTGTTTTTTTTTAAAACCTGACTTGTATTTAACTATTTTTAATATCTGTTTGCCACAAATAACTAACCAGTTTTTGATGTATTAAATTTTGCACTAGAGATTTTATTTCTATTCTTCATGTTTGGAAACATGCATGCTCTTTCGTATGAAAGAGCTAAGTCCCAAGGTTTTCGTGGTTTGTGGGAAAGGTGATGGTGTGACCATGTGTTATATGGGCTAAATTATCCCCTTGCATACACAATAAGGTTATTGCAAGTCCCACCTCCGAGTTCCATAATCTTCTAAAGGAACGCAGCCATCGGCCTCATTCCTCTATATGATGATGGAACTCTTCGGTGACTTACAATATCTTTATAGTGTACAGAAGGGGGAAGAATACTTTTTTTGCAATCCTTAGATAGTTAGAATCGTTCTACGTGTTTCTGTGTATTCCAAGGTGGTGCAGCTTTGTTTTTGTTTTTTGTTTTTTAAACCTGACTTGTATTTAACTATTTTTAATATCTGTTTGCCACAAATAACTAACCAGTTTTTGATGTATTAAATTTTGCACTAGAGATTTTATTTCTATTCTTCATGTTTGGAAACATGCATGCTCTTGCGTATGAAAGAGCTAAGTCCCAAGGTTTTCGTGGTTTGTGGGAAAGGTGATGCTGTGACCATGTGTTATATGGGCTAAATTATCCCCTTGCATACACAATAAGGTTATTGCAAGTCCCACCTCCGAGTTCCATAATCTTCTAAAGGAACTCAGCCATCGGCCTCATTCCTCTATATGATGATGGAACTCTTCGGTGACTTACAATATCTTTATAGTGTACAGCAGGGGGAAGAATACTTTTTTTGCAATCCTTAGATAGTTAGAATCGTTCTACGTGTTTCTGTGTATTCCAAGGTGGTGCAGCTTTGTTTTTGTTTTTTGTTTTTTAAACCTGACTTGTATTTAACTATTTTTAATATCTGTTTGCCACAAATAACTAACCAGTTTTTGATGTATTAAATTTTGCACTAGAGATTTTATTTCTATTCTTCATGTTTGGAAACATGTATGCTCTTTCGTATGAAAGAGCTAAGTCTCAAGGTTTTCGTGGTTTGTGGGAAAGGTGATGGTGTGACCATGTGTTATATGGGCTAAATTATCCCCTTGCATACACAATAAGGTTATTGCAAGTCCCACCTCCGAGTTCCATAATCTTCTAAAGGAACTCAGCCATCGGCCTCATTCCTCTATATGATGATGGAACTCTTCGGTGACTTACAATATCTTTATAGTGTACAGCAGGGGGTACTTTATCCCTTATATCATTATGTATTGTGTTGTAAAGACCTTAATGTGCAGGCAGCAAACATTCTATTTAATTACTAGGTATTCTTTATAAAAATATGAGTTTGCCTGCACCCTATGCTCTGTCACTACTCCAGATCACAGAATATATTTCATGACTTTAGATCACTTTTACAAATTTTAATATAGTGCAAATATATTTTACAAAATGTTTACTAAGAACTTCTGCCTCAAGACAATGAATGCTGACTTTATGAAAACAGTAGGCATAATCCCACGACTGCCAACATTAGAGCAGTTTTCTTTGAGTGATATTCAAATGCACTTATTTGGGCCTGTAGCCACTGTCTTTTCTCAAGCCTAATCCCCCACCACCTAGCCAAGCACACCCATGGATGCCCTGGACAGTTTCCCTTAATTACACTTGGGGTGAGTTCTTGGGACTAAAATGGCACTGCCATAGTGGATATCAACATGAAAGACTAAGCACCACCTTTCTGCTGTTCCTTTCCATTGCTCTACATGGTATTATGATGGAACCTAAACCTTCCAGAGACCTCTACCACTCTCCTGTCCCAAAGGACCCAAAGTTCCATGGTGATTTTTACCTTTACCATCTATGTAGTGCTTCTGGGATGCTTAGGATTCCATGGTAATTCCAAGGCACCATGGTAATTCTAAAGAATACCATGCCTGCGTTGAGGGTGTGATGGGTCTCATTTCCTCCTTCTTGTGGCACATGATATCCCTGAGGATCAACTAAGCCTACGGCAGAAGACGGAGAGCAACCACAAGGTCAGACATGACAGGCCATATTGTTATCCTAAATATGTAAACATGAAATAACAGGTATTTACTAGGCATCTAGAGAGGTAGAGATGGGGATGCTGCCTCTACCTAATCTTGTAAGTACTGGCTGACCATTTGGAAACATAACAGTGGGGGCGATGCTGGAACTGGAAAAAATGTATTCCAGGAACCCATAAATTAAGGGGGTCAAGGTGTGGCAAGTGTAAGAGTGTGGAGTCACAAGTGGCAGAGCTTGAAAAGCAGAGGCTGACGAGCAGCTTATGCATTTGTTTAAAAATAGAATCTGCTGCAAAGAAATTGGCAACAAGGACACAAGTGACAACAAATCTTTTCCAGCATATTTAACTGGTCAGAAAGAGGCTGCATTTTAAAATATCTTATATGGCTAAGACACCTGTATATAGATCTTTGTCTGCCCAGCAGTTTTGACGGGATTATAATAGTAGTATGATAACACTGGTGGTTAAATGTACTTCTGGGAGAGTTCTGTGTTTTGTCCAGTCGCCGTTTTGACTTATAAAGTAGCATAGAGGGTTAATGTGTCTGCAGCAAAGCAAATTGTGTAAAATGCAAGTCACAGATTTGTATTTTGTATAGATAGGTAACAGGGCTACTGCTTTTGATACTGAGATCATTTTGTTACTTCTAGTTCATTTTGTTACTTCCAGTTCATAAGGTGCAATGCTTCTAATATAGCACAGTGATCTATTTATCGGCATCAAGGAGCTGCATGCAAGCTTTAAGTCATGGGTTTAGATCCTTATTTTTTTTTTTATTTGTCAATCTGGTGCTGTTCTAAGATTGCAACGAATGGTTTCTTTCGGAAGTAATAAACTCTTGTTAGTACAGACAATCCCGATAACTGCATTACATTTTGTATCCAGACTTTGTGTTTCACTGACCTCTCACTCTTAACCTATAATGTCTACAAGTATGGACAATATGTGATTCCTACACCATATGACCCTTATTGTCTTTTGTAGCATTCCCTGTACATTGATTTACACATGTGTAAGATTTATTGTGACCGTGTGTGATGTTAAGTGCTCTGACTCCGTACACTGGGATCAGTGGCTCTATAAAAGAATTAAATTAAAAAGGGGGGTGCCATTTAAATCACTGTTTGTGTAAATACACAGTGATACACTTGTCATTCTTACAGTGCATGCACTTCTCTTACATAGGGGATGGATGAACAAAGTTAAAAACCTGCATCCAACAGTTTCCCTTAAGTACTTGTGAAGTCATACAGCAAGCTGTGAGATTTTGTTTCCTTTCATTGCTTTGGCGTCTAGGTGTTAGGCTCGAGATGGTTCCCAGCCAGGATGATATATCAACAAAAGAAGGACTGATGGCTCTTTAAATCAGACCTATGTTTTGGGCCCAGCTGGAAGTTAAAATAACAAAGCCACTCTCCACATGCAGGTTGCTGCTCACCCAGTGGAAAGCAGGCAGCATGTGGATGCTGCTGAATTTTGTGTCCTGGTGATAAAAAATTGACTGTGCAAATTCAGCTTATTTTCCTATGTTGGGCGGATCCCAGCTCCAGCCGAGAAATAGCTGCAGTAACCGGAATCACCCAGGTTCACCCTGCTTTTCAGCACTGGGTGGAAGACTTTCCCAACTTCCTTGTCATCCTCACCTCCTCACTCTTACCAAAATTAAGGAGATACAGTCCTGCTATTATTCCTTCGGTAACAACTGAACACTCTTACCTTCCCTCGCAGCATTATTTCCCAGCAAACGTTGCTCAAAATTGCTCCCAAACGTTCATTCTTAAATGCAGTTCACCCCCTCATTGATATGAATACCTCATCACTGCCCTTTCTTGATTTCTCCCCTGACTTATATCAGTTTAATTTGAAACATGAAATGTAGTCACAGAGCTAGTAGGGAGCCAGAGGGCATGCACAACACCCCATTCAATTATTATTCCTGTTGATCCCCATGCTTTGTGGTCAGTCAATGAAAATAAAAGCATTTCTCATTTGGATGGAAAGCCAGTCAGTCAAATGAACTTTATTTGGCATACAAATGCCATAAAAGCACATGATAAAATAACAAAATCACATTAAAAATGTCATTGCATAGTAAAAAAATAGCGAATATTTAAGAAATCTTTAAAAATACATCAGTTTGTTGAAAACTACAGGTCCCGGTCAGCATATACTATAGTAGACATTATAAAGGCTAAGTACCTAAGAACAGTGTAGGTGGATACTGCCTCCTGATACTAAGTGTGCTTCTAATACAATCAATAACCGCCCTACATTTTCAATAGAGTCCAGCTGCTGTAGGTTTTGAAAGTCCATTTTATGTGACAAAAATAGGACGCAGAATTGGAAAAACATGAAAATGAGCAGGCTTATGCAATGAACAACACAACATTAAAGAAATTGTCGACTGAGCAGAACAGTTGTCACAGGGGAAAGGTGAAAGGTTGTCAGACCATATACCTTGTTGGGGGAACTCGGAATAAAAGTAATATGATGAAACGCAGCCTAGTGGGATAAAATCTAAATTACTGTTTTCTACAAACAGTAATTAAAACTCGAGCTTGAACACAGGATCTAATAGCAGGTATCTCTCCAAAGAGGGCATCTTTAGAGCAGCAGCTAAACAGATGCCCTGGTGATGGTCATTAAAAAAAGACTTAATCTGGGCTTTTGAAGCTGGGACTATTTGCTCTGGGTTATTATATACTTCAGGTAGTTCCAGCAATAGACACGTATTCCTAATGTAGAATAACCAGTGAATCTCAGCCCCCTTTTCTAAGGCCGTACAATCGAAAACAATCATTGTCGTAAGGCCAAGATCCCTCGAATGCCATATCTGAGCCCGTAACAAGAGAGGCGCCAGTCCAAGAAGATCTTCAAGCTAAGGCAATACAACCTCTGAGTGACAAAAAAGGTGTCTGTACCTAAGGGAACTGACAACAATCTTTTGGAAAAGCTGTTTTGTATTTTCTGAAGACTGTTGCTGTTACAATGCCCCCACACTCCAACCCTGTAGGACACCACAGAGATACATTTTGATTTAAACAGCATCATAATTTCTTTTATAGGTGTTTGTCCCAAAGTACAGGCAAAGCGGAAAATCTCTTCAATACCTCCAGAAAACTGGAGGGCTTGCTGAGTCAACAAAGGTGCCCACTTAAGTTTAGGATCAAATGGGATACCTAAATAATTAAAGTTATCAAGCTTTCAGACTAGAGATCTTTTATGAGTTTTTTGATTTTGTCCTTTTTGTCCTGCAGATTAAAATAAAAGACTTGGACTCATTGACCTTCAGATCCAGGGCACTCATGAATTCTATGAAACCTTCCAGCAACCACTGAAGGCCATTTGCAGTCCTAACTAAGAGTATTGTGTCATCGGCGTAGAGGAGAGTTGGAACATAGGGTTTTCCCAAGCGCGGGATAGCCATCTTCTTCTGCAGAAGGTGACCCTCAAGACCATTTATATAAATTAAAAACAGGAAAGGGGATAGAATACAAAACTGGAGTACACCCTATTGCCAATTTATAGGCGAGGTAAGTTCTCCAGATGGGAAGTCACAAATCTTCATGGAGGTATCCCAGTGAAGTCTCCGTAACAAGAAAACTAGCATTTTTTCCACTTCTTAATCTTCAAACATTTTCTGTAATATGGACCTATTAACCATATCAAATGCACTTGATAGGTCCATAAAAGCTAAGTGCAAAGCAGACTTTTTAGCATAAACATATTTTCCTATTAGAAGAGAGAGGTTAAGACACTGTTCTGTCATCCCAGTGCCCTGTCTAAACCCATACCGAAGACCAGATATAATGTCTTTTGACTCTGCCCAAGCTTCAAGTTTCGCCAAGAGTACCCTCCAAGTTGAGTCCAGTAAGGATATTGGGCGATAGCAAGCCGGATTTGATTTATCCCCTTCCTTGAAAATAGGTACAATAACAGCTTCCTTCCAGGAAAGAAAGGGGTCCTTTTATTGCAGCAGGGAAGACATTTGTAAGAAGTGAGCCACAAAGCTCTACATGTTCCTTAAACAGATCCACAGGAACACTGTCCGGTCCCTGAGCTTTATCGCCTTTACTCTTTCTAAGTGCCAATGCAACATCCTCTATCTTAATGGACAAGCTAAAAACAACAATACTTTTGTGATTAACTAGTGACAACCCCTGGATCTCCTTCCCGATCACAGTCAACCTTAGAATTAAAAACTGCAGAAAGATGGGAAACCCATGCGTCGGGTGAAATAACACAATTGATATTAGACAGGAGTCCTGTTGAAAACAAAAGGACTGTTTATCACCTGCCAAAATAGATTTGATTCCTTTAGGTCTCCTGCCCTCAGAACATCCGCCAATTCTGACTAAATTCGGTATGGAACCAGGAAGTGGAGCATAGAACCTTTACGTCCATGCTTGTAAATTTAACTGAAATCATACAGGCCAAACCGCCCTCCCCGATGGTGACAGAGTTGTTTTGTACAAAAGGAATGGAAACCATGTGCATGAAAATCCTTTGTGGGCCAGGTCTCTTGAAAACACATTATGTCAAAGCCCTTAATGAATCAAATCCAGTCTTCATTGTATAATGTTGTTTGTATGCTCGCCACGTTCCATAAAAGCAGGTTACAATGCGTGGAGGAAAGTGGAAGAGGTCTCTTAAACAGCTTACTTTGAGAATCCCTTTTCAAGCATGCACGTTCATCTGAGTTTTTTAAAAGAATGCCTGGCAGATTGGGGGACAGAGGACTCTAGAAGAGGCGTTTTCCAAGGGAAATGTGTAAGTGTAGACATCTCAGGGCATCAATCAATCTCCTGCAAATCTTCTAAAGGGGCAAAACGATTTTGCGGGGATCAGAGGAGTGAAATTTAGGTTCCCTGATATGTATCTGAGGGGCAGGAATAGTCGTGGTCATCTGGCTGGATTCTCCCTCGAACGTTCATGGGTCAAAGTACTGTTTTTGTAACAAAACAGCTGATGTTCCAAGAAAGGGTCCCTATGTAAGAGTGTGTATGTTTCTATTAACACTAGGGACAAAGCCTTACCATGTTTGCCGGCAGCCAATCTTACTGCAGCCTTGAGAAAAGCACAGAGTGAAAGAAATTTTTGTTTAAGAATGCAGTGCTGGCCTAGGCAGAGAACAGCTAGATAGAGAAAATAAAACAAGACCGCAAATGTGGCTATTGTTAAAATCATAAATGAAGCTGAATAAAATGTGTCAGGCCTAGTTTGCTAAAATAACATGTATGGAGCTATAACTTAAATGGCTACACAACAGGGGTAAAGCCATGATTTCTCCCCTTGTATGCATTAGATGTCCTAAAGCACCCAGTTGACCAGGGAGATATTTCTGAAGTTAACCACCATGCAGTCACCATCAGCAAATTTAGGGGCATGTCCAACCCACGTGACTCTCCTTACTGTTAAAATCTCATTATCGAGATCACAAGGGCAGCCACAGATCATCCTAAGACAGTGTATTACCCTATATTTTAAATCCTGCAAGATTCCTTTGTATTAGGGGAGGGGGTGTGTAAAGAAATGGCTCCCTGTTGCAGTTACCCCCCACTTTTTGCCTGATACTGATGCTGACTTGACTGAGAAGTGTGCTGGGACCCTGCTAACCAGGCCCCAGCACCAGTGTTCTTTCACCTAAAATGTACCATTGTCTCCACAATTGGCACAACCCTGGCACCCAGGTAAGTCCCTTGTAACTGGTACCCCTGGTACCAAGGGCCCTGATGCCAGGGAAGGTCTCTAAGGGCTGCAGCATGTCTTATGCCACCCTAGGGACCCCTCACTCAGCACAGACACACTGCTTGCCAGCATGTGTGTGCTGGTGGGGAGAAAATGACTAAGTCGACATGGCACTCCCCTCAGGGTGCCATGCCAACCTCACACTGCCTGTGGCATAGGTATGTCACCCCTCTAGCAGGCCTTACAGCCCTAAGGCAGGGTGCACTATACCACAGGTGAGGGCATATGTGCATGAGCACTATGTCCCTACAGTGTCTAAGCAAAACCTTAGACATTGTAAGTGCAGGGTAGCCATAAGAGTATATGCTCTGGGATTCTGTCAAAAACGAACTCCACATCTCCATAATGGCTACACTGAATACTGGGAAGTTTGGTACCAAACTTCTCAGAATAATAAACCCACACTGATGCCAGTGTTGGATTTATAAAAAAATGCACACAGAGGGCATCATAGAGATGCCCCCTGTATTTTACCCAATTGTTCAGTGCAGGACTGACTGGTCTGTGCCAGCCTGCTGCTGAGAGACGAGAATCTGACCCCATGCGGTGAGAGCCTTTGTGCTCTCTGAGGGCAGAACCAAAGCCTGCTCTGGGTGGAGGTGCTTCACTCATCCCCCCTGCAGGAACTGTAACACCTAGCAGTGAGCTTCAAAGGCTCAAGCTTCGTGTTACAATGCCCCAGGGCACTCCAGCTAGTGGAGATGCCCGCCCCCTGGACACAGCCCCCACTTTTGGCGGCAAGTCCAGGAGAGATAATGAGAAAAACAAGGAGGAGTCACTGGCCAGTCAGGACAGCCCCTAAGGTGTCCTGAGCTGAGGTGACTCTGACTTTTAGAAATCCTCCATCTTACAGATGGAGGATTCCCCCAATAGGAATAGGGATGTGACCCCCTCCCCTCAGGGAGGAGGCACAAAGAGGGTGTAGCCACCCTAAAGGACAGTAGCCATTGGCTACTGCCCTCCCAGACCTAAACACACCCCTAAATTCAGTATTTAGGGGCTCCCCAGAACCTAGGAACTCAGATTCCTGCAACCTAAGAAGAAGAGGACTGCTGAGCTGAAAAACCCTGCAGAGAAGACGGAGACACCAACTGCTTTGGCCCCAGCTCTACCGGCCTGTCTCCCCCCTTCGGAAGAAAACTGCTCCAGCGACGCTTTCCCCAGGACCAGCGACCTCTGAATCCTCAGAGGACTGCCCTGCTCTAAAAGGACCAAGAAACTCCCGAGAACAGCAGCCCTGTTCACCCAAGACTGCAACTTTGTTTCCAAAGAAGCAACTTAAAGACAACTGCATTTCCCGCCAGAAGCGTGAGACTTGCAACTCTGCACCCACGCCCCCGGCTCGACTTGTGGAGAAACCACACTTCAGGGAGGACTCCCCGGCGACTCCGAGACTGTGAGTAACCAAAGTTGTCCCCCTGAGCCCCCACAGCGACGCCTGCAGAGGGAATCCCGAGGCTCCCCCTGACCGCGACTGCCTGACTCTCAGATCCCGACGCCTGGAAAAGACCCTGCACCCGCAGCCCCCAGGACCTGAAGGATCAGAACTCCAGTGCAGGAGTGACCCCCAGGAGGCCCTCTCCCTTGCCCAGGTGGTGGCTACCCCGAGGAGCCCCCCCCTTGCCTGCCTGCATCGCTGAAGAGACCCCTTGGTCTCCCATTGATTCCAATTGAAAACCCGACGTGTGTTTGCACACTGCACCCGGCCGCCCCTGTGCTGCTGAGGGTGTACTTTCTGGGCTAACTTGTGTGTCCCCCCCGGTGCCCTACAAAACCCCCTTGGTCTGCCCTCCGAAGACGCGGGTACTTACCTGCTGGCAGACTGGAACCGGGGCACCCCCTTCTCCATTGAAGCCTATGTGTTTTGGGCACCACTTTGAACTCTGCACCTGACCGGCCCTGAGCTGCTGGTGTGGTAACTTTGGGGTTGCTCTGAACCCCCAACGGTGGGCTACCTTGGACCCAAACTTGAACCCCGTAGGTGGTTTACTTACCTGCAAGAACTAACAATTACTTACCTCCCCTAGGAACTGTGAAAATTGCACTGTGTCTAGTTTTAAAATAGCTATATGTGTTTTATTTGAAAAGTATATATGCTATTGTGATTATTCAAAGTTCTTAAAGTACTTACCTGCAATACCTTTCATGCAAAGTATTACATGTAGAATAAACTAAGAAAATATATTTTTCTGTACAAAAACCTATTGGCCTGGAATTGTCTCTGAGTGTGTGTTCCTCATTAATTGCCTGTGTGTATGTACAACAAATGCTTAACACTACTCCTTTGATAAGCCTACTGCTCGACCACACTACCACAAAATAGAGCATTAGTATTATCTCTTTTTGCCACTATCTTACCTCTAAGGGGAACCCTTGGACTCTGTGCATACTATTCCTTACTTTGAAATAGTGCATACAGAGCCAACTTCCTACAGGGTGGAAAACTCTGACCGCTACTAGCTGGCTCCAAATTATCCATAGATGGTAGTTTAGGCTTTTCACCCTCCACAGCTGGTGGCATCCATGTTCCTTATGGATGGTACCTCGATTGTGGCTATTCTTTTTGCACGTTAGCTGGCCTGATTGTGACTAGGGGCATCTACAGACAGCGACCGCATGCACGGAGTGCGACCTAAGTTCTGGATAGAAGCCAAGGTCTTCTCAATTGCCTTATCTCATGCGCACAAATGTCAAAACATACAGAGTTCAACTTGGCTAATAGCTTATCCATCACTTTACCACAAAAGTCATTTAAAAAGTCTGTGAACAACCCCTTCGGCGACTCTTTTCAGTGGGACTTTGTGAACGTTAGACAACCCTAGGTTATGAGTGGCCACAGGGGACGTCAGAATAGTTTTCCGTTTTTTCCCAGGTTGGGATGATTTCCTAGTTTTTGTAGGGGGGACAGTGGGTTGTGGATGAACATTGGCAACTACTTCCAAAACTTCTGCCAGGGTATACGCTGGACCCAAGAGTTATGGGAGATTCCTTTGATATTATCAGTTATATAGTTGCTGAAGCAGAATTAGCAATGTAGGTTTGTTTACACTCCCCGCCCTCATTGACACTAAGGGCTGAGGTGGCTGATCAGATGATCCCGAGTAAGTAGGCGCTGCTCTAATAACATGCGCCACACAGCATCTAATTGCTGCTCAAACCTGCCTACCTCCGAGTCAATTGCACCCATGACAGAAAATAAGTAAGTTGTAAAGTTTGGTGTAAGCTTGTTGGGGGTCTATTTGCCCATATGGGAGCCGTTTGCTTTTCTTTTACCCATAGAGACTGTATAGTGATAACACCATCCACCAATAAAATATATTTAAAATATGACAAAACAAGTCAGATAGAGGATTACACCGTATACCTCATGAAATTAATAACCATGTCTCTCCTTACCAGGGCCAATGGGGGTGGCCCTGCCCTGCTGCTTCCTGTCAGTGACGGGCGAAGATGGGCCTGGTCTTGGGAGCACACCCAGGAACGCCCCATGCGCGTCCTACGCTGCGGGACTCAAGTTGTGCTGTAGTGCGCATCACTGTCTCCCTGGGGCCCGCCTTGCCAAGAGTAAGTCTAGGGAACATAGTCCCACCCCAGACCGTAGTGCACAGAGAGTTAATGGAGGCAGGAATGGGCTTCAGCATAACATGGGAAAGCATTTCATGTCAAAAGCATATTATTCACCCAAATCACTGACTGAACCTTTGAAAATGAATTGTTTGCGTTCCAAAAGTAAAACGCTTCACAAGCCATGTTGCTGGTCTAGGTGCCAGGAGACTGGGGCAGGGGAAAAGGACTGGCAGAGATGCAGTGCTGCTCTGTCACTAGAACAGGACCCTGGCAGCAGGTCCCAAATCACTGCTTCCAGACTTTGTCCGCTGTTACTTTATTATAAACACATTCTGTGATTTTATATTTGCATAAGATGCCCTCTTGTGCTACCGCTCTTTTGTCCACCAATGACAGGGCCAGATAATATGCGCACAGGGGACAAGGTCTTGTTCCCATACTGAGCACCAGTTCAACTATGCAAACAGGCTGAAAAACCTCAGGGCCAACTGAATTTCAAACACATATATATTTTCTCAAAGTAGAGAAATGGTCTGCGTAGGTGTCCCCAAGGACCCTGTCCCCATCTCTGGAAACCAAAATGCACGTCTGCTACGGTTGACACGTGATCTACCACGTGCATGCCATAGTCATGTATATTCTCTCTTGTTCTTTTGTCTTAACGCACTATCCTGCGCACCCTCAACCACAGAGCTTTGTGTAACCATACAGGCAAACACGCCATTTTGTATTGTTGCTTTACTAATTACAGTGTTTGGTGTAGAAATACTACTGCTTTTCTTACACAGGCAGATACATCTGAACATGTCTGGTTGAAAAAAGAATGTGTTAATCTTTTCCCTGGTTTCTCAGATTTAATGGGAATCACATTGAAGACATCTATGGTAAAGAATTAACATAATGATCCTGATTAATTTTTAGGATGCATTGTGCAAAATATAGAAAACAGTTGAGATGGATTGGCCATGTAAGCGGTGGCAAAGTATCACCAAAGAAGATACATTAAATACCCTGAATACAAAAAACACAGAAACAAGCTAAATTGTCAGCACTTTCAACACGAAATGTATCAATTTGTTCATCCAACCATTCGGCCATCTTTCTAGCTTTAAACCCTTCCATCTGTGTGGGCATGTATGCCTTTGTGCGTGTTTTCTGTGACTGCTTCTGTGTCTCTGAGTTCTGTTTGCACACGGATGCATTCATCTGCTTGTTGTCTGTGTACATGGATGTAGGTAGGTGTGCCGTCTGCTTGCATGTTTAAATGACTGTGTGCCTTTGTCCCTGACTACGGCCTGCATCTATGTATATACAATGCAAAAGTCAAACATATTCGCTGTATCAATGGTTGAATATCCTCGCTTCCAGTTTGAGTCACCTTTTTCGTGTAAGGTTTTATAAAATGGATTGCTCGGACACAAATTTTCAAATAAAGCAGCTAGACTGCTGTGGAAAGTGAGAATACTTGCGATCACACAACCTGTCGTGAAATATCGTCCCACAGATTCCAGGCAATGGCCAGGACCCGGTCTATATCCACAATAAATACGTGACTTCAGCATCTTTAGCGTAGACCTGGGATACCGAGCTGGAGCTATCAGTAAGATGCAGGGCTTTACATCAAAGCTGGGGCACGTTTTCGGGGATAAATCCCTTTTCTTGATTGAGTGCTATTAAAGCATTTACACTTAAATTGGCAGAAAAGTTTTCTCGGCTTTTGTCGGTTTGCCATTGACAGCGCCTGCACAATTAGTCTCTAATTCATGTAACACCTCCACAGGGCCTTGCAGCCAGACGCCTCCTCCATTTGTCTTCCTTGCAGGGGATGAGCGCGTGATATCAAGGGGAGCAGAGCACACAGGAAGCCCGAAGATGAATAGAAAGTGTCGCGATCCCGTGCGATAAGCGCCCTCTTAAGGAGACCGGCAGCCCCTCTGTACCCAGGCTGCAGGAAGCGCGCACTCGCTTCGGGCGAGACGCGCTGACACAAACTCTGATGGCACATGTCAAGATAAGGCCGCTCAGCAACCGATTACCTTTCTCAACACGAGAAAGTGTACTTTTTGAGCAATGTTTACAACATGAGGTCCACGTTTGCCCAGATTGTTTTTGATCAGGGATGGTTGCCGTGTGCTGAATGCTCTTGTTTAGACGTGGAATCAAACCCCTCACACGGTTTTATTTTCCACATTTTTATTTCGGGCGGACCCATGATTTTACTTGTTCGGGGGCACGTGGGATGACCATCAACTTCAAAGACATCTTACATCAAAGCTTTCGACGAACAGTTGTAGAAAATACTGGAGACATGGAATGATTACATTATCTTTAAAAAAACCTCAGTCCGTCATCACTTTTAGTTGGAAGCTGCGATCATGGCATGTCAAATAAACATGATTACATTTTTTAAAACTTTTTGTAAACAGTCGTAGTTCAAAACTAAGACGCACCAGGCAACCCTTAAGGAACTGCATTTCTTTCACAGTCCAGTGTTTCAGTGTTAAAACACACCTAAAAACGTAGCAACAATGTATATAATTCTGCCACTCACGATTCTGTACCCATTCTGTGGTAGCATACGAACTGATGTATACAGCTAGCAGAGAAATACAGGCAGAGACAGTGGAATTACGTGATTCTGCTGCTTTGGCGTTTTCCACATAACTATGGATTTGCCATCATCTGCTGCATAATTGACAGATTGTAAAAAAAAAATTTCTAGCTGAAACAGATCAAAAGTTACTACAATCACTGTAACTTGTGTTACCCTGCAGTGAAAGGCCCCATGCAAAGGTTAACTGGTCATCTTTCAGCTGCTTATTACTATATTTGAATGTTTAACTGGTCCTAATAAATAAAAACCATTGCACAGATGGTGTTAACGTGTGAAAAAGCTGACATAATTATGAAGTATGCAATCACAGTATGTGCCGAATTAGGCCACACATTTTGCCTTTTCTTGCAATATAATTTAGTCAATACTGACACATAATTTGGTCCGCCCCTACTGCTTAATTCCATTGGTCCTGAATATAGGAAAAGGGAACCACTGTGACTGACCAGTTTTCAGCATCCTGTGGTAAGTGAAGCCATGGTATGGAGGGTGGCACACCCTACATGGACACAACCATTGCTGAATAATTAAAAAAAAACTGTTTCAATATTTGATAGAAATATATAAGTAAAGGGAATTTGATGCTGATTATGGCATTTAAGTACCTATTTGGTAGTTTTAACCCAGGGGTTTACAAGCAACGAAGCACACTATTCCTATGTACAACACTCTGTAAAAGGGATTCTTGATCCTCTATACAAATACAAAAACACACAATTCTAAGGTCCTGATTACAAGAAAAGGTGCTACTTATGGCACCTGGTAAATAATGATACCCTGGGGTTTGTTATTTATCAGATGCAACAAATAGCACTTATTATGAGTTATTGAGCAATAACATATGGATTTTAGTGTTTAACACACCAAAATCTGCATGCTACAGTAAATACCATACATATTTCCCTGATAATTATCAGTCGTCTTAAATAGATTTTAACTCATAATTCCAACCCGTGCGTAAACAGAAGTTTACCTACGGGTAGTAATGTAATGTGCAACTCATAATCAGGCACTAAATGTGAACTACATTCATAAATTGATCACATACCACAGTGAACTGCAACCAAGCACTGAGAAAGCCAATAGGTTAGATTTTCCCAATGTTTATTTACAAGTGTAATGAGTGTGTGTTGATGTGTGAATGGAGGAATGGGGACATAAAATGGATGGTCAAGGGAGTAAAACAATGGGATGGTGTGAGTTGATGGATGATTTGCTAGATAGATGTGTGAGTTAATCGATGAAGTGATGGGTAGCTGGGTGAATGGATGGATATATGCATATGTGAGTGGGTGTGTGAATGCAAAAGCTGATGCTTGAGTGGATGGGTGATGCACAATTGAATAAGTTAGTGAGTGAATGAGTAGATGATGGACATGTGACTGGCTGAATAGATATTGAGTTATTGGATAATTTAATGGGTGAAATGATGCTGAGTAAATGGATAACCGAGTAGCATGGACAATACTGATAAATAAAAATAGAAGAAAATAACATTTTTATTATGGAAATTGCAAAAAGCATAATTGACTGAATTTTACATTTTAATCAACATTTTTTGTACCCATCTTTGGAGTATATGAGTTTTAAAATATGCAATTCAAAAGGAAATGAGTTCCGAGTGTTTACAGATTATCCATGACTTTCATGCCATTACAAATAAAAGATAGCATTCATATTGTGACATTGTGGGGAAGTAGATTATTAGTTGGCGTGGATGGTAGTACAAAGCATATAATGATGTCACTGTTCTTGTTAGGTAAGCAAAGGTTTCAATAAGTTAAACCAGTGCTCAACCCCTGGTAGCTATAGCACAGAGCAGATAGGCCTAACATAAGAAACTGTGCAAAGCATTTAGAAGTAGGAAATGTCAAAGACACAACCCAATAAAAAATCCCACCCCAAAACATAAAAAGAGAGAATATTTTACTGCACAAAATTTCACCAAAATGACAAAAATTCAATAAGGAGAACTGGAGATATGATTTTACCACTACAAAGCACAATGCGCCAATCCCGGGCAACTAGTTATGCTAAACCGAGACAAGGATAAGATTTAAGGCTGTCTGTGATGGAGCATGGGTTGGAAATGAGGTCCAGGTCAGTACCAGTCAATGAGATTCCTTCAGACTTTGAATTTTTGTTGGAGAAAAGGCGGTTGTTGATGAGTCATTGGTAAGGCAAAATGCAAGCTGAACCTGAGCTGGGGTTTGATGATTGGAGGTTGCTGAGGTGTAGGGTCCCGGTGCAGTCGCTGATGTAGGTGGGAAAGCTCAGAGTAGGCAAAGTCTGGCGTCCATGTCTAGGAAAATCTCAACTTCGTTTGACTTTGGCTTGGCGTCGCTCTTGGTGAAGCCCTCTACATTCAGACTTTTGGAAGTCAGGTGTCTTTTAGTGGGGCAGACCTGCAAGTTGGATCCAAACGGCTATTCAACGTTGATGGTTTCAGCTCAACAGTGGTCCTTGTATCCCGCCGGTTCATCAGAAAAGGTCTTGGCAAAAAGGTTCTAAGTCCCAACATTTGTAGTTTGGGCAGGAGAAATACAGTGTGGCAACAGTCAAAGGTTCCGGGACCTCGACAACAGCACTTGGTGGTCAGGACTCACTCCAACAGAAGCCACTAGCAGGTTACAGGACAGGTCTACTTGAAACTGATCAGCAGGGCTCTTCAGGAAAGTGGGCTTCTTGCAGTTTTAGGTCCTCATTACATGTTTGGCGGTCCCTTGACTGCCATGGCCAGGGTCCAACCATCATCAGGATGGCAGTCAGACCGCCGTATTATGAATCATGCTATGGAACAAAGACTGCCGCAGTCCCACTGGCACCCCCAGGCAGCACAGACAGCCTTGGTCACGAGGCAGCACAAACTATCCAGTGGAGACAGTGTTTCCGCTGGACACATTTTGAGGGTGAGCACCACCAATGTGACTGTGGCAAGTCAACCACCACATCTTACAAGGCGGAAACGGGGAGTATAAAGGGAGACACTCACCTGCAGGCAGCCTTACACATCCAGAGCCATCACGAGGCCCATCACACACCTCCTCCTGCTGCTGCTGATAGTCGAAGGACCCCCAAATCAATGCCGCCATGGGCGCTACCGACCATAAGTACACACAAATACCTGTATCATCAACCTTAAAAACAGATCATAGCACTGTCGTCCACATCATATGAGGGGCACGCCACAGGCGTCAAGTACATGTACATCCTGTACACAGTCCAAAACACACATTAAAATGGACACATCCACAGTCACAATACGTCCCCTTTGGGCAGGCCACCCACACTGCACTGCAACACTACACAAAAACACACAGCCACACATCTCAGGCACAGGGATAGTGAAGCCTACACAACATTGTCTCACACATCACCAAAAACACACAAACATCACATATACAAATACAACTCACACATTCCACTCTGACCAGGGACTGTCATCACATAAAACACAGATATGTATTGATGTGGCATGGAACACAAACAACACTACCATTATCAGCCCTGCAATGGACACACACATCACAGCACAAGGGAAGGACAATGGCATACACCATACACAGAGAGACAAATAGACAAAGATCACTATGCTAACAATACCTGAATGATAGCGATGGGGTCATCAGGAACACACAGGGGAGGAGGCTGCACTGGGACATATATCACTTTGCACAGTCCCCTCAAACAACATGTGCACAGAAACTGGCCCTACATGTGTCACAGGAGCAAACAGTACAAGACCCAAATGGCATGCCCATCTGCACAATGTGGAAGTGCAAGTCAACAAAACAAAACATATACAACTTCAACTGCATGGGACATACATCTACATAAAGTACCTTCAAGGTACAAACACCTAAATGGACACATGCTAAATCCATTGCAAACAGGGGTAGCACAACTGAACACACACCATGTCTGCACAAACACAACTTTATACATAAGCCATATCAGGGGGACAAGTATAACACAATACATGCTCACATTGGGCAATACAAGATGAAATACTTACCTGAGCAAACAGTACACAGTGCCATGACACCGCCATTGCATTTACACCCACATATCGATACACTCAACATATACCTTTCTCTTGGGGAACAACAGCACTTCCCACAAAGTCAGATACTGCAAAAAACAACAAATGGATCAGCAAGCAGGCTGAAACACACACAACTGTAGGCACACAACACAAATCACTTAGGAGCAACATTGATGCAGAAAAGAAATTGCAGGACAAATGTGTACTCAAAACAACTCTTTGGGTTTATTTAAAAACCAGATGGGAAATGCCCAAGGCCATTGGCGAGTCCATAATAAATTGTCCATGCACATGCATGTGCTCACACTTGACTCTCAGTACTGCCAGGAGACCTCCACAGGAAGGGGCATCAAGGGGGCAGAAACCTCAAGGATTATCCGGTGGGTGAGTGGTGGGGTTTGGGAGCGGGGTTTGGGCTTAGGAGCGGTGGTCTTCTTTTTGGGAGGATCGACTTCCTCTTGGGGCGGTGGTATGGGTGCTTGCAGGGGGCCAGGGCAGGCCTTGTAGGTGGAAGGGACGAGATGGGAGATGGGTATGCACCTCTTCACTTTGAGACAGGGGGTGGAGGCAAAAGGACAAGGGTCTAAATAAAATAAAAAAATGTTCTTAGGGACACAGGGACGGTCATCAGAAGGGGGTCGGAATTTGGAGGTTGAGGGAGTGTTCATAGGCTGTGTTGGTGTGGATGCCATGGGTGCGTGCTTCTGGTAGATATGCTTGAGTGAGGTGGGTATCTGTTGGGTGGGTGAGTGCGTTTGAGTGTCTTAGGGGTACAGGAGATAGAGGTGCTGGGGATGGAGTGGTGGATGTCTGTGTGTCTGTTGGGTGGTGACTGTGGGTATGCTGGATGTGGTGGATGTCTGTGTGTCTGTTGTTGTGGTGTCTGTGGGTGTGGTGCTTGTGGTGGATGTCTAGGGGTCTGCTGGGGTGGTGTCTGTGGGTATGACAGGTGTGGTTGATGTGTTACGGTGGGGATGTCCTGGAAAGTTGTGACTGTTGTTGTGTCTGTCAATGGCAGTTGTTTGTGTGCGTGCAGGTGTGTTTTGTGGTGCTTTCATTTATGTGTGCTCCTCTTGGCTGTTGATGTGGATGCCTGTGGATCTGTCTGTGTGTTTATGGAATGTAGGGGAAGGGGGATTTGGTATGGAAAGAAGGAATTGGAGTGGGGACGGAAGATGGGGGGTGACTGGCTGCTGTCAGTAAGGAGGCCCGAGCCTGAAAAGATCTCTGTAGGCCAGACATTTCACCATGAATGTCTTCCTGGAATGCATTGGTTTATTGTATTTGGGTAGTCAATCCCTGGATGGCATTTACAATGGCTGACTGACCTACAGAGATACTTCTTAGGAGGTCAATAGCCTCCTCACTGAGGGTAAAAGGGGTAGCAGGTACTGGGGCGGAGGTGCCTGTGGCAGAGGAGACGCCCACCCTCTTGGGTGAGTGGGCACGGCCAACTGGGTGGGAAGCAACAGGCAGAGTGGTGATAGAATGGGGGTTGGCAGATAAGGATGGTATGTGGGATGCCCTGATTGGTCCCCCACCACTAGGGAGGTGGCCACTGGAGGAGGAATCCAATGATGTTGAGGGTGTAGATCCGGTCTCCCCCATGGCACTACCCTCACCCTCCAGGCCATTCGGTCCCTCTGTGTCAGTGGTTTCTTGACCCAAGGTCCCGTGGCCATATGCTCCGCCCGTCTCCTCTGCTTGCCAGTGCTGAGACTGCCAGTGCATAAAGGAATAGGGTCCCCACCTGCCCATAATCAAACTTGAACAATTACTCTGATTAATGTACCTTGCCATGATGTCAAGTAGGCCCAAGTAATAAACTCCACCTATGTGGCCCATACATGTGCCATACCTCATGCATGCATGCCATCTGAATTATCAACAATTGCCCACAGGAAATTCTGAATCTCAGACAACTCCAATTGCCTGGCTGAACTTGTGCAATCACAATAACCATTCAACAACTAGGATACCTCATCACCCTCAAAGCTTGGCCCCATGGAGCAGACCTCAGTCACCTGTTGGCATGCAATAGTAGGCCAATGTAAAGGCCATTTTGAAAGATCCCACACAAAGTGATGCACACATCTATTTGTCACATACATAATGACCCAACAATAAGAAATGATGCTCCAAAATTGTAGATGAGAAAAGTACACTCATCTGGAGAAGATGACATGGACATACCCATGTCACACTGCAAACATATCAACAGTATACACTTCACCAAGTGATATTTGCCTCATTAGAGTCAAGGAGGGAGTATTAATGTTACCTAGATAAGTCATACATGTGGCATGGACATGAACACTGTAGACAAGTCCAATATGTCAGAGAGAGCTGTCCCTAAAATACGCAACACAATGCCCCCAGGTAATCACCACTAATGTCTGTCACCTGTCACAATGACTTTCTCTGAGTGCTTCAGTAGAAGCCATTAGTCCTTTGCATGTTGGAGAGACACAGAAGTTGCAAGGAAGTGTAGAAGGCCCTCAACAGGTTGCCCAGTGGGAAGCTACGTCATTGTCCCCATCTTGATCATGCAAACCTAGATGTCTGTCTGTGGATGAATGTCTGTACCCAAACACATGTCCAAAACATAACGTCAAATCACTCCATGATGCATGCCAACAGTCAGGGCATATATATTTACCATTACACATGTGCATTGTATGTTTCCACCTAATGCTACATGAAGGCCATATCTATTCACATTGTGGCTCAAAACTCTAGGCCTACCTATCATGTCCCTCATTGCTACTGCAGTTGTACATGTCAAATGACATACTATGACCCACAAGGGAATGTGTCAGCCAATACACAATGGTTGCACACTCCTGTATGTGGCACAATCTGAAATGTAACCCCATTGTAAATGTACCATTCCACAGTGTACCATGCATATATGTAATGGAATACAGACATCATGCCATTTATATGGGCAAACCATGCATAAAACTGCAGCTTACAAATGTTTTCTAAAGAGAAAGGGGCACATCCTGACATGTAGGCACAAGGAATGTTGGCAGCAGTGATTGCACATAATACATGTCAATGGACATTCCCCACTTACCAAGGGAAAGTAGTGATCTATACCTGCCTCCAAAGAACACGGTAAGCCCTGCCTTGTAAGCCCTGCCCTGTATGTAGTATGCCTTCACATTAGGAGGGTCATGGTCCGATGGGCACCCCGTCCACATTGGGAGGACAGCCCCAGCTGGGCCTCTGCAATCTTCCAGGCCCAGGCTCTCAGGTCCTCCCACCTCTTTCTGCAGTAGGTGTTCCTCCGACTGTGGACTCCCAGGGTCCGCACCTTCTAGGTGATGGATCTCCATATCCCTTTCTTTTGATTGGCGTTGACCTGCATTGATGCAAAAGACAAATCAAGAGATCAAGATCACTAGTTTCAACAGAAATGGTTGAGTCACATACATGTGAGTTACATCAAGCTTGAACTTTCCAAATTTGTCAATACTCTCCAAGTGTGACACATACAAGCCAATATGTATAAGGCCATGACTACAGACATACATATCCTAATCTGCAGACCAACCCACCACCCTGCTCAGGCCCTACCATAACAAGGCAGGCTTACCGACATCTTGTGGGACATCCTATAACAACCTGACTGAGATGGGAGCCATTATGAGACACATCACACCTCTGTTAGACTCCGTAGGCATGAATAGACTAACACATCCACACTGTGAGAATAACTCCCTACATACAGTCCATACAGGCTACTGCCAGAGTACAAACTCAAACATGACAAATAGGTGACAATGAAGGGTCTGGCATTGTGGATACAGAAAGTGTCCAGCCTGTCCATGTGTTGACATTTGCAATTACAAATGAAGACTCGTGCCTTGGGGTTCTGTGTTATGTATATGTACCACAGAACACACTCTTGGACATACATGTCCATCCTGCAGGGATGGCATCTAAAAGACAATGGAGTGCATTGTCCAGTTTCTGTTATGTGACCAAGCTACTGAGTCACATATCATGGTCTCCCAGGAATTAACACACTGTCTTCATCGTGGAAATGTCAGTTATGCAAATATGACTTGTATGAAGGTGACAACAGGGCTGTGGGAGTAAGGGGCCTGTCAGGAGTCAGACACACACATTGACAATGATCCTAAGTGCACATCTGCACATCTGTCACAGATCAGTAACCCACACCTGTACCCATTCCCAATCTGATCAAAGGATTGAGGCATTTTGGGCAGCATATCACAACAGAGCCTCATATTAGCCATGTGACAGGACCTGCAGGGGTACAGGGAGTGGGCACAGTGCCACAGTTGCATGGCCACAGTGATTCCACCCCACCCCCCCAGCCTTGACTAGGACCCATACTGGGAGATACAGCTGACAGGCCCTGGTCTCAAATTGGCATGTGGTGTGTGTGCCAACCTGAAGGACAGAAAGAGTGATGACATGCCTTGCAAACAACAGTCCAGCAAGTGCAGATGTGTGAAGAAATCTATGTGGCAACATATGCATAACTCTCATTACTAACAACTGACAACTACGACATGCATACTCAGCTCATGCTGTCATGTACCTAAACGTTGTCTCGCATATACAACATTCATGAGAAAGAGATGACAGTGGATGGCTGTAATGTCACCTCATCTAGTTATGAGCTTCAAACACAAGGTGGATCAGGGGACACAGAAAACACACACAGGCCACAATGTAAAAGAACTTAACATATGGAACTGGCCACCAATATCTACTCATTGATTCTCCCCTTGATGCCACACAGACTGCACCTACAGGCACATGAGTATTCAATTTGGCACACATGGGAACAATTTAGCCTGTGAGGAGGGAGAGGATGGTGAAGTACAGAGACAACTGTGCAGATGAGGCACTTAATTTCTCCTGTGGTGCACCATAGAGCTGTCCATACAGGGCTAGGACCTCAGTCAGTAACCTCTCCAACTTCTCTGGTGAGAAGGCTGGCCCCTATCACCTGCTGGACGTGGCATGATTGCTGCCAGATGCGTGCACAGCAGCTCGGTAGTGGAAGTGTTGCTGGCAGCAGTGGCAGGAGTTATGGAAGGGATTTTGCAGAACATGGCGGTCATGTCTGCCACGTACACAGTCATCACCACCGGCGGACACAGCCATTGGCCCTCTACCGCCACTGGTAACAATGTTAGTCTGTGGCTGTGCCCACCACTGTTGCAACCGTCTACCACTAGGATGACTTCCACCGCGGTCGCAGGCGGTTCCTAATGTCCAGTGGAGTAGGTCAGGCAGCCGCCATTTTAGAGGCCTGAAATGCAGAATTGGGCTTTAAAAACTGCGTCACAACTCAGAAAATGTTGTTTTGGGAACACAAAACCTGCTTATCCTGTCTTCTCATGTTGGTCCTACTACTCAAACCCCATTGTAACATGTTGCAGGGCACAAATGGCAGTTTGCAGTGAGGCACAGTCCACCCTCGTCAAAGGTAATTTTGGGCTCAGGACATCCAGTCACATTCTCAGTGGCCGAATTTGACACACACGCCGCTACACTACGTTTCGAACTTACCATGGTTCACTTGGATTCTTCATGAACATCAGATGTCGATACTCTCATTGTTGCTCGACACCGTCTTCTTGGGACTCCAGAAGCCCTTATCTGTTCTACTGTTTTCTAGGACGTACTCACAGCGCAAGTACTTATATCATCTCATCTGGCTAACTCCTGGATTCTCGGGGACTTTATTGACTTGAAAGAGTCACTGTGTGACAAAACGCGTGTTGGCTGTGCTTACTCGCTGTACATATTGATACACAACTTTTTGATCCAATAAAACATCTCTCTGGAACACTAAGAAGAGAACCATACTACTCATTTTCATATGTGTATTACCTAATTCTACCTTCTTGTACCTTACTAACTCTATTTGTGCCTGTGTGCTGTGGTCATATATATGTATTTATCCACTGTGTATACCTATATACACTTTATTTGTGCCCATAGGTGGTAGGGCACTGGACCACTTGCACCATTGTTCGATATAATTACTCACCTAACTGGACACTATCGTGGAAGTGCATTAACGATTACCAGTACTACCATTATTGTTTTGTTACATTCTCAGTGGCATTTGTGATGCACAAGTTTGATTTAGCTACAGATACACAATGTGTACACATGTGTGGCAAACCAAGGGGGTAACATGTGACCCATGTATCATTAGCAGCTGTGATGTGTCCTGTTTGCTATCTCCATCCTTTCTAAATTGTCTTGTCACGTTAATCTTGACATGCATCATGTATGTTGCTGTGGACACAATGACTAATGTCAGAACTCATTTATTGTCATATCCAGGGAGAGGGAGGATGTGACAACCACCTGTCTACCGTCCATTTCCAGACCTTCAGACCATGGAAAAAACGTCACATCATACTACTCTATCATCTGAATCTGCAAACGATAGTGGACTTATGTTATTAGTTGGAGCCAGATCTGATGCCAGCTATTAGTTATCCAACCAGCATACCACCCATTGTATAAGTCATGTCAGTGGTGCACTTCCTAGCCACAGGGTCCTTCCAACATACAGTGGCCCAAACTTGTGGTATGTCTACTCTGGTGCTGAAGGATGTCTTCTCAGCAATATTGAAACACCTGAACAGCTATATACATTTTCCCCGATGTGAGAATTTAGCCCATGTGAAGGCTGACTTTTATGGTTTTGTGTGCATCCCACATGTGGTGGGGGCTATTGATGGCACGCATATTGGCTTGGTCCCACTGCATACCAATGTGCAAGTATATAGCAACAGGAAGAACTTCCATTCCATCAACATCCAAATTGCATGTTTGACGTACCTATACATTTCACAGGTCTGTGCCCATTATCCGAGTTCAATCCATGATGCCTTCATTATGCAGAAGAGCACGATCCCCCAGCTGATGTCACAACTGTACCCAGGGAGGGCCTGGCTGGTTGGTAAGTAACATTTGTCCTGTTTGTGTGTTTGTGTGTGTGTAATGTTTGGTGTGACAATTCTGCTAAGAAGGACTTATAGTTGCACATACGTCCCATTCCTTATCAGGAGACACTGCATATCCAAACCGTCCTTGGTTGTTGACTCCAATCAGGAATCCAACTACGCAAGGGGAAGTCTGCTGCAATGAGGCCGATGTTAGAGCAACGCGGGTCATGGAGCGGGCTTTTGGACTCCTGAAGGCCAGTTTTAGGTGTCTGGACCGCACTGGCGGAGCCCTCCTGTACTCACCCGGTAAAGTGTGTCAGAACATTGTGGCCTTCTGCATGCTCCACAACATTGCCCGTGGAAAAATATCCCATACATCCCAGTGGGTTGCCATTGCCACTGGGTGAGCCTCTTGAAATGCCAAGTGAGGATGACAGTGGTGAAGAGGAAGGAGTTGACTTGCGGGAAGATCTCATCAACAACTACTTTTCTTGAGTGTAAGTACGTCATGTGATGTAATGATTGTTACTGCACGAAGAACTGCGTTGTCAGGCTGTGTGGATTAGAGTGTTTTGGAAAAACACTGGGTAGCTAACGCTCTGCAGTACTCAGCCAAAGGGTGCTTGATGAGATAGCCTTTGACATATCCCCACCTTGATGTAGCTGCTTTGTTTGTGTCAGTCTCTTTGCAATGTGACCACATTTCCAGAATCTTGCTATGTGATTTGTGTAATAGGTATCTTTTAAAATCTATACTCCTTTTTTTGTCTGTGTACAGATACCTTCACCATGACATCCTTATGTGGGCATTTCAGAGTTGTGACATTGGCAGGTATCTGATGCTGTTCCAACATAGGAAGTTGACATGGGTTGTCCCCAGGTAATGTTGGGCCAATTGCATCATGTGTCTGATTATGTGGGCATAAAATATGTAGTCATCAAGTGCAAGCCAGTCAGTGGCCCTTCACACAGGCTAAACACTCTTCTTGTATGATCTGTATGTAGCTGTAGATATGTTTCATCATTGAAGGTCACAGTGCCTGTGCAACAATACATCTTGCCACCAGTGCAGGGAAAACAGTGGCTGGGCAGGATGTAGCTTGGACCATTTTGAGGCCTAAGTGATGGTTATGCAGACTGACCCAGGAGTTTGTTGTATATGTGGTTGGAGTCATCATGTGGTCAGTGCATAATAAATGTGTCTGCAGCAAATACTATTCTAGTGATGCAACTTGAGGCCTTGTTGTTCATTTATGTTGCACACTGGGTGGGCTGTGCTTGTTGTCCTCAATAGTTTCATCTTGGCTTAGCAGTTCAGGATTGAGCTGTGTGGCCAGCCACATCTTTGAGTTGAGCATGATCTGCATCTTGGTCCCTCCCAGGTGAATAAACATCATTTGAGAGTGATCAGGCAAGGCGTTTTGGACAAGTGACCACTGTTCTGCTATTTGGAGTCACTTGAACAGTGTGCCTCTTGGGAGTTGCATTCTGGCCACTCCACTAGTTCCCAACACTAGCCCAATATTATCCTCCCATGTGAGTAAACCTACTTTGTGAGTTCACTAACAGATGCATTGGGGCAAGTGGACACTGTGCTGGTGATTGAAGGTAGCAAAACAAGGCCCATTGTGCTTTACATTCAGGTCACTCCCCTAGTACCCAATTCCAGCCAAATATTATCCTCCCAGGTGAGTAGACTTTCTCTGTGAGTTCACTAACAGACGCACTGAGGCAAGTGGACACTGGGTTAGTGATTGGAATTAGCAAAACAGGGCCCATTGGGCTTTACATTCAGGTCACTCTCCTGGTTCCCAACACCAGCCAAATATTATCCTCCCAGGTGAGTAAACTTCCTTTGTGAGTTCACTAACAGATGCATTGGGGCAAGTGGACAATGGGTTGGTGATTGGAGTTAGCAAAACAGGGCCCATTGGGTTTTACATTCAGGTCACTCCCACTAGTTCCATAAACCATCCAAATAATATCCTCCAAGGTGAGTAAACTTTCTTTGTGAGTTAACAGACGAGTAGTTGGACAAGTGTGCACTGGGCTTGTGTATGGAATTGGAGAAACAGAACCTCCTGGCCTTAGCAGTCATGTCACTCCCTCTACTTCATACACTTGAGAAATGTCATCCCAGTAAAAACACTCCTTATGGGATTTCCCAAACAGGATTCTTTGGGGAAGAGGAGACTGGACTGGTGGTTGGAGAGAAATGATGAGACCCAACTGTGAGTTACAGTCATGTAACTCTCTGTACTGCACACACTGTACAAAGGTATCCTCATCGGTCAGTACATTTCAATTGAGGGTTTAGACACAGAGGTCTTTGGACAAAAGAACACTGTATTGGTGTTTTTTTTTATCAGAAACAGGGCCTCCTGGCCTTAGCAGTCATGTTAGTCCCTGTACCACACATACTATAAAAATGTTATGCTCCCAGGTGAATACACTTCAATTGGGAGGTGACAAACATGGGTCTTAGGAGCAAGGGACTCTGGGCTGGCTGAGTGGAGTAACAGTAACAGTGCTTTCTGGCCTTAGCGGTCATGTGAGTCCCTGTACTACACCCACTATAAAAATGTTGTGCTCCCAGGTGAGTACTCTTCAATTGGGAGTTGACAAACATGGGTCTTTAGAGCAGGGGACAATGGGCTGACTGGGTGGAGTAACAGTAACAGTGCCTCCTGGCCTTACCAGTAATGTCAGTCCCTGTACTACACCCACTATACAAATGTTATCCTCTCAGGTGAGTACACTTCAATTGAGAGTTTACTACCAGATGTTTTTGGGCAAGTGACCACTGGTCTGGCTTTTTGATTTACAGAGACAGTGCCTGCTGTGATTTGTAGTCTTGTCAGTCCCTATACTAGAGCCACTATACACAGATGGTGTTCTCCCAGGTGAGTCTACTTTTATTGTGAAATGCCAAACAGGTGTTTTTGGACAGGTGGACACTAGGCTGGTGGGGGGAGTGACAGTAAAAGTGGCAATATCTAATCTGTGAGCATGAATGACATAGAATGTATGTGACATATTTTTGTTTTGTGACCTACCAGACTCCACTCCCTCCGGTATTTCTGTCAAGCCCTGAGGATGCAGGATGGTGAAGACCTTCTCCTCCCAGACAAAGAGTTTTAATAGGGCACTGGGAGGGCCACCAACAGTCTTCTTGGCCTGCAGCTGGTGCCTGGAGACCAGGGAATGGGCCTTGCCCCTAAGGTTGTTCCACCTCTTCCTGATATCCTCATTTGTGCACCAGGTAGGGCCTTTATCATTGACTCTGTCAACTATCCTATCCCACATTTTCATTTTCCTACTGAGAGTAGTGTGCTAGACTTGGGCTCCGAATAATTGTGGCTCTACTCTTATGATTTCATCCACCATGGCTCTTAACTGTTCATCAGTGAATCTTGACTCTTCATCAGTGAAGTGTGGATTTTTAATACATGTCATGGTTGTAAAAAAGAGAAAAATATATTACAGGTGACAGTGACTTATTAAAGAGGGGAAGTGCAAAAGGGTGTGACTTGTCAAATGTGTGTGCAGGTTGTGGTATGGGATGTTTAAAAAAAGATTTGAAGGGATGCCTATTCTATGGAGTTTTATTTTTGCTTGCTGTAAAAATGCAGAGGATTGTGGTGTGTGAAGGAATGTGTTTTATAGTGTCCTTTGCAGGTATGTCCAGTGTGGCAAGGTGTGTCAGCTGTGTTTTTTTTTAATTAATCCAATGTGCAGTTGTGTATTTCTTTGGTGACCGTGAACCGCCGTAGTTGGGACCGCCATTGGTTCACTGCCAAGGGTGCCCGCCACTGCGAATTTGGACTTGTAATACGGTCAGTGGTTGGTCAAGGGCTGTCAGGGCTGGAGTTCAAACTGCCTATTTCCTGGCCTCCGCACCACTGTCAGTCTGCCTTTTTTGATTGGCTGTCGGCGGTCCTGCCTGTATAACTCGTAATAGGGCGGTCTTTTTGAGACCGCCAACATAGCGGTCTGGCAGTCAGACCTCCAAACTCGTAATGAGGCCCTTTTTGTCAGGTTTGCATTACTTTTATAATGTAGACCTGATGCAAAGTTGGTATTTACAATCCAACACAAATTACAATTTGAGTTGGATTTTCACCAAAGGTAACGTAAAGCTGGGCAAAGCGCTGGCTTGCATTACTTCATGTCAAGGGGGCATTTCATGGTTGGTGCTTGGGCATTCCCATACAACCAAAAATGGGTTTTGATTCAAATCCCTACCTACAAAGAACTGTAGACAGTGATGTGTGTCAAAATGCTGTGATTCCCTGAGGCAGACATAACGAGGAAAAGTATTTTCCTTTCTTCTCATTTTACCTCTTTGCAATGACAAAGTGAAAAACACTTTAAAGCATAGTTTTATGCAGGTAGGGACTCTTTCCTGCAGAAATCTTTGCTGACCAGAATGGAGGCACCCTTGCACTATGAGGCAAGGGTGTCTGTGTTGGTGCACAGCAGTCAGAAGGGCACCATCACAGGAAGAGAGCAGATCTACACCCTCTCTTAGTAGATGTGGCGCTGTTCTGCTCTCTCCTGTTACCGCAACGCAGCACAGCAACCTTACTTACTGCTGTGAGTGAATTCTTTGTAAATCTGTTTTTTTTTTTCACCAGGGTAATTTCTTGTAAATGAAACAGGTGTCAGAAAGCAGCTTCTCAGCAAGGTTCATCTGGAGATTTATAGTTGAACCATAATAAATCTACTATGCAAAAATTAACTGGATTCCATTGGGTAAGGCAATATTCTAAATTATACAATAATCCCTCATTGGTAATTTCACCTCTGCAATTACTGATATTAAGGAGTGATAATTGTTTAGGGGCAACATTTTTCACAATTGTGAGTCGTCCTGTATGAAATAGGAAATAACTATCTGAAAGGAGGATTTCGAAGCACTTAAACTAGTTTAAGGTGTAAGCCACTTAAAATCAGACTGCACGCTGGTCATTGATGAATAAATGTATGATTATTAAACTAATCAAACCAAGGCAACTAATTTTCCAGTCCATTTGCTTTTAGTCGACTTGAGCTGCCCCTATCTGTGCAATGCACTTTTCATATTTATTTGGTAATCTATTAGAAAATGAATGAAAACTGTTGTTTCGTATTTTGAAACAGCATCGGGGCAGCTCCTGTCAGGGGAAAGCAGCTGGTGCGGGGGACACAAAAAAAGACAAACCTTGCAAATAAAGAATGTTTTTTTTTTAAATTACCTGACTCGCCACATCGCTGCCACCGCTCATTGCTGCCGCTGCTCTTCTACCTCCACTCACTGCAGGTACAGGCTCCCAGCCTGCCCTGTGGTCAATCCTAATGCTGCTCTCCTGCTGCAAGCAGCAGGAGAGCAGCATTAGGATTTGCAGGAGTGCCCTGGCTTTGGGCTTCCAGGCAGGCTGGGACCCTGTGCCTGCAGTCTCTAACTCGGCAACACAGTGCCGGGTTGGAGAGAGCTCAGGGCGCATGTGGGTTTGGCCATCCTGAGACGGCAGGCCAAACACACATGCGCACTGAGGGAAGTGCACCCCACTCCTTCTTCTTCATTGTCATCCACCATGACCCTGCCCCTTGAAAAATAAAAACGATAATAAACATTGTTTATTATTGTTTTTATTTTTCAATTTGCAGCTGCTGATGTCCCTGTCTCCCCCTGGAATTTGGATTTTGGCTACGTAAAATCTATACTAAATTGTACCCAAGCATCACTAATCCCAGAAGCCTTAATATACTGTATGCGTTTGATACTTGACTATTATATTTGGTGATCTTCTGAAGTTGTTGGCAGCCTTTCGTCAACCAACCGGTTTCCTTGTGTACAAGTTCGGACTTGTTAGGCTGTTAATGCCTCTGTGCGGGGTTGAGTCACTTTTCATCTGGGAGATGACAAATGGCAGCCCTTGCTGTTAAAACTAACAACTTTCGGGTGAAAATTTGATTGGGACTACCCACGGTAGCGTTTTGCAACTGGTTGAATTTTTGTTTCTACCACACATTTGGACACCTACCGAGCGGAGTAATTGAGTTCAACGTCATTGTAATGAACATGTCATTACAATGGACGTTTAGGGACATTAGTGTGTTCGCTTTCAAGTAATGTTATGACCCCACTTCTGTGACAACAAGCCATATTATCTAGAGAATCCTATTAACTAAAATTGATATGGTGCGGGATACTTCTTCATACTGTATTTGCCACTGTTGACAGTAAAAAGGGGAAACGACAAAAACAGCTCAGCAATTATTACTTTCGTAGTTATGGTCCCAGACATGCTAATAAGTAAATGCCTTCTTGATCAATACCTTGGCATCTTCGTTTTATCAATGCATATGTTTTTATGTTATTTCGTGCTTTTGCCAAGGCACCCCTGATACTTTTTAAAGTCTTAATCGTTGCTAGTGTTGCCAGCCAATGGCGCTTATAAGGACACTGTTTGGTAAATCATAGAATACATATTGTAATGACTTTGCCTGCTGGCTGTCACATATTCCAGAATACATTCCAGTCTTCACAGTATGCCATAACATGGAACAGTGTTCCATAACATAACAGGTGCATTTGTACAGCACACTTTCACCGCCAGGGGTTTTTAGGCACTATATAATATGGGCCTGCCTGGGTCACTAAGGCATTTTCCTCTGTAAAACTGTTTTCACAATTGAAAACACAGATGGCTCTAATTCTGCAAGGCTCTTTACAAAAGGTTGCTGTGCAGGGTTCGGAGGCGGCCATCCATTTACTCCCACATAACATTACATGAGTACCTGCCCTCTCCCACCCTGGAAATGTTCGTATATTACATCAGTCAATGTGAGAGCATAAACCTTTCCACGGTGGGAGGGGAACAGAATACCCCAAAGTATGGGGATGATATCCAGCGGCTGCCACCGCAAATGTCAAAGGGAGGCAGGGGGACGACGCGCATGGGGGAAACAATAAAAAAATAATGAAAAAAGAAAACTTGCCTTTCCTGCCAGTCCCACCGACTCCTGCTGCCTCGCTCGTCTGCTCTTGATGGTGATTCGCTGGGACACCAGCACAGGCTCCCCAGCAAACCTAGAGCTGCTTTCATGCTAAACACAGCATGAAAGAAGAGCCAGGATTGGTCTGAGTGGCTCGGACTGCCGCTCAGATACAGCCCTGGGGTCTGTGCAGTTTCTCCAGCTCAGTTGTTCAACACAGCCGGGCTGGAGAAACCTAAGTGTGCATGTGTGTTTCATATCTCATGTCATTTTATGGTCATCTCCCATGACCCAGCCCACCTCTCCCTGAACTGCTGGCTGAGCAAGCAGATGAAAAATAGAACAATAGTCAACTATTGTTTTATTTTTTATCTCCTGGCTCTTTGCCAGGGGGGGCGACGCTCCTCCTCCATTGAGGAGAATCACCCCTGATGATATCAGACTATGATCCTGATATCAGCCTCTTTGTAGCATAAGACCGCACACATAGAGAAGATACTGTGAGTTGGAAGCCAGTTATTTCCTCAGTGGATTAGAGAGGGTGCCATGTCCCGTAATGAAAGCAAGGAAATGGATTAATCTACCCTCTGATTGGGTAGTAAAAGACAGCCTAATGGTATAGTGAATCCTATCTTGTTTAAATGGGAAGCAGGAGTTAGTTTAGCCTTCTGGCTTGCAGACCTTGACATGGCATTGGCAGATTAGGTTTAACACACCTAGCTCTCTTTAGGTTAGAGATTAGGTTCATCATGCTAGGGTATTGGGACATATTTCATATCTCATGTCATTTTATGTTATTGCAAGATGGTGGGGGTCTTCGTACTAATGACTTTCATTTTCACAATTCTGTTCCTTGCACTGATCATTATCCTGATCATTGCAGCGCATGCAACTTATTGTAGATTGCAGTTTTGTTAATAAAAAACAATTTAAAACTTTACTGCATCTCCTTCATTGTCTGTGTGTTTGAAGGGGACATGTTGTTCATGTGAGAAAGGGGTAATCTCAGTTTAACCACAAAACTCCCTGAGATGTTGCACTCTTTAGCCCATGCGTAAAGGCTGCCACAAATCACCTTTTACTGTTTGGGTTTTTGGTGAGGTGCTGCTTGTGAGCTGGGAAGGCTGGGCAACAATTGTGACTTGTTATAGGACTGGCATAGGACATGGCCTACAAGTACTGTCATCCTCAAACCAGCAGTCTTGCCTAGAGCAAGAGTCAAACTACAACAATGGAGATGCAGTGTCTCCATCAAACCTCTCTAGGCCCTGCTGGACCATAGATAAATAAACTTATAGATTACCTTTCATATATATGACAGAGTTCTTGGTATCTTGCCTTGCAACACCTTACGTTTAGTATTAAGTGCAAGGTTTCCCAGGAATTATCCAGATGCCCACCCCTTCTCATAAAATGGTACCAAGCCCTAGGAGCAGCTTCTTGCTTCTCAAGATTCACATCAGAGACCAAAGGTATTGGAATGTATCCCAGAATCCATGGCAGTTATACTGCTATTGCTAGAAAGGATGCATTTCAGTGTTCTCCGCTAGGAGTATGTTCATAATATCAGACATTTTGTAAGTAGTATGTATTATGATATGGTGCCTATTCCCTAGATTTGCCATCTTGCCTGGACCAATATGTTTGCCAAAACAGTCTAAGACGGCTTAAAATACTTCAGCTTTATGGCAGGGTTCAGAAGTGATGAATCCATAGAATTTTCTAAAGTGGAAGATACATAGGGCCTAATATAGAGTTTGCAGTCGGGTTAACCCACTTGTCACGGATATCTGTAAAAGGGCGGATGAGAAATCTGTCACATAGTGAGTGAGGAACCCATCCACCAAACCCTACATTAGTTCCACAACTCCTCTTCGTATCTTGTAATTCTTCATCCTTGCTTGACCCTTATTGCTTCTCTGCTTCTGACTTTGCCTGTTATTATCATTGGTGTGGCTTGGAGGGAGGGTTGTTGCTTCTGGTAATTAGTTGCCTTCGCTATTCAATGTTCCTAATGGTCATTGAAGGACAGCCCCATTTTGTGGTGCATTATCTCCAGAATTAGAGAGTGGGTTGGGTTATTGTTTGTCATGGCTTCTTTCCTGTTAAGCCTTTGGCTGCACGTCTTCCTCTGAGAACAGCAATCAGGTTTTCCTACAACACCCAGCCTTGGAACTATGGTGGAATATGTTTTTGTTTTACACAGTTATTGTAGCTATCAATATGCAGATTGTTATATGGACGGGTTCAGGTGGACTTGGGTTTCAAGCAAAAAGCTGAGAGTGTATGAATAGCTTCACATCTCTGCCAGGCTTTGTGTGGAACTCAAAGAGGTCATTGTTACCAGATGTCAACAAACTTAATTTACATGAGAGGCCAGTAGGTATCATCCTTGTTACAGTTACTCAACCCAGAGCTGTAGAAAGGTTGTCCCTGATTTTGAAAGATCTCTCCACAGCCGCCATTTCATTCATTCATAAACATTACTTTAGACATTGCACATTTTGGGGGGGGGGCTTGGGTTTAATGCTACAATAGTTATTGTACTTACAGTTTACCAAAACCAGGTGTATCCAAATGTATATTCTCACAGGGACTGGCTTCTACATACTTGTTGATGCTCTCTTGTCATTCATGGTATTCAATCTCGGACTACAACCCATTGAGGAACTACTTTAAAGGCTAAACAGATTTGTACACCTGAAATCTGATGTAACACACATCTACTGAAATATAGTCTCCTTTTTTGACATTACATGCCATAAGCTCACAAGCATTCTCACTATCTAAATTCTACTGCTCATAAACAGAGTTTTATGAATCTAGCAAAAGAACTGCAACCATAATTACCAAATACCGCTTTCTGTGCTCCTCTTAAGCTACAGCATCTCCATTCAAGCTCTCCGTACTAATTCCCTAGTTTTCAAGACGGATCTATATACCTTTACAGTCTTCATCTATATTCAAAACATCAAATCTGCACCTTGTTAGCTACATCTCCTGTAAAACAAATCATTCACTCATCAGACCTCCGGATTTCTGTTGAATTTTGCGGACATTTGTGCTCTCTAGAATTGAAGTCTATGAAGCATAGCAAGGAGGTCTGCATAGGCTATATAGCAAGGCTGAAGGCAGCAGGACCCATGATCATCCTCTTGTGATGCTGCTGGCACGCACATCAAGGCAAGGCCATCATGCATCAGTAGAAATCATCACAAGATGATGGTCATCAAAATCACAATCAATGGATAGTGGTTGTCAGGTACCTGGCTTGCCTTCCAAATTCCAGTGGCAGTCAATCATTGATTACCCCCACATTTATTTTGTGAATTAATTGTTTGCTGTTCATGGCCTTCCACACTCCTGTGCCTCTAGAAAAGGAATGCTTTAAGGGCGCATTGCTCATTGACTGATGTGAAATGGTTCGTTATGCATACGCAAATTACCGATTGTAACATACCTTTGATGTCCTGGTTCCTTAAATGTATAAAATCCATTTCCCCCAGGAGAGGCTCCATTTTGTGGCAACCTATCAATTTTGAACTCCAAATGGTGCCAAGATGCCGATGGAAAAAGTGAAGCGTGCGATACTTATTGACTCTGTAAAATAGCTTAGAGTAGCATAGCATAGCAATAAACAAAACATACATTTTAGAACATGTTTAATACAATGTCATGTAAGTGTTCACGCGTGAATACAGTAGGTCAAGTGACGTTGTATTGTTGCTTTTAGCTCTAAACATGAAAGTTGCTTTTACGCCCGAATTTTGATAATTCTTTACAATAGAAAAGAGGTGCTCACCTACCGCATAATTGTATCTATGTTTAGATTAAGCACGCTCTCATCTGCCACTGACAGATGAGTCATTTGATTTTTTGCTGCATATTTGAAGTCTATAAATTGAGCGGGTTTACTACTGAAATGTATTATCTGCCTAAATTAAATCTATTTTCAGCAAAAACGGCACAAGAAAAGATTCAGAAATTATGCGCGTAACTGCGCGCGACTGCTCCCTTCTATTTTCATTTTGTGATTTAAAAAGTATATGTTTGAACCACAGCAAACATCTCAACCCCCATCACGAATCTCCCACACAATTCTGGGTTCGTGAGTTTGCAATCCACGCCAATCCTGTGCACTGATACGGCTTCACGGAGCCGGGATGTTGTGAACAGGGGGAGACTGTTTTAATGCCTCTAAAACTGAGCCACAACCCACTTGGTTCTTTGATCTCATACAACTTTCGGTGAGTGATAAGTGCTGCTGCGGCTGCCTGAGACTCGGCTCTGGCGCTTTTACGAACACTGCCCGCCATTTGCCACCCAGAATAGGGCGCGAACAGAAGCCAACCGATTATCAGAGGAGGGGCAGAGCCTTATTAAATTATCAGCAGCCGGCTCCTGGCTGCGACGGCTTGACGGCGACATCCCTGGCGGGGTGCACCCTCGAGACCCGGAAGTTCATGGGCCCCCTGACGGAGTCTGCATATCCTACGCAGAGCCAGGCCAGCGGGGCTCTCGGATTTGCTTGGCATGCTGGCATTTAGAAGAAATGACTTACTCGCCTACACACATCAATGTTTTCCAATTAGTGATAGCGTCACTGTTAAAACGAAGCCGGTGATTGTTAAAACGAAGCCAGTTAATAAATATTGGCAAAGGTAGTTATTGAGCTTTAACATGCCACAGTACTTCATCCACATATTCTTTCCAGGTTGAATTACCTGTGATAAGGATGCATTTTACCTTTGAGGTACTTAGAAAGATACTATTATGCCAATATACAGTTGAAAACGCAAAGGCCAAAAGAGAGCTCCAGTCCTGCCCACGGCAAAGTGAGAATGAGATAACATCCGAACTTCTTGTTACTGTCATCAGTGCATTGGTTTAATGCTAAATAAATGACAAAAAACGATTCAGCAAAGTAGGCGTCTTATCGATAACAGAGAAGATGTGGCCTAGAGGCTAAATCTGACAACTTTCGAAGTAAGGAATCAAGGGACCAAGTTCAAGTCATGGGCTCTGTTCAACATCCTATGATTCTTGACTGATCCCTTACGACCCGATTTACTATCATTTAGATTGCAAAAAGTGGCTGCAATTTGCAGCTGGCAATACATTTAACTACTGGTAATCGCACAGGGTAGCATTCTAACCCAATGGTGGAAATTCTTGGCAACTTGTTTCCGTTCAGAGAACGGTTCTCATTGCCTACAACTTGTGACATGCTGGCCCTGGCTCAATGGTGGCGTTTTTGACAACTTGTAGGCATCCATGGCCTGCAATTGGCCACTGAGAAACTGCTGGCCCTGGAATACTATTGCTAATTCCTGGCATATTGTGGACATCCATTGTATAATAGCACCTGTCTCTGGTGTAATTGTTCACTTGTTAATTACAACAGCAAGAGTTACCAAAAGTAACATATATATATTTTTTTTTGATTATTTGGAAAGTTTAAATTATTGTTCAGAAAATCCATAATAGATTTCACTTCTACAATTTGTCAGAATGGATTCATCCTGCTTAAACAAATTAAAACATCACAGACACGGATCTCGAACATACCATTATTTATTTGCCTTGATATGAATTTCTTTATACACACAATCTCGGTTTAATGTTACTTATGTGCATTTTGGCTGACGTAAATGCTTGGAATGAAAATAAAGAAGCCAACACGTATTCCAGAATAAAACATAATAGGAAGTAATTTCCTCAGTGCAGACCGTCATTTAGTGCAACGCAGGTAAAGATACACTACAATATACAAACAAAGAAGAAAACAAAAACAGTGGAAAACAAAACCAGGTGTGCAATTAAATAGGCTACGTAATGCGCATGATTTTCAATTATCATTGGCAAAGTAACACTTAAATTAACTATCAGTTATACATACAAATCAAACATCTACAAACATATCATGCTTTCTATTAACTCAATGTTGCTGAAGAGGAAATTCATGTAGAATACATTAATAATCAAAATAATGAAGGGTACAATTCCGAAGATCTTCATCAACTCCTATTAGTCGTAATTTTAAAACAATAAATCTTAAAAAGCTTCTGTTTAAGAAAGAGAAAAATGCCTGTTGTTAAATGTCGGTAGGTTTGTGGACCTAGGTCGTGGTCCGTGGATCACATAGAGCATTTTGACCATCTGGTGTAAAAAAAGTGAGGCAAAATAGACTTATCTTTGCTCTCAAGGTATTAGGGCCATACTTTCCAGGTCCATCAGAAAAAAGTTACATTGTTAAGCAAAGGTATTGTTCAGCCACAATGGTGCGCCTTAGTCCCTCCTGCAGGTGGGTTCAGCCCATCCTGCCCTCACAAACGTTCCTTGCAGAACAGTGTTCATGCACTATGTTTGAAAATTGCGTAATCTAAATTCACCAAGGTTTTGGTGGTGTTTGAATACCTCTGTTAGTGTAAAGTGAGGTGGCTGTTATATCTCTGTATACCCCAGCAGTGTCTATGCACTGCTTCATTCTTTGTGCTTCTTAAATAAATGTCAGTTCCCAGCATCTTGTAGGGTGAAATAATTGCTGCAATCCATTTTCACTGTTAGCTGAAGATCCAGATGTGGCATTGTGTGGGGAACAGTTGTGTTTAATATGTATCTTCATATGACATATCTATGATGACAGGTGAGAACATTATTAATGTGTGCTTCAATATGGTGTGGGTGACGGTTGAGATAGGTTGGTGAGTTATGGGTACATTTTCAGTAAGGCTCTTCCTGGAATGGGAAGAGCTGACATGGAGGGTGTGGCGAGGCCACGCAGTGAAAGATGGACGGCCATCAGGCGTAATTTGTATGTTGGGCCGGGCCTGTCATATTCTGGTGCCTGGAACCTGCGTCACGGTAGGTTAGATCCTGCGGTGGCTGGAGGTCTAATTACACAGAGGCCATTGTTGGTTGAATCACAAGTCCAAAACTGTTACATTTCTAATCATTGTATTGATTTGGCATTCTATGCTGTATACATAACTAATTAATAGATTGTTCTTCTTGATATCAATGACAAGGTTTTACTAGGGTCACCCTACACTTTATTTTATTGATGTTAATATGTGGATGTTTTGTTTTAAACATTATTTGGTGCTTGGATAAAAACTGTTTATATGCTCCCAACCACATTAACCAATTGTAGTCTTATTCAATCAAAGGTGACTTATGGAATTTTCTAACATCAGAATTCTATAATGCTGGTATTTTTTTCGTTTATATTAGTTGACTCCACCACTGATCTTTTGGGCCCTTTAAAATATATTTTGGGACTTCCAAAGTTGTCTTTTTTTGCACCAATGACACATCTGAAAATTTCCTTTTGTCGTAGTTGTTCAGCTGAGTTATGTGTAAAAACATAATCATACATTATATTTAAAAGTTTTAAAACAATGTGTGATTACCATTTACTGAGGAGTTTTTTAAAGTGCTGCATATTACCTTTTAGGATACTTGATAGCAATGAGAGATAGAGAAGCACATATTTATGGAGAAAGGGAAACGTTTTGAGTCCAGTCAAAGGGTGAGTAACCATGCGTCAAATTCTTCAGTAACAATCCTTGTTGTGTGTGAAAGTTCAGCTTAAGATAATGTTAAGTCTGAAATGTTTTTGGAAAATCAGGTGGTGGTGTACAGCTGTCAGGTTGGGGTTGATGGCATAAGAGTCCCTGTCTTGTCTTTTCACGACCAGGGAGCTGTCTCAATCTTTCATCCTCTTGAAGGATTGCTGTTGATCCACTAGGTTGACACTGAGTGAAAAGCTTCTGGTGGGCTATAGAAAGGTGCCAGCTTCTGCATCTATGCAAGGACTTTGCATCAGTAAGTTTTGTTGCCAGTGCACAGGACCTTAAATTTCAAGTTGCCATCTAGAGGGAACTAGTGGATTGCTGTAAGAGGAGGTTCGATATGGTCCTCTTTGCACCAGTTAATACACTTTCTAGAAGGCTTCTACTGAAGCCTTTGGAGCCTGACACTAAGGGCCTGATTTAAGAAGCCCTTAACGCCACCTTGCATCACATTAGCATATTTTTTTTACGCTAATGTGGCGTTAGGTTAGCAAAAACGCCGTACCATATTTACAAAGTGGCCCAATGCATGCATTGTGCAACTTTGTAAACCCTTGCATCACATTATGCCTGTCCTAGGCAGTAAGGGGCAAATTTATGAAAATTGGCACATCATATCATAATGCACCAATTTTCTTGCACCCCATTGCGCCCTCCCTAACTCCACCATATGTCGCCATATTTATGATACCACGCACCATGGTGCACGTTAGGGAACTAGCATGATACATATTGACGTTAGTTTGGTGCTTTGCAGGATTAGCACCAAAAATATTGACGCTAATCCGACAAAGCGATAGGAAGCCCATTGGTCTACTTTTTTAAAGTGCTCTGTATACATGCTATTTGCACTTGTTCATCCCAAACATATTCCAAGCATTCCCCAAAGCTGTGCAAATGTAAGTCATTGTAATTTGGAGTGTGCATTGTCTGTCCTTGATCGCTTCCTTTACACGTCTCATCTGAGTTTATATGCTGCTGTTTGTGATACAATTTGGATAAAGGAAGTGGCCTAGAAGGCTTACAGCACACCCATTCCTTATCGTTGTATGGCGTCATCATCACTGTCATTTCTTTGCTTCTCTTTGGTCTGCACATGCCAGCTTCACTTCCTCTTCTTGTGTTTCTTCTTCTCCTGATGCATGGTCAAGTAATTGTGTACTTCCACTGCTTGTGTTTTTAGACCTACTTTTTTCTTTTAGTTGAAGCATTCGTAAGAGTACATGTGTTTGCTGGCCGTCTCCATCAGGTACTTCTCCACTGTCCCTTGTCACTCTCCCTTAGCCCCTCCGTGTTGTTACTTGTCCTCACCCACTGTCCCCCACCCACCCTCGGTTGGGCTTTGTGTTGTGGCTTGCCCCCACCACCCCTCCATTGTGCTCTGTGTTCTTGCTTAAATCCATCCACCCACTTTTTGCTGCACTTCATGTGGTTGCTTACCCAGTCCTGCTCCCTGTTGTTGCTTGCCCCCACCCACTCTCACATCCTTCTCTGTGTTGTTCCTTCCCTCATCCACCCACCCCCCTGTCCAGCTGTGTTGCTGCTTGTCCCCCACTCTTCTTTGTGCTCCTGGTTGATGCTTGCCCCATCCTTCGATGCTGCTTGCTCCTTCTGCCATTTTTGCTTGCCCCACTCTCTCGCCTTCCCATCAGCAAAAAACGCTCTAAGACACACCCAGCATTGGAGGCTTGATAGCACTTTTTCTCTAACTTTCATTCAGGCTGCACAGCAACCACAAAAGCTAAAAAACATTAGAAAAGCCAATAGCTCTAACAGGCAAGACCTACAGGCTTTATCAGTACTGCAGACGGGACCATTTTCTCTTTTGAGGCAGCACACACCTCTTTGGGGTTGTGAATTAATCTCATTTAAGGCATGTGCAAGGACAACATTTTGGCTTGAATATTTGTGTCCACATCTAAATAGTTTGTGTAAAAGGTTCACAAAATAAAATTCTTCATGTAAAGCTGGAATGCTTTTGGATATCTCCTAATTTACAACAGAAGTCATTGTTAATCGGGGACTGGAGAATTTACAAAATATACTGCGGAGTGCATATGAAGATGCACTTTAGTTCTAAACACATCCTTTTTGTCATTACCAAATGAAACCAAACTATTGTCCATGATTGGAGCGTTTTGGAAAGCAGCTGGCTTTGGTAAAATACAAATATTCCACACTGTAGTCTCTTTCAGACTCTCAACCAATATGAAAATAACAGACACCATTGCCACAGAACATGCTACCATATAATATAGTCTTAAAACTGTAGCCGGTATACGTTAGTTTTAAAAAATAAAATGATAACTGCAAAAGGTCTCATTCCGGGGTCCAATTTGATCACAAACAGAACTTTGTGCGCAATTTTAGATTACAAGAGTTGCTGTAACAGTGCACCTTTTCCCTGCATCAGTTGTACCAAGTTAAACCTGGTGAAATCTTTGCAGGGAAAATACCACACACTCCTATTTATGCAGCTCGCTACAGAAGGAAGATGCAGTATCAGAAGAATGTTCGTCATTCCGATGTGCAGAACTTGCAATGGGCAGGGAAAATTGCTCCTTGTAAATAACATCCTGTATTTTCATATTGACCATGTGCATTATTTTCAGACAAATTAGGGTATTCATAATGAGGCCCAAAAGGTTTTACGACCAGAACACATCTTTCAGGGCCTGAGGCTACTTACATTTCCAAAAGTGAGTTTGGAGGTGGAACTGAGTACATTGGAAATCCAAATCTCTGTCATGCGTTTGGGGTTTACAAGGTTTCTGTAGATGGAGTCTTGTAGCATGTCATTTGTGGAAAGATTATATATGCATACATGATATGGAGGGGGATGAGCTTTATCATGGTTCATATATTTTTCTGGGGCTGTTTTTTCCCATAAAAAGGCCCTTATCCCTGCCATGCAGTGTTATAGGACCAAGAGCCCGCAAATCATCCATATCATAGATAAGAATTGCACCTCTGAAAAATGTGCACATCTGAAACATGAATAAATGCCAGGGCTTGGGGCTCAATACGTACTAAAAGGGATCGATATATATGTATGTATATATATATATATATACATATATATATACATATATATATATATATATATAAAGACATCTATATTTATATATATATATATATATCTATATATATATATATATATATATATATATACACATATCTATATATAGCTATATCTGTCTATATAGATAGATATATCTATATATAGGTTTATATATCTACATAGATATGTCTATATATAGATCTATCTATATATATGTATAGCTATATTTTTTTAAATAGCTGCATGGTTTCCTTGGGGGCCATAGTGGCCCCCAGGGAAACCATGCAACTATTAAAAAAATTATTGCCCCCACAGGGGGTCGCCCTGCCCACGGGCGACCCCCTGTCAATTTAATTTTCTTTTTTTTTAAACCCCTGGGGATGTTCGATCGGGCACAATCGCGTCCCCTCCAGGGGTAAACCTACCTTTAAAAAAAAAATGCCCTGGGAGGGGGGGGGGCAGCCCGTTTTCCAAGGGGGCCGACTCTCACGGCGCGCTAACGTCACAAAGGGGTGGGGGGGACTTGGAGGGAGACACAGAAAATCTTCTGTGTCTCCCTGAAAATCTTCTGTGTCTCCCTGGGTTTTTAAAATAATTTTTTGTTGTTGTTTACCCTCATTTATTTCTTTACATCTATCAATTGCTCTGGCATCTGCCCTCCAAAATTATGCTAAGTTTCATAATTAGGCAGGCATTACTGACAGTTATTACAATTCATTCCGATTGGCTCTGGCTTTAGTCCAGGTTTTTCAGGAAGTTCTTAGTTCTGGATGTTATCCTGTTAAATAGAAGGAGACTATAGTAGTTCCTTTGAAAAAAAAGCCAGATGGGGATAGGCAAGATTTAGGCAATTTGAGGCCAATTGTGCTTCTCCTTTTTTTTGCTAAAATCCTGGAGAAAATCATGAATAGGGAACTAGCAGATTTTCTTGGGGAAGTGGAAGGTTTAGATTCCTCTCAGCATGGCTTCAGAAAGGCGCACAGTATGGAGGCCACTCTCATCTCATCCACTGACTCCATTCGAAGACTGGTGGATGAGGGACAAGGCGCCGTTTTAGTTTTATTAGATTTGTCGGCAGCCTTTGATACTATATCTCCTCAGATTTTGATGACTCGCCTTTATCAAGCAGGCATCAGAGATCATGCTTTGAAACTTTTGGAGTCCTTTTTAAATAATAGATGGACCACAGTAAGATGTGGCAATTTTAATTCCACACCTTATTTATTACCTTGCGGGACTCCACAGGGTTCCTCATTAAGCCCTACCTTGTTTAATATCTATGTCAACCCGCTGGCTAATCTGGTCCGATCCTTTGGCTTCATCCCCACCTCATATGCAGATGATACACAGCTTATTATTCCAGTTAACAAAAACTGGGAAGAGGTGGCGGACCGTTTTAACAATTGTATGAAGGAAGTCAGTAATTGGATGGGGACCAATTGGCTCAAATTGAATGCTGCGAAAACTGAAATTCTCTGTTTCTCGGTCAGGTATTAAACAATGGAATCTACGTTGGTGGCCGACGAATTGTGGCTCCCTTCCAACCCCTACTACTGTCAGCAAGAACCTGGGTATTATATTTGATGATCAACTGTCTTTTAAATATCAGGTGAATCACACGGTAAAATCCTGTCTATGGCTGATTAAAATGTTAAGGAAAGTTTTCCCTTTTCTCCAGTGTAAATGGAGGGTCTCCGCCACTTTAGCCCTGGTAATTTCTAAAGTAGACTATTGCAATGCCCTGTTTCTTAACTTAGACAAAGGCTCGCTCAACAGGCTGCAGTTGATTCAGAACTCAGCGGCCAGAGCTGTTCTCAATCTCTCTCGCTGGACCTCAGTGAAAAGTAGTATTAGACAATTACACTGGCTTCCGGTGGGTCAGTGGATTACTTTTAAATCTCTCTGCTTGACTTATAAAGCAGTGCATGGCCAGGGCCCCCAATTTTTGACCTCTAAATTATGTTGGCTTGTACCACAGCCTATAGTATTCAGGTACTACGGACTAACAGAGTGAAGCGGGGTGATAAAGCATTTTTTTTTTCTGTAACTGCAGCTAAGTGCTGGAATTCCCTCCTCTGAACATTAGGTCAGAATCTAGCTACTTACGCTTTAGGAAATTGATTAAAACATAGCTTTTTCCTAGTTATTCCTTTTTTTTTTCTTCTTTTGGTTGGGGTGTCTCCTGGTGAGTTTTGGCGTTGTCTACTTATTTAGTGCTTTGTGAGCTGGAATGCGCTTTATAAATACAATATACATACATACATACATTCTGAATAGCACTATATGCTATTGCTGCAACATGATTCTGGGGATATCAGGGCCTGTAACACACATCGCATTTCACAATACTTATTGCTAGGCTAAAACACACATCTACCTGGAAAGGTTGTAAGTAATTCATGTGTAAAATATAATTGAAGTAAATAGACATGACAAAATCATGCTTTCATATGTGTGTGACACACATGCATATATACAGTAGTTCAATACATGCGGTGGTAGTTTGTACATAAGAGAAAGAAAATATGAAGCCTCCAGGGTTCCATTTAGGTATCAAGCATTACCAGAGCCAGTAGGTCTGACTCACATTTTGATTTGCAAGCCATAGCCATCGACTTTGCTAGCATTCATGTTATGCAGGGGGATAGACTCACCGACACACATTCACGGCTTCACTCAGAGGAGGAAGACCATTTCAATAGGACCTGAGGCATGCACACTGGATTGCCCGTGAGAGCACCAGGTGTTGTAGAGGCAATCCATAGTGTGTGCCTCCAAGTCATATTGGAATGGTTGTTGAAGCTGAGGTTTGCTAATTATTTCAGACAAGCACTCGTGGTAAACAGGGCTTTCAATCATATTGCCCAGCTCTGACAGGATAACCAGGAATGAAAAAGAAATAAATAAATAAAAAATGTTTGGCAAAGTCAGTAGCTGTAGCCTTTAGGATGTATTGACTCTGTTTAAACCATTGATGAAGCTGTGCAGCATCGAAAAAACTTTTTTTGCAGATAATGTGCAGCATCAGTCAAAAAATCGAAAGGTGTGATGACTTGGCCATTATTTCATAGGCACATGCATACTTCATCCCACAAGCACTCTCGTGCATCACCATGCATGGGCATGTCTATAAAAGGTGGGAGGGCCAGCAACAATTTGCTGCTGTGCTTTCAAAAACAAGCATTTGCAATGCAATAGGTCTTGCAGTTGCGAGAGTTAGAGGTATTGGCATTGTAAATGACAATGGGCCAGATGTGTCATTTTTTACAATAGCGATTACCTAATTGCGATTTTTAGTGAATTGCAATTAAGTGATCACTATTGTAATGTATGAAACTCCAGGAGTTTCATACCGCGATTCGCAAGGGCTCGCAAATCGACCTACCTCATCAATATTCATGAGGTAGGTCGCAATTTACGAGCCATTGCGAATGGCTACAATCACGAGGATGGTGGCCGGCTGGGCTCAGTTGACCACCATGTCCGTGATTGCTTTACAATAAAGCAATCTTTTTTTTTTTTAAATGCAGCCTGTTTTCCTTAAAGGAAAATGGGATGTGTTTAAAAATTAAAAATTAAAAGTTTTCTTTTCATTTTTTAAAAGTAGGCAGAGGTCCATGGGACCACTGCCTGCTCTTAAAAAACGTTTTTGCATGCATTCACAAAGGGGAAGGGGTCCAAAGGGATCCCTTCCCCTTTGCGAATGGGTTACCACCTACTTGGAGTAGGTGGTAACTGCAATTGTTTTGCGACCGCATTCACGGTCACAAAACAATCATACATACCTCTGCGATTCGGCATTAGGAAGGGACGCCCTTGACACGCCCCTTCCTAATACTGAATCGGTAACATGTTACCGAATCGCAAATTGGACTTGTTATATACCAAAATGCATTTTTGCAATTGCAAACGGCCTGTTGGGCTGTTTGTGATCGCAAAAATGTTTGATACATCTGGCCCAATGTCTTTTACCTATGTGTTTTGGAGTGCTTTCACTGAAGGGCCTCATACCCGCAAACTGATCCGAAGAAATGGTTTTGGCACTCACCTATTGCACGTTTGAGCCAAGTAAATTGCAGATCCTTTATAGGGGCTCTCTCACCTGCACAGATCCAGAAGGTTAAACAAGCTGCAGAAGTGTTTCAGGTGAGGAAGGGACAATGCCTTGGCTATTAGTCTCCTGACGAAAGATTACAGCATTATAATGAGACATACAAACTGTTCAGCATTATATGATATGAAAGTGCATGCTGTTGATCTAACAGCACTAAAAAATATAATTAATCTGAAATTCATATAAGGTGATCTGGTTTTGTTGAAGGGACGGAAAGATTGACATTGCATGAGGAAATAACCCAGTTATTTGACAACTGGCACAATGAAGGGAGTATATGATTGCAGAAGAAGGGCCGCTGGTGGGACTTGGGATTGAATGAGACCCGCAATGGGATGCACCTCCAGGGTCTTCGAAAGGATCTATAGGCCTGAAGAGGTGGGAAGATCAGACACACTAGGCCCCTATCTATTCAGAGAGTCAGACTCCGTGTTAATCAGATGCTTTGAATACAAGCAAGATATGCATGTAGGTGGTCATGCAGCTTTCCCCAAATGCTTCTAAAGGTAGGGCTCCCAAGCACCAAGAGAGGGAGGGCTTAGGCATCAGACAGGCTGCAACATCTGTCGATTTCCTGTTTACCAAGAGTGATCTTTTTGTAAAATGTGACATAGGTGTGTTTTTGTTTTTCGTTAATTCTACAAAGAGTACTCCCTACGAAATGCTTAGAGTTAGGTTTTTCAGTTCTTTCGGCTAGTTCTGTAGTTTAATGCACATGATGAATAGGAAGATGAAACGCTCATCTGACTCAAACCCACACGATTACTTGCAGGCCACCCACTATGCCAGGTGTCTCTTACTGACCCTAGAGCCTCTGAACCAGAGCGGGAACATCAGCGGCGCAGCCGAGTGACAGAGCACCTAAAGTGCTACAAAGCCCCTGGGCCACGTTTGTGCTATATAAAATAACCTGCAAAGAAAAAAATGATTATAACTACCTGCCCTTCCAAAAAATGTTGGCTACTCACAACATGGGGAATTCAAAATTATGGTATCACCAAGAGTCAATGGCCCTTTTTGTTTATCGGCACTGTGAAGATGAAACGCTCCTCCGACTCAAACCCGCACAAATACTTGCATGCCATACACTATGCCGGGCGCCCTCTTACTGACATTAGATCCTCTGATCCAGAGCGGGAACACAAGCAGCGTGGGCGAGGGGCACCATCTAAAGTGCTCCAAAACCCTAGGGCCAAGTTCACACTATTTACAAGAAAAAACTGCAAAGAAAAAAAATATTTTAAGCCCCTGCCCGTCCACAACTGCTGCACTGCTCAAGACACGGGCAACTCAAGATGCTGGTATCATCACGAGTCAATGGCCCTTTTTGTTAATCGGCACTAGGAAGATGAAACGCTCATCTATTTCAAAGCCACACAACTACTTGCAGTCCACAGACTATACTGGGTGCCCCCCATTCACTCACACCAAATCCATTTCACTGAGAGACTTCATACATGCTTCAATATCACGGGTCCGCCACTGTCAAGCTCTGTCCTAGTAAATAATGGGCCTCATATGTTGTGCAAAATAGAAAACATGAACGCGTCTTTGCGCCTGCCTTACCAACTGGGCCTCTCTCCTTGCAAATCTGTGAAAACTAGTGAAATCAACAGTGTGTTCCAGATTGAAAGGCTAGAAAATAGAGATTTATGTTTTTTTCCAAGCGCCGGGAGGGCAGTCATCCTATTCTGTTGGCTGGTAGCAATTCAGTGCTGAGAAGCTGGCAATCAAATCGCAGCAGGTTCCGCCCACTTGCCACGGAGAAAGGTTTCGTGTGAGTGCAGTTATTGTCCTTGCTTAAATACTTGCGATGTTCGAATTCCACATTGAAGCCATCTACAGCCCAGCCCACTACTTTCGGGAAGTCTCCCAACCTGATGTAAAATGTTGCCACAGGGAACCGAAACTAGACACAGAAGAAGTACGAGGAGGCATGCCTTCGGCTTCACTTCAGAACCAATGGACCATGAAATAAAAGTAACATGGCGGAAGAGGTAAGGGACACGATGGGAGCACCAAACACACGGGAAAGTAGGGGGGGTATGCAGCAATAGGGGAGGAGGTGGGAGGGAAGAATGCTATATTAAAATACATGCGGACACCTAAGCTGAGCACTGCAAACAGTAAGCCGAGCAGGAAAACAAGAAAAAAATAGTCCGTCACAGAACAGATAATGAACCAAAGTGCAATCATACAGTACTTGGTGCCTGCTCCCTGCGAGGAAGGAAGGAGGGACAAAGAGGCAGGACTGACCACTAGCAAGCAAGGACTTGTAAAGGACACTGAAACAAATATATATACAAGTGGTCTTAACTGCTTGACCTAATGAAAATTAAAAAAGGACTAGCTGGAGTATGGAGGAGCAGATGAGAGGAGTGATTCAGGAACGTGACAGGAAGTGTGTGGGATGAATAAAAAAAAATAAAGCTGAGTGAGGGGAGAAGAGGAAAAGCAGCACACAAGAGAACAACGTGGAGAATAGGGATGGGAATTTGGCAGTGGGAGAAGCACATAAGAATGAGAGCTGGAAAACATAGACTCTCATGAAGAGTTCTCTAAAACAGAGCAGTTGAAGAATATGAGTCATTCAATTAAAGGGCGATAAAGATGTTGTGCTCCAGGGGAGGACCACGTACAAGATGGACAACACTGGACAGAAAAGACATAGGATAAAAAGTAAGCAAATAGGAATGACAATAAAGTCGTGTACTGGCAAACAATGGGCAGGATGTTAGCCCACAATAAAGTTTTGGTAAACCAACAAAAGATCTTTGCCAACCAAATAGTGTAAGCTGTCTGGCTGTATAAGACCCAAATATATTTGTTTCCAGGGCAACGAGTAACACCTGTAATGGGAAAAAAATGAAAATGGGAATCAGTCTCTGAATTTGGCATGGCCTGCTTCACACATCACTGTCTTTTGAAATTGTGCCGCCATTTGGGGACATGCCATGCTGATGTGAAACAGAATAATACATGGCCAGGGCAGACTTTAGGGCAGTGCGATCACTGCCCCCACCCCTATATTGGGCAAGGAGCTTTATGGGGGAGGTGTGTTTTGAAATATATTGCAGGTTTAAACGCACCCTATTCAGAGTTCCTGGTGTGTCCAGCAACTTTCAGGTAACAATAAAAATATCAAGATAACCTGGGTGATTAATGTACCTGTTGGAGAGAGATAGAGTTTTGTTTATGGGCTGTTTTGAAACATCATAAAGTAGAGCAAAGGGTTAATGTGCCTGTTGCAAAGCATGTGTAACATGCAGATCACAGAATTGTATTTTATGCAGATAGCTCAGTGGGTTACTGCTTTTGAAACAGTGATCCCTTTATTACTTGCGGTTTATAAGTTACAATCTTTCTAATATAAAACAGGGAGCTATGAACTGGCATCAACGAGCTGTATGAAAACTGCCAGGTACAAGGCCATCTTAAGCTCGAGCTCACTCTCAAGAGAGGAAAGTAAATAAACAGGGGTGGCTCCTCCACTAAGGTGGAGGAGCTTTGCTCCACTGGATTTTGTGGAAAGGAAACATAAAATAATAATAAGGTTATGTTATTATCATTTTATTTTTCCTGGGAGAAGGGGTGGAGCTGGACTGGAAGCAGGGAGCCAGAGGAAGGCTATGTGCACACAAAGTGCGCACGTCTATTTGGCCGGTCGCACTGGGCTGGACAAAAAGACATGCACACTTTGCATGTTCTCTACCCGGCTGTATTGCACAGCCAAGTGGAGAACATGCCCTGGCTCACATTCCTAGCCTCTGCGTCGAAGCACGCCGCTCAGACCAATCACGACGCTGCTGTTGCTGGTGACAGCAGCATCGTGATTTGCTGGGAGCCTGGGAACAGGAAGAGGACGAGGACGGGGGGGAGACGAGCGCATCTCCCCCACAGGTAAGCTTTTTTTAAAAAAAAATGTCACCCCGTTTATCACTCCCCACTCCCCCATCCTCCCCTGCCCCGCCACCCCGTTGAGTGGCAGCCCCCATTGTAAAAAAAGAAGTAGCAAAAAACAGATTGCTTGATTTATAGAATACATGTATGATAATTGAAGGCACTTTCAGATGTAAATTAGTGCCTCATGCACTCCAGTGGAGGCGAGAGGAGAAACCTACACAGCCATTAGAAAGACAGTGAGACAAAAATACTCATGAGGGCTGATCCAAAATCTGATTGCTAAGGACCGAGAGTTCCTAAGCTAAAGAAACCAATGGCTGTAGGATGCTACTCTAAACCCCACGATATGTATACATTATACATTTTTTCTAAAACAAAAAGTACTTTTATCTGGCATATGCCAGACCTAAAAATGGGATTGACAAGACAGTGACCAATAATATACAAATAAGGGACATGTCAAAAAAGTAGAGCTACTCATGTTTACAAATGTAATTGTCACACTTTCCAAAGCTTAGTAATAACAGAATTAACTTAGCACACCAGTTCAAAAAGTGTCAAATGGTGCACCAATCTCTAATATGCCTTATTCTAGACATTATGGTGCTCATTCCGAGTTTGGCGGTAACCGAGCCGCCACGCCAATGGCGGTCTTGTGACTGCCGGCAGGAAGGCAGTGCAGACCGCCAAATAATGGGTAAGGAGGTGAATCCAACACAATGCAGACAACTCACCGCCAGCCCCTCCACCACCGACGAGCAGCATCAGCCGGCCGAAGGCAACTTCAGGCAGGAGGCAGCCAACGTCCTACCCTCCATATTCTGAGTAACCACTCAGTCAGGATATCCGGTGGGGCCTTACCGCCATGAAAACCTGGCGGAAACAGAAAGTATAAATGGAAACACCCACCTCCAGGCACAGAGACGCCGCCGCGGCCGCCATGGCAAATGAACTGCTAGTCTTCCCAGCGTTGTATCTCGCCATACACCTCCAGGACCACCGACGACGACGAAGACGTCCACCGTAAGTAAACCTATTACAGAGGGGAGGGAAATGGCAGTGATACACTCCCACACAGACCACACATACCCCACACACAGTGAAGGCCACACACATGCATACACAACATAAGTCAATGCCAAATACCCAATACACACACAAAGCCATGCAGATACATGCCAAACATACAGCACAATGCAGAACAACACCACCAACACACCCCATAACCACACAATGACAAGTACCCCACAAACACCTCAACAATGGCATAGAAGGGCACGTTGTGTGACACCACACATACACACATACCATGAACTCCATGTAGCAATGACACACAATGGCTGTGAACACAAATCCAAACAATCATACAGGTGACACAACACGTACAACCAACAATCAAGGAAAACCCACATCCAGCACTAGACACACGGACGCACACAACACCCCATACAAACACACAAGCAAGCAGACACACACATCACAACATCTCCATGGCCCAAACCATCCACCAAGCGCATGCAACAACACGGAAACAATCCACACACAGACCCCACACACCTTTGCACACAGATGCCACACCACCATGTAGAAGGAAACCTGGGAAAGCATCTTATCCTGCCAACCACAGCAATGTGGGAAGTTGTATTCAAACAATAAACTACATACAAAAAGTGCCAATGGCAAGTCCAAATGTCCAATTCAGCAGGACACATTGTCTATCAATAATGGCCCAACTTGACTCCTGATTTAAGCTAGGCCTCCATTTCATAGGGGCAGCAATGGGACAGGCAGGCACCTCAGGGGTTTGGGGGTGGTGGGGGAGGCTTGGATGTGGACGGGGCACGTTTTTGCTTGGACTGTGGAGGGGTGACCATGGCACTGGGAGGGGTGGATTTTTTGATGGGTGGAGGAGCAGGGGAAACACCAGAGTGGGGACCCACGGAATGGGAGGTGGAAGGGCCTGAGAGGGGCAGGGGAACACGTTGTTTACGGGGAAGACAGGGTGGGAGAGGAGTAGGGAAGAGGCCAAGGGTGGCAAGGAAAACTCTCTTAGGTACACAGGGCGGTCACATGATTGAGGGTGAGGTGTGGAGGTAGAGGGAGTGCTCGTTTTGACGTGTTTGTGTGCTGTATGTGGATGCTGGTGTGTGCAGTGTCTGGATGTGTTTGGTGGCTGAATGTTGGGTGGGTGAGTACATATGCATTTCGTGGGAGGGGGCAGAGATGCAGGGAGAAGGAATGGGTGATGTGTGAGTGAATGTTGACGTGGTGTGTGTAAGGGAGGTGGAAGTGCTGCAGGTGGCAGAGACAGTAGTCATGGTGAGTGCGGATGTGGTGTGTGGGGTGTGACTGTGAGTCTGCTGTTGTGGTGATTGAGGGGATGACAGGAATAACAGCAGGACCAGTGTGTGATGATGCTCTGCTGGCAGGTATGAGTGGAGATGTGACTGTACGGGAGGAGGTGGTGGGAGAAGTGTCTGTTGTTGTGTCTGTAGATGTGTGTGTGTATGTGCATGCCTGTGTGAACATTTGTGATGGCCTTGTCTGTCTTTGTGCACCTTGTCTGTTGTACTGGGTGTATGTGTGTGTTGGTGTACCATGGACGGGTGTAGGGAGAGGGCTTGTGGATTGGGAACAGGTAGCTGGAGGGGGGACGGAAGATGAAGAGACACTGGCTGTCATCAACTAGGAGGCCAGAGCCTGAAACGATCTCTGGAGGCCAGAGAAGGCACTGTGAATGCCTGCAGGAACTCATTGGTCTGCTGCATCTGGGATGCCAGTCCCTGGATGCCATTCATGATCGTTGTCTGCCCCACAGAGATGGACCTCAGGAGGTCAATAGCCTCCTCATTGAGGGCAAGAGGGCTGACTGGGGCAGGGGCAGAGGTGCCTGCGGCAAAGGAGCTGTCCACCCTCCTGGGTGAGCGGGCATAGGCAACTGGGTGGGGTGCTACAGGGAGGGTGGTGCTGGAAAGGGGGGTGGCGGACAACAATGGTGTTTGTGTGGTACCAGAAGGGTCCACCACTGCCAGGGAGCCATCATCAGAGGAGGAATGTGAGTCAGATGTTGTTGTAGTTCCTGTCTCTGCCGTGGTGCTCCCCTCACCCTCCATCCCACTGGTCCCCTCGGCTTCACTGCTAGCCGCCTCCTGGGTCCCGTGGGCTGCAGCATCCCCACTCGCTTGTGCCCTTTCCCCCTCGCCAGATGATGCTAATGCACACATAGACAGAGGAGGAGAGAGAAAAGGAGGGTGGCAGAAACAGAAAGAGAGGAAAATATTAGAACCCACACATCCAGCAGATAACAGTCCCTGCCTGCAAAACAATAGACCATTTAGCAGTCTTTCCCAAAAAGGGTCATGCAAGCTATGTACAAACCCATAACAACCCTGCAGACCAAAGTCCTGCACGAAGACACCTACATGCCCATCAATGCCAAAATGACTACTCCTAGAATCAAGCCCAGGACTACACCCAATCACATGTCATCCACTACAGTGATACTAATCTAAGCAGAGAGGGACTCAGGACACTAACTAACTGATAGGAATGTGAGGAGTACATGTGGTACAGAGGATCCATTGATGTAGGAAGTGATGCAACTGCAACCCTCACGTAACATGCCTGTCATTACCCATATACAGTGCCATCAGGACCACTTCAAACTACTACAGTACACGCAAAGATGGAGGATGCAGCCATTGACATGATAGCAGACTTGAGAGACCCATACCCACAGCTGAACATGTATCACTGTACCACCACTACACATCCTGCATGGCTCAACATAGCGTCCATCACATACTCCTACTTGATGGGTATGGCAACCAGGACTGTACATTCCCTCAATCACATCTGACTACATTCATTCCAAATCCAAGGAGGGTGACAGTGCACAACCATGCAATAGTGACCTGACAGTCAACACTTACCCCCTTGTGGCTGCAGTACTGCCTTCAAGCGCCCACCCAAATCAGGGTATGCCACCGCCAGTATGCAGGCCATTAGGCGGGTCAGGGTCGGACGTGCACCCCTCACATGTTGGGAGGCCATCCCCAGCTGGGCTTCTGCGGTCTTCCAGGCCCAGCGACGCAGGTCCTCCCACCGCTTCCCGCAGTGGGTGCTCTGCCGGTAATGGACCCCCAGGGTCTGCACTTCCTTGGCGATGGCTCACTACAACCCATTCTTCTGGTGGGCGCTGACCTGATTGGTAAACAATGAGAAAAGGGGGGACAAGATGTAAATGATACCAATCCAGCAGTGAGCTTAGTCGACACAAAACTAACACTGCTCATGCACACTGGCAATATCCCACACATATCATGTGCATGCTACACACTTGATCAGTGATGACCTGTCAATGTGCACACACATACATCGTCAAACAACACCCAACTTGTGGGACCAAGGATGTTGTACTGACCTGTTGTCCTGGAGCCCCGTACAACAGCCCGTACAGGGGTAGGACCCCTTCCACCAGTTTCTCCAGCTCCTCTGTTGAGAAGGCTGGGGCCCTTTCCCCTGCAGTGCGTGCCATTGTTGCTCCAAGAGACAGGACAAAGGAGCACACAAAGTGGAGTTCTGTCTCGCCCGAATGCCAGGAGTCAAGTGAGCTGTCGCACACAAAATGGCGGTTACGACCGCAGCGGTCATGACCGTCACCCCCGGCAGTGATCGTCATTGGTCCCAGTCTTCCATTGACATCAATGTTAATCAATGAGGAGTTGCACAGCGGTTCTGACCGCACTCTGCCATGACGACTTCCGCCGGCGGAACGGGGTCACTTCCAGCAGTCCAATGCATGCCGAACACGCGGATGCCATTTTAGTTTGTGACTTTACTGTCCTGAGTTTACACAGCATAACTACCTGCCTCTCCTCACAAATACATACTTCAGGTCTGACATGGTGAATATAGACACATGTAGTGCGTGTCCAGTGAAATTTACAGACATGTCACAACAATTGTCAGCATATTTGATCAGTATGGTAAAACACAGGGAAGGTGTAGGTGTACATGCCCTGTATACGTCCATTCACACAGGAATCATGTGCCATTGTCTGGTTAGGTACGGAGGGTAGAGTAATGTGTACTCACACATTACAGGCAACTTGCATGACTTTTACATAATGACTGTCATGTGTCATACTGTATAGACTACATTGTGAAAGATATCCTGATTGCTGTTTGTATCCCCGCACAGATGTGGCCACAATAGAGTGATGAGGAATGCACCAATTTACTGGCCACTCGTAGATCTTGGAACCATGGAAGAGCACCATATCATCCTGACCGATCGACTGAACAGTTTGTGCATCAGGGAACTGATCGCCCAGTTGAAGGCAGACCTCCTGCCAGGTTTGAGGAATCCCCATGCCATCCCTCCAACAGTCCAGGTGTTGTCAGTCCTGCATTTCCTGGTGAGTGGCTCATTTCAGAGCACAGTGGGTCTGGCTGCAGGCTTTTCACAGCCAAAGTTCTGTAAGGTGTTGCAGGATGTGCTGGATGCCCTACTCAAGCATGTGCACAGGTACATTAGGTTCCCACTACCTTAAGATTTCCCCACTGAGAAAGCAGCCTAAAGTCCCACATGTAAATGGTGCCATTGATGGGACTCACCTGGTACCTCTGAAGATCAATGAACAGGTCTACAGGAAGAGTACATATTCACTCAATGTAAAAGTGGTGTATCTTGCAGATTAATACATTACACATGTGAACGCTACATTTCCAGGATCAGTACATGAGTCCTACATCCTGAGGAACAGCAGTGTCCCTGCAATGATGTCACAGCTACAGGGAGAAAGGGCCTGACTCATAGGTACGTGTACTGATCTCCATGTCAGACGTCTGTACCCCTCATGACACAATCAGCACTACGCCTAGCAATTTTACCCATTGCCATGTATCCTTTTCCACAAAGGTGACTCCGGATACTCCAACCTGCCCTGGTTCCTGACACCTGTGAGACATCCAACTCCATTAGGGGAGAACAGGTACAATGAGGCAGATGGCCGGATGAGGCGTGTGTTTGAACGCACTTTGGGTCTCCTGAAAGCCAGATTTCGTTGTCTCCATGTGTCTGGTGGTGCACTACAGTACAATCCAGGGAAAGTCTGCAAGATCATTGTTGCATGCTGCATGCTCCATAATGTGGCCCTCAGAAGGCACATCCCACTTTTGGAGGAGGGGGCCGTTCATGCTGGAGCTGTGTTTGTGGCCGGTGACTCTGATGCTGAGGGGGAGGCTGACGAGGATGAGGCACATGACAACAGGACTGACATGATTTGTCACTACTTTCCTTGATGTACAGGTATGTCTGTATTACATATCATCTGGGCATGGGAGATGTATTGTTGAAGGTAATCTGTAGCCAGTATTTGCATGCATCAATGTATGTTTGGGGACTGGAGCCTTAGACATTGTGTAACGACCTTGAAGGTTAGGTGACTCACCATGAGAGGTAGTGGAAATGCACAGCTGCTAAGTTCATTTGGGGAATGCTGGTGCAATTGCAGTACAGCCTTCAAGTTGTTGTAAAGGTTTAGGGTCTTCAGGCTGCCTATTTGGGGATATGTTAGGAGGACTTATCAGTCTTGTCCTACTGCGTAGGCATATCATGCTTTGACATCTGCTGGGTGTGAGGTACCAGTTAATGTCTACTCAGGGAGTTGTGCCATTGAGGATATTACCTATGTATCATCTTTCCTGCCCCACACATGTGTGAATGCCAATGCAGTCCCTTACTTATGGTATAACATAGCTGCTAGGACACTCATCCTTGAATTTGTGTTCAACTGCTATTGATGTATGACTGTGGATTACATTCCTTAACACCTTGTACCTTATTCCATTTATTTATCCCTCTTCAAGTGACATCTCTGTTTGCAGTCTGCTTGCTGATTTGCCTGTTGGTATAGTTGACAGTGGATGTTAAAACAAAATGGATGTGCTTACAACCCTGCTGGACTATCCCACTACATATGTAACTTGGACATTTAGGTTGTGTAGACCTGTGTATTCTTTTGTTGTTCTTCAACATATTTGGCAATACTAATAATAAAGAGACATGCACCATGACTTGTGATAATAGGTGTTTATTTAGTGTAGAATTTCACAGTCCAGAGGTGTGGGGTAGTGCTCTAGTTGATGAACAGAGTGGGTAGTCCAGCTGTTGGGTTCATAGATCATGTGTCCATTTGCCTCGGAATGATATGACCTTGGTATTGGACAGCCAACAGGGTGTTACAGTGGCATACAAAGTTGACATTTCATTAGAGGGTTCACTTCCTGGTGAGGGGATTGGTCTTGGCCTGGGGTCCTGCAGGAAGTCTGGATTGGTGACCTCTTTTACGGGTGGTTCCTCAGCTGCAGGGGTAGGGGTGCTGGTGTCCTGTCCTTGTTGTGACCTTGGAACTCAGGTATGGGAAGGTTGCCATGGGCCGTACCTTCCCCATAAGGTTGTTCCACCTCTTCTTAATGTCCTGGCCTTGTGCATAGATGGTCCACCACTGCATTCACATTGTTGACTACCCTCTGCCATAAGTCGTTCTTCCGGGCTATGGATGTCTGCTGGACCAGTGCTCCAAACAGTCTCTGCTCCACTTTGACTATTTCTTTGACCATTAACCTGAGCTCCTCTTCTGTGAATCTGGGTTTGTTTTGTGGTGCCATGGTGGCTGTGTTGTGGGTGGGGTTGTATGGGGTGCTGGGATTCTGTGTATGCTGTTTGCAGTTGTGAATATGTGTAGTGGTATGTGCTCTGTGGTGTGTGTGCAGTGGTGTGTTATGTGATGCGTGCTTAGTGTGATGGTGCCCGAGGTATCTAGGTGCAGTGCCTCCTTTCAGTGTGCTCTTCTCTCTCTCTGTCAGGGTTTCTATTTGCAAAGGGTTCTGGGTTTGTGTGGGGGGGTGTTTTGTAGTGCTGTGGACAGGTGTGTGAATGTGTTTCAGGTGTTGCTATTGGTGTTATCCTATCTGGTGCAGAGTTGCTACAGTGTTGGCTACTTATTTTCCCGCGGCGGTTTGGACCGCCAATAGATTACTGTTGTGTTGGTTTCAGCGTTGCTGATTTGTGTATCCGAATTAGGCCAGTGGCATTTTCTCGGCGTGGCGGCGCAACCGCCTCGTTCATTCCGTCATTTGGGCCAACTGTGTTGTTTTTTCTGTCAAAATTTGGCAGTGTTGTGTTGGTCACTCTTAATGTGGCAGGCTTCACTCCGTCATCGCTGGCGATGTATCGGCTGCCTTCTGCACAGCGGTCTTCAGAATGACTGCCAAACTCAGAATGAACACCGATGTTTTGGATTATAACAATTAGCTTAAGTATCTATTCTAAGTGATAACCACATGTTTGTGCATGTGTCTTATGTAATTTTGGGCTATGCATGATAGGAATAGACATGTGCAATTAACAGCAGTGATTACATTTAAAATAGCTACATATTAGTGTTTTTAGAACTTTTAGAGCTTTTAGATTTGTGCATCAAATACAGTTCACTTGAAAGCTTACATAACACCTGTGGTGCCTTCCTTTTGGGTCCTTCATTCTTGTTTTATTCTGTGTCATCACTTGTTAGGTGCAGAAATCAATAGTTGATAATATATAAAAAGCATGGGCAAAGCCAATGGGTATTTGCTTTAAATGGCCAAGTTACTGTCCATGCCACTGCGTGTTGAAACCGGCATATGGCTACATTCATCAACATGAACACATGCCTGGCAACCTTGGAATGCATTTCCTAATGAAGGAAATCCATTCCTAGATGATCGCTGTGCGTCATGATGCATGTAAATGCACAATTACAATGCATCATGATGTGTGAGTCATGCCACATATGCATTACTGCGTCGTAACACATGAATACATGCAATGATGCATTCATGTGCATGCATCATGATGCGGCCTCTATTTTGTTTGTTTTCTTAATTTACCCTTCCAAGATGGTGGACACCCGTCTTAGAGTAAGTAGTAAATGAAAAAAAGGAATTCGATTTTTACAAAATTGTATGTTGAGAAAGAAACAACCCTACAGCAAATTGCAGCTGCTGGGTCTCCAAAAATAAATAAAATAAAATTGTATACAATGGACAAGACGAGGAATGGAGTCGAACGGTAGAGCAGGTGGGGGGAGTTAAAACTGTGTGGTAAGAGGTGGGCCACAACGAAGTAAATAAAATCCAGAAGTGGCTGAAAAAGCGACACATAGGCTTGGGGCAGGGAATGTGCAGCAAAAAGGAGAACACAGGTAAGCATAAGGAAATGCATGCATTTCTATGAAGTGTTCAAATAAAAGAAACAAATAATTATCTGAAGGCAAGCAATATGAGCAGTGGAGGGATACAAGTCAACCAATCAGAATAATATGAGCCTGAAATTAATTGAGGCAGGACGAATGCAAAAATAGGGGGCAAGCCATATAACCAAGAGCTGGTAAGTGAGAGACAACAAAGCCCTCCAATCAGGAACAAGGAGCTCACCTAAGTATATCTGAATTAAGTATATTGGAAACAACAGGTCTGGCTACAGCTATCCATAGCCGTGACCTAAAAGGCTTTTAAGGAGCAATGTGACCATTAACGCAGCCAGATATTTGAAAAATGCGTTTCTCTAGGACTGACAAGGCTATTGGTTTCTTGTACCATTAATATTGGCTCTAAGAACGATCATCACATGCCTGATTGTGCTGGAAAGTAATGAAAATCGACAACATAATCACTTTTAGAGGCAAAAACATCAACTACCAATGCTTTCTTTATATTATTCCTAACTACATTTTGGTTTAATTCCTAAGAGATTGTTTTATTGCCCTTCAAAAATAATGGCAGTTTATTGCAACCCTGTTTGGCATAATATGTGTGTAATTATTGTGACATTTTTAGTGATTCTTCAGTGTGCATGGCGTAACATCCTCAAAACGGATCCGGATATCTAGACACCCGGTAACAGCCGTTGCTCATATTTACCTACGCTTAGCACATGTTTGCAATAGATAACATTAGAACACTGAAAAATCTGTTCACTGCTCTCATGTTCAATTGGCCTCCATTTGCACTAGGAAAGGTTGCAAATGTTGCTACCTTCTAATAATATTTTTAGAGTTTTAATAGGTTCGCTTTCCATTACAATCATATTCTGGTGTGCAGTTGAGAAATAATGTATACTTCTTGCCAGTTGCCTTCAGATACTACAACAAAGCCACACACTTTTAACAGAATTTCAGTGCTCTGATCTCCTAAATTCAGTGTCCTGATTAAGAATTACATCGCCGAGCGGAGAGGGAGGTTTAGGGTGGGATTCTCCGTGGCTTTCAGGATCAATATCTCAATGACATGGATACTTCTGTTTTTAGCGTCCAATCTCTTTTGATAATCAGTATCTATGCCCTTTGATGCTTGTAGCCTAATCACAGCCCTCGTGTTCCAATAGATACAGTAGCACAGAGAGTGACGCGTCATGACAGCGGCCCTCGAGAGCAGGATCCAAAGGGGTCCTGCACCGGTGCCAGGAAGGAGCCTGAATGACTGAGTGCATCTGTCACGGGCATCAGAGGTGTGGCAGTCTCCGATGGCCCAGAGACGACACAGAGCTGGATGTGACATGGTCCATCACATGGGTGTATGCTCAGCATGATATAGACATTTTCTGTATTTTCACTGCTCAGCAGTCTTCGATTGCTGAGGTCGTCTAAGACATATACTATAGTACCAGTGGGCGAGCACTGTGGTCTCTCTTAGGATTGCAAACTAGAAGGGACACATGATATTCCACAAACACAGAAGTGGGACTACAAGTTTGCAGTGACTGAGTGGCACAGAATGACTTGACAGTCTTCACCAGCTTACAAAGTGCAAACAATGAGGCACTAAGTGGAATTACATGCAGACTTTTTGGTGTTAAACAAAGTGCTGTCTGCTATGGGCCGCTGACTAGTTCTGCACCTGAGCACATGGAAACGTGCCTGCCTCTGTGTTCAGTGGACCCTCTCTGATATTGTGGGGACAGATAGTCTAAAACCTGGACTGTCTCGGCACACAAAGGATGCTGAGCTATTTGCCCATCCTGCATAAAACTGCAGTATTAGCTTAATCACTCTGTAATGGTGCTTGTGTACTCTTCCAGTAACATGTGCAATTATTGTTAAATGTATGTACATATGTGTTTATTAGCTCAAACCTGTATGCAAAGCAATAGAGCTCTCTGCAAGAGAAATGATACAAAGAGGGCAGGAGGACAAGGAATGAAGGGAGGACATTGGGGTGGCAGGGTGGGATTGTGATGTGCCGGGGGAGGAAGAAGATTGCTGAAAGGGGGAGGCAAAGAAGGGCATGTAGGGTTATAAATGAGGGAGGTCATGGGAAGCAGTACACTCAGAAGATGGTAACTAGATGGCACATGGGGTTGATACTTGTGGGGATGAGAAAAGGCTAGTGCTTAGGTCAGGACAGGGCGGGATGGGGAGACCTCTCTTCAGATGGGCCAGTACTGCGAGTTTACACAGTGACAAGTTTTTATTTGAAGATGTGGGTCTTAATCTCTTTACTCAAGTGGAGAAGGGATGGAGTCTGGCTGATATGTACTGGGCTGGAGCTTGAGACTCTCTTGGTGTAATGCAGGAGAAAGCCTGAAATCTAATCTTTTCCTTCAAGCTCTTTTTGTGTTTCAGTGTCACTCTAGTGCTACCAAGAGTCTTGCGTGACTCCTTGGTGATCTTAATCTTGTTTGCCAGGTAGAGTGGGCAGGCGGAATTGCTTGCTATATATTTACGCAACATGTTTTTGATGCTTGATATATCACTTTTCACTCCTCAATCCTTCAAGCATGCTACTATGAATCCACCTGTCCTTTCTCTTTTCTAAAACAAAGGTTTGGATATATAGAAATACTCTTAGTTTTAATGCAGAAAGAGAAAACAGAAATGCTTCAACTTAAATGAGGGAATTCCTTTAACTTGATGCTAAACCATTTAATTCAGAGTCATCACAAAAATGAAGTTGGCGGGCACAGAATTGAAGCAGCAAAAACAACAGATCTATGAAGGAAAGTTGAAATGTGGGTAACAAAATCTATTCTGGAAAGAGAAAAAAACAATTATTGGTAAAAATAAATGTCTTTCCCCTGAGTAGGGAACAATTAAAAGCATAAATGGAAACACTATTGTGGGATCTTAGTCAACCATGATGAAACCCATAGAAGCACTACAAAAAAGTTTCAGGAACAATAATTAGGACACAGCCTACCAGACAGCAAAGCTGTCTGGTTTGCTAAAGACATCTTGGGGATTTTCAGAAAGTTGGCCTTGTTGATTACCATTAGCTTTGTGAGTTGTAACTCACAGTTTCTGTCTTTCCATTTGCTGGCCTTATTTGTTTTAAGCTCTCCAGGTTCTGTTCGTCCTTCAATTGCCTAAACTATGTTTTCTGTATCCTTCCACAAACTTGCTTTCTGTTAAAAGGCCTTTAAATCTTGTTCTTATCTTGTCACATTTGCTGGGCATTCAAGGACCAAGGTCACATGTCAGGCGCTGTCTTACAAGCACTCTTGTTTACTTTTCTTTCTCTGACTACAAAGAGAAAGGATTTATGCGAAAGGCTTGCTCGATACCAGGAGTAGGAAAGAGTGTTTTTTCTAGCACACAACAACCGTTTAAAGAACTGTTTAGATATTTCAGAATATATCAGAATTGTGACTGTACAAACAAAGCACATTTTTTGCTATTTCTGAAGTGTGTTAGAAACAAAGACTTTAATATGATCAAAACGCATCATTAAACTAGGTGACCCAATTTTCACACATTTTCGTCTGTGCATTGCATAGTTTTATTAATAAGACTGTGTGTATGTGCAAATGTATTGGTCATTTCAATTGACAATGTGTTGTGTCTAATGGCAGTGTGCTACCACATCTAGAATACTCCACTCTATGCCACTCCACTATACTCTGCACGACTCCACACCGCTGCACTTTACTCTGCATCACTCCACTTTACACCATTCCATACCACTGCACTCTACAACACTCCACTCTTTGCCACTGCACTCTATGCCACTTCACACTACGCCTCTCTTCTCTACCCTGTACCACTCTACTCTATGCCACTATACCCTACGCAACACTGCACTCTATGCCAAAACACTCTACGCCAATACACTTTACTCTGTACCACTCAGCTCTATGCCCCTGCAGTTTATGCCCATTCACTGAACGCCACCCTAATCTTCTCTGCACCACTGCAGTTCTATACCACTGCACTCTACACCACTTTACTCTACTCATTAATCTTTATGCCACTTTACGCAACTTCACTATACCCTGCACCACTCCACTCTGTGCCACTTCACTCCAGTCTAAAACAATCTACCTTATGCCACTGCACTCTATGCCACTCTACTCCACTCTATGCCACTTCACTCTATGCCAATGCACACTACACCACTGCACTCTATGTTACTGCTCTCGACACCACTGCACTCTACAATGCATAGCTATACCCTATGCCACATCTCTCTACACCACTCTACTCTACTCTATATTACTGCACTCTGACACTCTGCTCTGCAACACTGCACTCTCCTCCAGTAAACTGTATGCCACTCTACTCTGCACTACTCCACTCTACTCCTCTGCCCTCTATGCCATTGCACTCTATGGCACTATACTTCACTATGCACCATTCTATGCTACTCTTCCCTGCACCACTCTACGAAACTGCATTCTATGCCACTCAACTCTACTCTGTGCCATTGTCTTCTGTATCAATCAACTCTATGCCACTCCACTCTGCACCACTCTGCACCACTCTACACCACTTTACGCTATGCCACTGCATTCTATGCCACTGCACTCTACATCACTCTACTGTACTCTGCTCCACTCTACTCTGTGCCTCTCTATTCTGCACCACTCTAATCTGTGCCTCTCTACTCTGTGCCTGTCTACTCTACACCACTCCATGCTACTACACTCAACTATGCACCACTCCAATCCATATCACTGGATTCTATGATGCTGCATTGCACACCGCTGAATTCAATGCCACTACACTTAATGCCACTGCACTCTATGCCACTATACTCTGCAACACTCTACACCAATGCACTGTACACCAGTCCACTCTACTCTATGCCACTCCAGTGTATGCCACTCTACGTGACTCCAAACTATGCCACTCCAATACACAACACTCTCTACCACTCCTCTCTACAACATTCTACTCCACCCTTCGCCATTCCACTCTACAACAGTCCACACCACTCTCCTCTATGCCACTAACTTTTACTCATGCTGAAAAGCAGCCACGCTGGTAAACAAGATAGCTAAAACACAATGGCAAAGCCAATAGCTATTGCATAGACGAGACCTATTGGCTTTGCCAATGCTTGTTTTTCTAATGGTGAGTAGCTACCCATCGTTAAACAGAACATAACATATAGCGAGAGATGGCAAGAAGGAAGAAGAGAAAAGGTGAAATAGATAAATAAGTCTCGCTAGGTAGAAGAGAATCAGCTGTAAGGGATGTGTGTATATTTATTTATAAGTATACATAGCTATAATGATGAGAAAAGTGTAGCATTAGTGGTCGCGGGTGACAAGAGATGGGCTGATAATCACGGAGACAGCTGACTGAAAATGAGGTCACATCTCCCTGCACATTTTGTGGAGGCCATCATATAATTACGATCAGGAACTTCAAATTTATTTGATAAATATAAGTGCTACAAAGTAGTAATATAGATTGGTGGCTCAATTTAGTTAAGTACTGCAAGATTGTGGGAAAGTGATGTTAAGGTTTGAAGCTCACAGTGTGCTGGATACACCTATGTTCTGGAGAGTGGTTCTCCAATTTTGAGGTGAACTCCTCTACAAGGGTAAATTGCTTTTAATAATAAGAGGGTACTGCTCAGTGTTTAAAACTCTGTAGTAGGAAGGATGATGAGATTCTGGACAAACTCAGCAGTGTGTTGAGAGTGGAAGCAGGCAATTCGAAACTTTACAGACAAGAAATCAGTCTTAAACGAAATTGCTGTGAACTTAGGCCCATATTTATACTTTTTGACGCAAAACTGCGCTAACGCAGTTTTGCGTCAAAAAAATTTGCGCCGTCTAACGCCATTTGGATGCGCCGTGCGGGCGTCAAATTTATACTTTGACGTACGGCGGCGCAACCAACAGGTGGGCGTCAGGATATTGTGACGCACACAGCGGCGTCAAGTCGTAAGGAAAAACCACGTAAAGGCGACGCACATCACCGTGGGCCGATTTACGACAGCGCAATCGTGAAAGCGCTGGTTTTTCTCACGCAATTGCGTCAAATTCTAGCGCGAAAACTGCAGTGTTACCAGAGAGCCAACATGGATCCCAGTGGACACAACAGAGCCCAGGATGATGACAGCAGACCAGGAACCAGCCAAGAGGTCCCACAAACAAACCAGGATAACCAAAAAAAGAAAAGAAAGTGTCGCTTCAGTGAAGAGGAGCAGGAAATCCTGGTGAGAGAGGTGACGGAACACCAGCACCAACTTTTCATAACATCCAAATTGCCACTCAGTAGGAGAGAGGCCATATGGAAGCAAATAGTGGACAAGATCAACAGTGTGGCTGAAGAACGCCGCACAGTCACTGAGTGTAAGAAACGCTGGCATGACTGTAAACGCAGGACCAAAGAGAAAATGGCCAGGAACAGGAAGGCAGCAATGCAGACTGGAGGTGGGAGTCCAGCACAACAGGAGGCCCTGGACCACATGGAGGAGATGGTTGCAGCCGTCATCCCCGAGGAGATCGTCACAGGGATTCAAGGGCAGGACAGTGCAGACTACCAAGACACAATGCACATGCAGGGTAAGTCGCATGGGGAATTATAATGCACTAATGTTAACTGCAACCAGGGGGGGAATACCTACTACACAATGCATGTAAGTCAGCATATACATAGAGTGGCATGGGTAAAGGAGCACAGTAGGGGGGCATGCCTAGCACACACTGAAGCTGGGGCACCACCAAACACAGCAACAAGTACAGCCCCATGGGGACATCCTGTAAGTACAACAATAGAGCCAAGGGAAAGCAGCGACAGGTAGGAAGGCCACTACTGCAAACTCACATCCAGGCACTTGTTTTGTAAAATCTATCCTACAGCAACTAGGTCCCTATCAGTAACCCAGTAGGCAAAGCAACAACTGCAATGTAACTGCCACAACACCTTACAATAACGCCTCTCATCTCTGTGCAGCTACAGTACCAAATGGCAGCAACCTCCCCATGGAATATACATACACAAATTAGGGGGTGACATTGACATCCGCAACAAGTCAGTGTAAAAATACAAACGCTCCAGTACACTCAAATGCCCAATGTCCATACCTGACACATACATAAGCCAAAGTAAACAGCAATAGGACCCACACAGCACCAACCACACACACATGCTGCATACGTCAGGGTCCCTCACATGCCTGGATAACAAGGCTACATCACTAATGTCATACTGCTCAGACAACACCTGAGGAGGAGACATAGGCAACTGGTCACTCCAACACACCTGCAAAGTCTGACAAACAAATCGGACCTTCATACGATAAACAGGCTTATACAATCAAACACACATGACCCACCTTCATCTTCAAACATCAACAATGTTTACATCCACACCACATCCAAACATGAACATGCATAGGAAATGGCACGGAACATGTACACTGCATGCAATGTGAATCAAAAGTGAATGGGGCAGGTCCTGAGAGGCAAGTGTGTTGGCAGGGCACTCACAACACCCACAGTCAGTCAATGTGTATTCTGGCAAGTGTAATGTATACTTTGCGCATTAGCCTCAGGCTGTAGGCCTTTCTGCACCTTACCCTGAATGTACTCTTACGCATATGCTCACATCTAAGAGCCTCTGAGCACTTTGCACTACATGCTTCTCATTGGCCTTCCTATCAGGAAATATACCAAATACCCAGTCCTAGGGTGTTGTTAATAAGTCCAATCACACTGTTTTGCCTACATCTGCACTGGAGTGTGCCAGAACAGATACACTCTGTGCCCCAGTCAAGGATACAGTCTGGTACTTTGCGGATAGATGGGGTAGGGGTTCTGATTTGCCATTCCTGCGTAGGGAAACTATCTCATCACCATGACTTATGACTTATAAAATCACTTCCTTGTCCCAAGACACACAAGAGGGAGTCTCCAAACAGAGAAACACCAGACGCTGCCTGCCTTGCTGCAGATGCAAAACCAGATCACAGGCCATTGCTCAGATATGACGGATGAAGTCTCCCCAGTGATTCAGACAGGCAGGCTAGAAGCTTAACATGCTGTGCTATAAATAGAACAAGCAGAGGGAGAGTACAAACTGTTAGGCACCATGATAGCTTTCGACCAATGTCTTACTCTCCTGCTGACTATTTCAAGTCTACCATGTTGAAGTATTTGGGTTATTGTGGCTCACACCTAAATATAGACAAGTCAGTTGTTCAAAGAGATCATCATATGAAACAAATACTGTCTTTGACTTTTGTGTATGAGTTCATACTGGAAAAGAGTGAAGATGTTGGGATCTGAGTGACCACAACTTCCCTGAAAAGTTCCAAAGATGTCATGCGCTCGGATGTATAATCATTCCTTTGCTGTGGGAGACATGAGCCAATGCTAGTTAGCTAGAGCAAAATGAAAGAATCAGGGTGACAGAGTCAATTAAAAGTGGGTCAGACTCAGTCCATCACACCATTAGCTATCCTGCTGCCTCGTAAGCAAGTCAGCTCAGGTCGGATAATGAGAACACACCCTCGAAAATGTCTCTACATAAGAATAGTTAATCACGGAGGGACTAGTAGGACACAAAGATGCCTATTCACAAAATGTTACAAAGCAACACCTAGCGGCAATTAGGCAGACAAGTCTGGTAGCTCCACATCACACATGTGACACACAGGTGGGCCATAGGCCTACAACAATGCCCATATGAAGGACAGCAGATACCCAGAAAAAAACAGACACCAAAGATAAGGCATCCAAACGCCTGTAACTGTTTGCAAACTTGTTACAACACAGACACACTAATTGTACCCTGTTTCATTGCAGAGGAACATGGATCTCCTGCCGATATGCCTGACCCTGATTTCCCTGATGACATCGATGACGACCCCATCAACCTCTCCCCACAAACCCTCAACATGGTCTTAGGAAGCCTCCAAACCCCACCTTCAGTCCCAAGGAGGAGCCCAGAAGAAGCAGCCACCCCAGTAGACCCACCTGCCACCCCAAATGTAATACCTGCCAGCTCCAACACAGCTGAGGACTCCGACGACACTGGAACCAGCTTTGAAAGAACCGTCGTTGGGGTCCAGCGGGAGCTGGCCAAGGAGGTGCGGGTGGGGATGCAAACTATGGCAGCCAGCCTTGAGAGGGTGCGTTCGTGCATGATCCCTCCTGCTGATCAGACAGCTGTGATGCAAGCACTAACATCGCACATGCAGGAACTTGTAGAAACTCAAAAGCAAATCGCCACAGCTGTCATCCAGTTGACGGAACAACTAAGAATGCAAGCCAGTCAACGGGTGCACGAATGCAACATCGAACCCCTCAGGGCTGACCTGGCTGCCTACCATCGGGATGTGGCTGCCATTCTGAGAAACCAGCAGGCCCTCCTTGCTGCAGTATTGCCCTTCCTAAGTCCACAGGGACTAGCCCCCGGGATGTCTGCGTCCATGTCTTCTAACACTGAGGTGTGTGTTGCCCCTTCACAACCAACAACAACAAGGACAGAGGAGGCAACACACACATCAGAAGAAGAAGACGTGGAACAGATAACCTTCACACAGAGGAGTACCCGGAAGCCCTAGTCCCTGCACCATGGCCTACTCTGACCAAGGTCCTGCGTTTAGTCAAAGCCCAGTTTCTGAACACCTACACTCAATGACTGTTTGGCAATCCACTGTTTGACTTGTCCACATTGCCAGTGAATGTCTCTCTCCTACAATTTGGTAATCCTGTCCCTCTGCACTGACACCTTCTATAGGCTCACCAAGAAATGATGCCCCAGAACGGACTCTGCCAAAATGTTGAATGGACAATTTGCACTACAACACCTGTAAATAAATCGCACTTGCTCACCTATTGTGTCTCTGTGTCATTTCACACTTCAACTGTGCAGTACCTAACTCCAAAGTGGCTGTGTGGCAACCCTGTTGAATCTCTATACTACTGTCCTGATGTCATATATTCAGATCCATCTGTGCATTGGCCAGGATTGCATCATAGCCCTACCATACTGAGGGAAATAACTGAGGAAGGAACTAAGCACACACAATCATGCTGTGTTGGTCAGAATGATGCACCATCTATCGCTATTCCAGAGAGCAAATGGTGTCTGGGAAATGTAGGCTCCATGCAAGACTTAAATAAGAATGGATGCCGCTTAATGTAATGAATCGTGTACAAATCACACTGCATTAACTTCCCTTACAGAGTAGGCTTCCATGAAGGAAATTCATGCTGCTTCAGTACACACATGATGTAGCTCAGCAATGAAAGCAGCAATACATGAGTGTGAACAACTCCTCATCTACAAAGATCTCCCTGAGCTTCACACTGCTGTCCGACCTAACAATTAACCCACATTGACATGTAATGAAGCACTCTTTGTGAAGTTGGACACATATCATAACAAAAGCTTGGTGTACAATGCACACTACCAATGGGGAGTCTCCCAATTTGAGGATACTTAACAAGTGAGCACACGGGTAGATGGGATGTTAAACATCCATTCCCAGGGGATGCTGAGCATAGGACACAAATGTCACACTAAATCATTCTGCAACATGGATGTCAAGGCCATGATAAAGTAGCACCTAACGCATCAAGTAAAGGGTTAACAAAATATTTATTTATATCTAGTACTACAAGAGGCAACTAAGGGAAAGGTACACCTACACTAATCTAACCTGACTACTAATAACCCACAACTGTCCCTATCTAACCTAAGCTAAACTTACTCTACACATGTAACGAAACGATCTAAACATCAACCCCCCACCCACCATTATGAGACAGGACACATGCAGGACAAAACATACTAACCTACACACATACTACACTATCCTAAACAAGCAGATAATTTTTTTTATTTTTTTGTTTTACATTTTTTTTTTGTTTTTGTTTTATTAAACATGAATCCCAACATTGCCCCCCACCCACCCACCCACACACAAATATTTGAGAAAAATAACAAGGACCCCCCACCCTCTTCCCTAACACTAACTAAGCTACATACCTATCCTAATCCTAATACTAATCCCCAAAGCCCAACTAACAGGAGAAAAAAAGGAAAGAGGTGAGAGGGGAGGGATAAAAGTTTAAGAGGGCAAACGAACTAGACGTTTGCACTCCTTAGTGTGCGCCTGATGTCGCGGACCCGGGTCTTTACATAGTTCATGTCATCAGTCAGGTTGTCCACCTTCCTCAAAAGTTTGTCCACTTTCTGGGACAATGCCTGGAAGGCTGCAGGGTCCACGGGAGGGTCTGTGGGGAGGGTTTGTGTGCCAGCAGAGGTCGAGCTAGTGGCAGCTGTTGGTGGGACATGTGACTGTCCTGCTGCCAGCACACGGCTGGGTCCAGGTCGTGCTGCATGCGGCGGGTCCATGGCAGCCGAAGTAGATGGGACCACTGGGCCAGACCTGGTGGCTGTGTCGTTGGTGGCTGTAGGTGGCACACTTGTTGGAGGCTGTGGTGTGGCCCACCACGCCCCGGAGGCCCTTTCGGAGTGATACCTGCGGCCCATCCGCCGATACCCAGACTGCACCTGCAGGATGTGCCTGTAACGGATGGCACGCCGCTCAAAATGGATGCGATCGGCCGCCCTCATGTTAGCAGCTGTGTAAAGAAATGGCTCCCTGTTGCAGTTACCCCCCACTTTTTGCCTGATACTGATGCTGACTTGACTGAGAAGAGTGCTGGGACCCTGCTAACCAGGCCCCAGCACCAGTGTTCCTTCACCTAAAATGTACCATTGTATCCACAATTGGCACACCCTGGCATTCAGATAAGTCCCTTGTAACTGGTACTTCTAGTACCAAGGGCCCTGATGCCAAGAAAGGTCTCTAAGGGCTGCAGCATGTCTTATGCCACCCTAGAGACCCCTCACTCAGCACAGACACACTGCTTACAAGCCTGTGTGTGCTAGTGAGAACAAAATGAGTAAGTCGACATGGCACTCCCCTCAGGGTGCCATGCCAGCCTCTCACTGCCTATGCAGTATAGGTAAGACACCCCTCTAGCAGGCCTTACAGCCCTAAGGCAGGGTGCACTATACCATAGGTGAGGGTACCAGTGCATGAGCATGGTACCCCTACAGTGTCTAAACAAAACCTTAGACATTGTAAGTGCAGGGTAGCCATAAGAGTATATGGTCTGGGAGTCTGTCAAACACGAACTCCACAGCACCATAATGGCTACACTGAAAACTGGGAAGTTTGGTATCAAACTTCTCAGCACAATAAATGCACACTGATGCCAGTGTACATTTGATTGTAAAATACACCACAGAGGGCACCTTAGAGGTGCCCCCTGAAACTTGACCGACTATCTGTGTAGGCTGACTAGTTTTAGCAGCCTGCCACAAACCGAGACATGTTGCTGGCCCCATGGGGAGAGTGCCTTTGTCACTCTGAGGCCAGTAACAAAGCCTGCACTGGGTGGAGATGCTAACACCTCTCCCAGGCAGGAATTGTCACAGCTGGCGGTGAGCCTCAAAGGCTCACCTCCTTTGTGCCAACCCAGCAGGACACTCCAGCTAGTGGAGTTGCCCGCCCCCTCCGGCCAGGCCCCACTTTTGGCGGCAAGGCCGGAGAAAATAATGAGAAAAACAAGGAGGAGTCACTGGCCAGTCAGGACAGCCCCTAAGGTGTCCTGAGCTGAGGTGACTCTGACTTTTAGAAATCCTCCATCTTGCAGATGGAGGATTCCCCCAATAGGGTTAGGATTGTGACCCCCTCCCCTTGGGAGGAGGCACAAAGAGGGTGTACCCACCCTCAGGGCTAGTAGCCATTGGCTACTAACCCCCCAGACCTAAACACGCCCTTAAATTTAGTATTTAAGGGCTACCCTGAACCCTAGAAAATTAGATTCCTGCAACTACAAGAAGAAGGACTGCCTAGCTGAAAACCCCTGCAGAGGAAGACCAGAAGACGACAACTGCCTTGGCTCCAGAAACTCACCGGCCTGTCTCCTGCCTTCCAAAGATCCTGCTCCAGCGACGCCTTCCAAAGGGACCAGCGACCTCGACATCCTCTGAGGACTGCCCCTGCTTCGAAAAGACAAGAAACTCCCGAGGACAGCGGACCTGCTCCAAGAAAAGCTGCAACTTTGTTTCCAGCAGCTTTAAAGAACCCTGCAAGCTCCCCGCAAGAAGCGTGAGACTTGCAACACTGCACCCGGCGACCCCGACTCGGCTGGTGGCGATCCAACACCTCAGGAGGGACCCCAGGACTACTCTGATACTGTGAGTACCAAAACCTGTCCCCCCTGAGCCCCCACAGCGCCGCCTGCAGAGGGAATCCCGAGGCTTCCCCTGACCGCGACTCTTTGAACCTAAAGTCCCGACGCCTGGGAGAGACCCTGCACCCGCAGCCCCCAGGACCTGAAGGACCGGACTTTCACTGGAGAAGTGACCCCCAGGAGTCCCTCTCCCTTGCCCAAGTGGAGGTTTCCCCGAGGAATCCCCCCCTTGCCTGCCTGCAGCGCTGAAGAGATCCCGAGATCTCTCATAGACTAACATTGAAAACCCGACGCTTGTTTCTACACTGCACCCGGCCGCCCCCGCGCTGCTGAGGGTGAAATTTCTGTGTGGACTTGTGTCCCCCCCGGTGCCCTACAAAACCCCCCTGGTCTGCCCTCCGAAGACGCGGGTACTTACCTGCAAGCGGACCGGAACCGGGGCACCCCCTTCTCTCCATTCTAGCCTATGTGTTTTGGGCACCAATTTGAACTCTGCACCTGACCGGCCCTGAGCTGCTGGTGTGGTGACTTTGGGGTTGCTCTGAACCCCCAACGGTGGGCTACCTTGGACCAAGAACTAAGCCCTGTAAGTGTCTTACTTACCTGGTTAACCTAACAAATACTTACCTCCCCTAGGAACTGTGAAAATTGCACTGTGTCCACTTTTAAAACAGCTATTTGTGAATAACTTGAAAAGTATACATGCAATTTTGATGATTTGAAGTTCCTAAAGTACTTACCTGCAATACCTTTCTAATGAGATATTACATGTAGAATTTGAACCTGTGGTTCTTAAAATAAACTAAGAAAAGATATTTTTCTATACAAAAACCTATTGGCTGGATTTGTCTCTGAGTGTGTGTACCTCATTTATTGTCTATGTGTATGTACAACAAATGCTTAACACTACTCCTTGGATAAGCCTACTGCTCGACCACACTACCACAAAATAGAGCATTAGTATTATCTATTTTTACCACTATTTTACCTCTAAGGGGAACCCTTGGACTCTGTGCATGCTATTCCTTACTTTGAAATAGCACATACAGAGCCAACTTCCTACATTGGTGGCAGCGGTGGGATACAAGACTTTGCATTTGCTGGACTACTCAGCCAATACCTGATCACACGACAAATTCCAAAATTGTCATTAGAAATTGATTTTTGCAATTTGAAAAGTTTTCTAAATTCTTAAAAGACCTGCTAGGGCCTTGTGTTAGATCCTGTTTAGCATTTCTTTTAGAGTTTAAAAGTTTGTAAAAGTTTGAATTAGATTCTAGAACCAGTTGTAGATTCTTAAAAAGTATTCCAACTTTTAGAAGCAAAATGTCTAGCACAGATGTGACTGTGGTGGAACCCGACACCACACCTTACCTCCATCTTAAGATGAGGGAGCTAAGGTCACTCTGTAAAATAAAGAAAATAACAATGGGCCCCAAACCTACCAAAATACAGCTCCAGGAGCTTTTGGCAGAGTTTGAAAAGGCCAACCCCTCTGAGGGTGGCAACTCAGAGGAAGAGGATAGTGACTTGGAGGAAAATTCCCCCCTACCAGTCCTATCTAGGGAGAACAGGGTCCCTCAAACCCTGACTCCAAAAATAATAGTCAGAGATGCCGGTTCCCTCACAGGAGAGACCAACACCTCTGAAATCACTGAGGATAACTCCAGTGAAGATGACCCCCTGTTAGCCAGGATGGTCAAAAGATTGGCTTTGGAAAAGCAGCTCCTAGCCATAGAAAGGGAAAGAAAAGAGATGGGCCTAGGTCCCATCGATGGTGGCAGCAACTTAAATAGGGTCAGAGATTCTCCTGATATCCTAAAAATCCCCAAAGGGATTGTAACAAAATATGAAGATGGTGATGACATCACCAAATGGTTCACAGCTTTTGAGAGGGCTTGTGTAACCAGAAAAGTAAACAGATCTCACTGGGGTGCTCTCCTTTGGGAAATGTTCACTGGAAAGTGTAGGGATAGACTCCTCACACTCTCTGGAAAAGATGCAGAATCTTATGACCTCATGAAGGGTACCCTGATTGAGGGCTTTGGATTCTCCACTGAGGAGTATAGAATTAGATTCAGGGGGGCTCAAAAATCCTCGAGCCAGACCTGGGTTGATTTTGTAGACTACTCAGTAAAAACACTAGATGGTTGGTTAACTGGAAATGAAGTGTGTGACTATGTTGGGCTTTATAATTTGTTTATGAAAGAACACATTTTAAGTAACTGCTTCAATGAAAAGTTGCATCAGTATCTGGTAGACCTAGGTCCAATTTCTCCCCAAGAATTGGGAAAGAAGGCAGACCACTGGGTCAAGACTAGGGTAACCAAAACTTCCACTGGGGGTGACCAAAAGAAAGGGGTTACAAAAACTCCCCAGGAGAAAGTGGGTGACACTAGAAACAAAGAAAAAGAGTCCTCTGTAGGCCCCCAAAAACCAGAACAGGTGGGTGGGCCCCAAGACACAACCCAAAACAAAGGTGGGTACCAGGGTAAGAACTGGGATGCCACTAAGGCATGGTGCCACAACTGTAAACAGTCTGGGCACCACACCAAGGACACTTCTTGTCCCAAAAACAAACCCCAGAACAAAATTCCTGGGGTAACCAGTGTAGCCATGGGAGATGACTCCTCAGATGAGGAGGTCTTCCTAGCCTTCAACTGGAAACAGGGCCCAACAGGTGAGTTGGAGATTCCAGAGGGAAGTAGACACTTCCACCACCTACTGGTGAATGGAATCCCAACCACTGCCCTGAGAGACACTTGTGCCAGTCACACTATTGTGCATGACAGGCTGGTGCTCTCAAACCAGTACATCCCAGGTGAGACTGCCAGGGTAAGAGTTAGCCTAGACAGGGTCACTAAGAGGCCTGTGGCTTTAGTGCCCATAGAAGTGGGTGGCACTCTTAGCTGGAGAAGGGTAGTAGTCAGTACAGACCTCCCCCTTGATTGTCTCCTTGGAAATGACTACCCAGAGGTTAGTCAGAGCCCAAGAGAGGAACTGGTCCAGTGCCAGTCCTCTCCCAAGGATTCTGGAAGTCCTGCCTCTGCAGTAAATGCAAGCAGGCCCCAGAAGAAGAAGAAAAGAAAACAGAGTAGGAAGGGTGGACAACCTTTAGCCAAGGTTACAGCAAGCCAAGGAGATTCTGCTCCAGTAGGGGAGAACTCCAAAAATGGCCCTGATAAAGTCCAACCTGACCCACAAGAAGTCCTGGCTAGTCAGGCAACTGTTAAACCTGAGTGGGTGGCTCCTCAGCTAACAGAAGAAAGAGTGGAAGAAGGGTGTTTACCACAAGATGTGGTAACCCCCCACTCTAATACAGCAGACAGGCAACCTGAACCCAAAGAGGCCTGTAACTTAGCCCCTTCCCTTTTAGGTGAAGAGCTAAAGGTGTGGTTCTGGGCACTGACAGCTGTCAGTGGCCTCTGCTGGGTGTTAGCCTTTATGGCTGCACTATCCTTAGCATGGTGGTCTGACCCCATGCCAAATAGCAAGTTAGGCCCCCTGACCCTATTGGTCATGGTGGGGTTACTCCAGCTCTGGGTAACCTCTCTGGGTAAGCTAGGGGTAACCCTGGCCAAGATAAGGTTAGCAGAGGTGGATACCTCTAAGACCAAAATAGAAAGAATGGGTGGAGACATTGAAGAGGCAGACAAGAGGCAATTCAGACTAGGTCCTATCACTGTGGAAGTAGGTCAGTTCCCCAAAGGGAATGACCTGAACAGAAGGATGTAAGGCAGAGTAGGCCCTGCAACTAACCAGCCTATTTCTCCTACTCTTCCTCGCCTGACAGACTAGGAAGACTCTCCCAGCTTGGGCTGAGTCTCCTGGCCTGTGGGCTGGGGGGGGCTTGTGTAAAGAAATGGCTCCCTGTTGCAGTTACCCCCCACTTTTTGCCTGATACTGATGCTGACTTGACTGAGAAGAGTGCTGGGACCCTGCTAACCAGGCCCCAGCACCAGTGTTCCTTCACCTAAAATGTACCATTGTATCCACAATTGGCACACCCTGGCATTCAGATAAGTCCCTTGTAACTGGTACTTCTAGTACCAAGGGCCCTGATGCCAAGAAAGGTCTCTAAGGGCTGCAGCATGTCTTATGCCACCCTAGAGACCCCTCACTCAGCACAGACACACTGCTTACAAGCCTGTGTGTGCTAGTGAGAACAAAATGAGTAAGTCGACATGGCACTCCCCTCAGGGTGCCATGCCAGCCTCTCACTGCCTATGCAGTATAGGTAAGACACCCCTCTAGCAGGCCTTACAGCCCTAAGGCAGGGTGCACTATACCATAGGTGAGGGTACCAGTGCATGAGCATGGTACCCCTACAGTGTCTAAACAAAACCTTAGACATTGTAAGTGCAGGGTAGCCATAAGAGTATATGGTCTGGGAGTCTGTCAAACACGAACTCCACAGCACCATAATGGCTACACTGAAAACTGGGAAGTTTGGTATCAAACTTCTCAGCACAATAAATGCACACTGATGCCAGTGTACATTTGATTGTAAAATACACCACAGAGGGCACCTTAGAGGTGCCCCCTGAAACTTGACCGACTATCTGTGTAGGCTGACTAGTTTTAGCAGCCTGCCACAAACCGAGACATGTTGCTGGCCCCATGGGGAGAGTGCCTTTGTCACTCTGAGGCCAGTAACAAAGCCTGCACTGGGTGGAGATGCTAACACCTCTCCCAGGCAGGAATTGTCACAGCTGGCGGTGAGCCTCAAAGGCTCACCTCCTTTGTGCCAACCCAGCAGGACACTCCAGCTAGTGGAGTTGCCCGCCCCCTCCGGCCAGGCCCCACTTTTGGCGGCAAGGCCGGAGAAAATAATGAGAAAAACAAGGAGGAGTCACTGGCCAGTCAGGACAGCCCCTAAGGTGTCCTGAGCTGAGGTGACTCTGACTTTTAGAAATCCTCCATCTTGCAGATGGAGGATTCCCCCAATAGGGTTAGGATTGTGACCCCCTCCCCTTGGGAGGAGGCACAAAGAGGGTGTACCCACCCTCAGGGCTAGTAGCCATTGGCTACTAACCCCCCAGACCTAAACACGCCCTTAAATTTAGTATTTAAGGGCTACCCTGAACCCTAGAAAATTAGATTCCTGCAACTACAAGAAGAAGGACTGCCTAGCTGAAAACCCCTGCAGAGGAAGACCAGAAGACGACAACTGCCTTGGCTCCAGAAACTCACCGGCCTGTCTCCTGCCTTCCAAAGATCCTGCTCCAGCGACGCCTTCCAAAGGGACCAGCGACCTCGACATCCTCTGAGGACTGCCCCTGCTTCGAAAAGACAAGAAACTCCCGAGGACAGCGGACCTGCTCCAAGAAAAGCTGCAACTTTGTTTCCAGCAGCTTTAAAGAACCCTGCAAGCTCCCCGCAAGAAGCGTGAGACTTGCAACACTGCACCCGGCGACCCCGACTCGGCTGGTGGCGATCCAACACCTCAGGAGGGACCCCAGGACTACTCTGATACTGTGAGTACCAAAACCTGTCCCCCCTGAGCCCCCACAGCGCCGCCTGCAGAGGGAATCCCGAGGCTTCCCCTGACCGCGACTCTTTGAACCTAAAGTCCCGACGCCTGGGAGAGACCCTGCACCCGCAGCCCCCAGGACCTGAAGGACCGGACTTTCACTGGAGAAGTGACCCCCAGGAGTCCCTCTCCCTTGCCCAAGTGGAGGTTTCCCCGAGGAATCCCCCCCTTGCCTGCCTGCAGCGCTGAAGAGATCCCGAGATCTCTCATAGACTAACATTGAAAACCCGACGCTTGTTTCTACACTGCACCCGGCCGCCCCCGCGCTGCTGAGGGTGAAATTTCTGTGTGGACTTGTGTCCCCCCCGGTGCCCTACAAAACCCCCCTGGTCTGCCCTCCGAAGACGCGGGTACTTACCTGCAAGCGGACCGGAACCGGGGCACCCCCTTCTCTCCATTCTAGCCTATGTGTTTTGGGCACCAATTTGAACTCTGCACCTGACCGGCCCTGAGCTGCTGGTGTGGTGACTTTGGGGTTGCTCTGAACCCCCAACGGTGGGCTACCTTGGACCAAGAACTAAGCCCTGTAAGTGTCTTACTTACCTGGTTAACCTAACAAATACTTACCTCCCCTAGGAACTGTGAAAATTGCACTGTGTCCACTTTTAAAACAGCTATTTGTGAATAACTTGAAAAGTATACATGCAATTTTGATGATTTGAAGTTCCTAAAGTACTTACCTGCAATACCTTTCTAATGAGATATTACATGTAGAATTTGAACCTGTGGTTCTTAAAATAAACTAAGAAAAGATATTTTTCTATACAAAAACCTATTGGCTGGATTTGTCTCTGAGTGTGTGTACCTCATTTATTGTCTATGTGTATGTACAACAAATGCTTAACACTACTCCTTGGATAAGCCTACTGCTCGACCACACTACCACAAAATAGAGCATTAGTATTATCTATTTTTACCACTATTTTACCTCTAAGGGGAACCCTTGGACTCTGTGCATGCTATTCCTTACTTTGAAATAGCACATACAGAGCCAACTTCCTACAAGCTGTGAAGAGAAAAGGCAGATATTTACCTTTGGCTTTGCATTGGGTGGGATAGCACAATGGGTTATTTGTACATTACTAGAAATGTATAGGTTGCAGCAATTGTCACAACATAGTTCACAGAAGGGCTCAGAGGAAGTACATGTGAAGCATGCATACATAAGGGCATATCACACCTAGAATATCCAGGTCTCTACATGATGGATGACATCACCCTACACTACTCATCCTAATCATCCCTACGGTTTAGTACATCATGGCTGCACCTCTTCCGCATACTTACTTCACTACATATGTCACTATATGTGATAACTATCACACTCCTCACTCTAAGCCATCTGGAATTGGTTGTGTGCTAAGATTGAACCAATGGGCTATAACCCAATGTCTACACTAGGGACCAGATGTAGGAAGATGGGAAATGGGACGAACAATCTGCAATGCAGAATGGGGTATCTGACACCGTCTGTGAGTTGCTATGGGGTTGCTAAGAGCCACCTCATTTACATCAATGATGTGGGTTGCAAGTTGCTCCACCTTTGCAACTATGGGCACTCACGGGGATGGAGGCCTGCTGGGAACAGCAGACCTCCATGTCCGTGACCGCTTGGAAATAACGCAGAACATGTTCCCCAAGTGTAGGCCGTTTACCTCAACGGGAAATGGCAGCACTTAGAAATAAATTACGACAATTTCAATATTGAATAATTTAAGGCACTTAGGCCCGTATTTATATTTCTTGTTGCGCCGCATTTGCGTCACTTGTTGACGCAAAAGCCGCGCAAAATTGCAAATTCCAATTGTAATTTGTAAGTTTGCGCCGTTTTGGCGTCAAAAAGCTGGGCAAATGTTGGGAAAAAAAATTATAAATACGGGCCGCAGTGGTCCCAAGGACCACTGCCTGTTTTGTACAGGATTATTTTGGTACACTCGGAAAGGTGATGGGTTACAATGGGGACCCCTTACTGCTAGCAAGTGGGTTACCATCCACTTAAAGTGGATGATAACTGCGACTCACTTAGCAACCACAAACTCCATTGCAAATGGACTTGCATACCACTGTCAGTTGCAAATAGGACTGGAAAAAGCCTTCATATTTAGGATTAGGAATAAAATCTCCCATATATTTTCATGATCACCTAATACATTTCGGAATAGGAAACAGATGTTTGCAACTCACACACAATAATTATGAGTTTATCAACTTGTACACAGTTTGGCACATCTGGCCCTAGGTTCTGACTCACGACACAAAAGGTGTCAAGTAAGTGTGAGATACTGGTTGCTACAGTCCAAGGTAGCCTGTTTCACATTAACATCCCAGTCGTTGAGGGTGGTGTGGGAAGAACAACCACCAATCCCATGTGAAATGCACACCCAGGAGTGTATTGAACGTTCACCAAGTATGTGCCTTCACACATAAGACCTATGAATGGCTAGCAACACGTTGGACTTAGGCAAACATTGTGACATCCATGGACCACACATGTCACAATGATATGACTTTTGCCAACATGACATACTATCAGTGAGGCATGTTTTACTACACACACAGAGGAGGTGGAACACCCATTCTCATGATTCAACAGAACACATAGGCCATTGCACTCAAGTCACACACACTCCTAGTTCAGCTTGTGTAAGTACATGCCCCCGGAAGATCCAACCTACAGTGTGCACAGTCCATCCTCAACTAGGAAGATGCACTTTTCATCACAGCCATGTGCCTAAGCTATATGGGAGAATGTCAGTCTGATATGCAGACTCAGTTCATGTCAAGTCCCCGACCAAGTCTTACTTTGACCAGTGTATTCTAAGTAACTCATCCCATTCCCCATTGCGGCCCAACTGGAATGTCCTACAGCCCCTCAATCTCAGAGATGGCTAGGTGTTGCTTAACAGAAACATAAGTCCAATTTGATATCACACTAACACGACAATGGCAATGAACGGCCAGCGCATCACATCATGATTTCTCTTGAACACACAGTAGTCCATTTTGCGTCATTGCCAAATAAATATATCAAATAGCACTCAGGCAACACTCACTGTAGGTATCGGGGTCGTCGAAGTGTGCCACCTCTCCCACGGTGTAAGGCTCTGGTCCACCTGTAAAGCATGACAGGAAGAATGTACTCAGACTGGGTGGACTGACAAAATAATTCTGTTACAATGACACTGTGAGAATATGACATGGTAATGATACACTTTCACACATGCTCATACTGCATGGATGAGTTTGTATTCAACATTAACATTGGATGATTCTCCTGCTACAGTTACACACCCTACTACACACATGCAGTGGCCAGGACAGTCAGGTGTCGTCCAAGTTTACTCACAATAATTATGCCCCGACAATATTGTTATCCAAACATCTCAGCATGTGCATTCCAGAGAGACATCCAGACACTTGTTCCATGAGGACTGCATGACCACTCACAGTCAAACAGCCTATGTGGACATGTTCAACACACAGCAACCACACACACATGTGACATATCTGTGGAAAACATATCTGACTTCATGTGACGTGTATAAAACACACATGTATATCATCATCATGGGATTCAAATCAGATTTCGAGCGATGGGGTCTACATATGTAGGTATGTTGTTTCGACATGACTTACTCATTGCCCATTATGACATGTAGAGTACAAATAGAGCCATTAACGTGTTGCTTGTCTGACACAAATGCTACACTACATTACATACAGCTACAGCCATCTGGTATGTGTAGAACAACTGAGCCATCTGACTGCTAGCATAGGTCTTCATACACATTGTGCAACACGTACACATTAGGGCACATATGTAAACATTAGTAAGGCAGCATTTGCATCATTGCATCACGCAGAGATGGGCCACACCTGCCAAATACAGATATATGTATTAAGTTTCTGCTGTTTGAGGGAGAAAAAGTGTAGCCAATTTGGGGATATCAATATATATTGACAAGGGCCTAGGTTTCCCTAGCATTACACATAGGCAGCTCCTTATCTAGCAGATTGGGTAACATTCATCACATGTTCACACACAGATTACTATCATGTCCATGTAATTGATTGCTACTCACCAACAGGGCCACCAATCCTGACTCCCAGATGGTCCAGCAGGTCCTGTTCCCTCGTGATCAGATCGGCCCAGCGGTGTTTCAACTGATGGACATTCCGCATGGTCCCATGGACCCGGACCATGTGATGGCGCACCTTCTCCCAGCGAATTTTCCGGGCCTCCGTGTGATACCCCTGTATCACACGGCCCCCAGCCTCCAGCATCAGCGGGAGGAAATGGCACACTAGCCAGATAAATCCCCCCAATTCATCTTCGCCCATCCTGGACAGGCGAGGCCTCCCTGACATTATGACTGATGACTAACAGAAAAAATAAAGTAGGAAATGGGGAAAGGTAGAGGTGTGAAGTTAAGAAAAGGAGAAAATAGCCCAACTAACCCCAATAACTACCCTAGCCACAACAGACTCCCACAGACAATACAAACAAATACAGGAATGGACAAAACTAGACTTAACAGACTGAGACAATGATACACAACAATATTAGACTGAACAAAGTACAAAAGACAAGCTACACAGGACAACAAAGCAGTAATTCACAGGACAACACTCTTCACTGAACCACACAGTCTAGAAAAATCTGAGACTGAAAAGTGAAAGTGAAAGTCAACTTCCAATACAGATTTGGCAAACAGGATATCCTATTACATCACTTCCTGCATAAAATGGCCGCCGTTTTTTAATCGCGGTTTGCGTCGTATTTTCACGCATACATAATTTCGCGTCATTTTTTATGACGCATAATATTGCACATGCTGCTGAGTGTAAAAATATGATATGAATATTACTATTTATTTACTGTACGAGATGTCCAAAAATATGTGCATGTTGCGTCATTTTTTCCGACGCATACATGATGGGCGTCATATTTTATCCACCTACAGGAGTGCTAATGCTGCTGAGTGAAAAAATATGATATGAATATTAATATTCATTTACTGTACGAGATGTCCAAAAATATGTGCATGTTGCGTCATTTTTTCCGACGCATACATGATGGGCGTCATATTTTATCCACCTACAGGAGTGCTAATGCTGCTGAGTGTAAAAATATGATATGAATATTACTATTTATTTACTGTACGAGATGTCCAAAAATATGTGCATGTTGCGTCATTTTTTCCGACGCATACATGATGGGCGTCATATTTTATCCACCTACAGGAGTGCTAATGCTGCTGAGTGAAAAAATATGATATGAATATTGTGAGAAGGTAGCCTCTTTCTAGCCTTGTTACCCCCACTTTTGGCCTGTTTGTGAGTGTATGTCAGGGTGTTTGTCACTGTTTTCACTGTCTCACTGGGATCCTGATAGCCAGGCCTCAGTGCTTATAGTGAAAACACCATGTTTTCAGTATGGTTGTTATGTGTCACTGGGATCCTGCTAGTCAGGACCCCAGTGCTCATAGGTTTGTGGCCTATATGTATGTGTCACTGGGACCCTGTCACACAGGGCCCCAGTGCTCATAGGTGTGCATGTATATGTTCCCTGTGTGGTGCCTAACTGTCTCACTGAGGCTCTGCTAACCAGAACCTCAGTGGTTATGCTCTCTCATTACTTTTAAATTGTCACTAACAGGCTAGTGACCATTTTTACCAATTTACATTGGCTTACTGGAACACCCTTATAATTCCCTAGTATATGGTACTGAGGTACCCAGGGTATTGGGGTTCCAGGAGATCCCTATGGGCTGCAGCATTTCTTTTGCCACCCATAGGGAGCTCTGACAATTCTTACACAGGCCTGCCACTGCAGCCTGAGTGAAATAACGTCCACGTTATTTCACAGCCATTTTACACTGCACTTAAGTAACTTATAAGTCACCTATATGTCTAACCTTTACCTGGTAAAGGTTAGGTGCCAAGTTACTTAGTGTGAGGGCACCCTGGCACTAGCCAAGGTGCCCCCACATTGTTCAGAGCCAATTCACTGAACTTTGTGAGTGCGGGGACACCATTACACGCGTGCACTACATATAGGTCACTACCTATATGTAGCTTCACCATGGTAACTCCGAATATGGCCATGTAACATGTCTATGATCATGGAATTGCCCCCTCTATACCATCCTGGCATAGTTGGCACAATCCCATGATCCCTGTGGTCTGTAGCACAGACCCTGGTACTGCCAAACTGCCCTTCCTGGGGTTTCACTGCAGCTGCTGCTGCTGCCAACCCCTCAGACAGGCAGCTGCCCTCCTGGGGTCCAGCCAGGCCTGGCCCAGGATGGCAGAACAAAGAACTTCCTCTGAGAGAGGGTGTGATACCCTCTCCCTTTGGAAAATGGTGTGAAGGCAGGGGAGGAGTAGCCTCCCCCAGCCTCTGGAAATGCTTTGTTGGGCACAGATGTCCCCAATTCTGCATAAGCCAGTCTACACCGGTTCAGGGACCCCTTAGCCCCTGCTCTGGCGCGAAACTGGACAAATGAAAGGGGAGTGACCACTCCCCTGACCTGCACCTCCCCTGGGAGGTGTCCAGAGCTCCTCCAGTGTGCTCCAGACCTCTGCCATCTTGGAAACAGAGGTGCTGCTGGCACACTGGACTGCTCTGAGTGGCCAGTGCCACCAGGTGACGTCAGAGACTCCTTGTGATAGGCTCCTTCAGGTGTTAGTAGCCTTTCCTCTCTCCTAGGTAGCCAAACCCTCTTTTCTGGCTATTTAGGGTCTCTGTCTCTGGGGAAACTTTAGATAACGAATGCATGAGCTCAGCCGAGTTCCTCTGCATCTCCCTCTTCACCTTCTGATAAGGAATCGACCGCTGACCGCGCTGGAAGCCTGCAAACCTGCAACATAGTAGCAAAGACGACTACTGCAACTCTGTAACGCTGATCCTGCCGCCTTCTCGACTGTTTTCCTGCTTGTGCATGCTGTGGGGGTAGTCTGCCTCCTCACTGCACCAGAAGCTCCGAAGAAATCTCCCGTGGGTCGACGGAATCTTCCCCCTGCAACCGCAGGCACCAAAAAGCTGCATCTCCGGTCCCTTGGGTCTCCTCTCAGCACGACGAGCGAGGTCCCTCGAATCCAGCGACACCGTCCAAGTGACCCCCACAGTCCAGTGACTCTTCAGCCCAAGTTTGGTGGAGGTAAGTCCTTGCCTCACCTCGCTGGGCTGCATTGCTGGGAACCGCAACTTTGCAAGCTTCTCCGGCCCCTGTGCACTTCCGGCGGAAATCCTGTGTGCACAGCCAAGCCTGGGTCCACGGCACTCTAACCTGCATTGCACGACTTTCTAAGTTGGTCTCCGGCGACGTGGGACTCCTTTGTGCAACTTCGGCGAGCAACGTTTCACGCATCCTCGTAGTGCCTGTTTCTGGCACTTCTCCGGGTGCTACCTGCTTCAGTGAGGGCTCTTTATCTTGCTCGACGTCCCCTCTCTCTGCAGGTCCAATTTGCGACCTCCTGGTCCCTCCTGGGCCCCAGCAGCGTCCAAAAACGCCAAACGCACGATTTGCGTGTAGCAAGGCTTGTTGGCGTCCATCCGGCGGGAAAACACTTCTGCACAACTCTCCAAGGCGTGTGGGATCCATCCTCCAAAGGGGAAGTCTCTAGCCCTTGTCGTTCCTGCAGTATTCACAGTTCTTCAGCCTAGTAAGAGCTTCTTTGCACCAACCGCTGGCATTTCTTGGGCATCTGCCCATCTCCGAGCTGCTTGTGACTTTTGGACTTGGTCCCCTTGCTCCACAGGTACCTTCAGACAGGAATCCATCGTTGTTGCATTGCTGATTTGTGTTTTCCTTGCATTCTCCCTCTAACACGACTATTTTGTCCTTAGGGGAACTTTGGTGCACTTTGCACTCACTTTTCAGGGTCTTGGGGAGGGTTATTTTTCTAACTCTCACTATTTTCTAATAGTCCCAGCGACCCTCTACAAGGTCACATAGGTTTGGGGTCCATTCGTGGTTCGCATTCCACTTCTGGAGTATATGGTTTGTGTTGCCCCTATTCCTATGTTTCCCCATTGCATCCTATTGTAACTATACATTGTTTGCACTGTTTTCTAAGACGATACTGCATATTTTTGCTATTGTGTATATATATCTTGTGTATATTTCCTATCCTCTCACTGAGGGTACACTCTAAGATACTTTGGCATATTGTCATAAAAATAAAGTACCTTTATTTTTAGTATAACTGTGTATGGTGTTTTCTTATGATATTGTGCATATGACACTAAGTGGTACTGTAGTAGCTTCACACGTCTCCTAGTTCAGCCTAAGCTGCTCTGCTAAGCTACCATTATCTATCAGCCTAAGCTGCTAGACACCCTATACACTAATAAGGGATAACTGGGCCTGGTGCAAGGTGCAAGTACCCCTTGGTACTCACTACAAGCCAGTCCAGCCTCCTACAAATATTAATATTCATTTACTGTACGAGATGTACGAAAATATGTGCATGTTGCGTCATTTTTTCCGACGCATACATGATGGGCGTCATATTTTTGAAACGTACAGGAATGCACATGCTGCTGAGTCAAATCTGAAATATGATGTAACTTATATTTTGCTGTCTAAATCTGTGAAATTTTTGTATACATTCAGATTTGACTCTGCATTCTGTGCACTCATGTACGTGACCAAAATATGACACCCATGCTGTATGCGTAGAATTATGATCAAATCTTTTTGTTACGTCTTCATGTTTTTAACTTGGGGAAGGTGATTTGTCAGGGTCAAACGGGGCAATGTGATACACATTTGTGTTTGGATATGCCACATGTCCATTGTTGTATGTATGGCAGGCATTCACACAGTAATGGTGTGGATACGTTACATAATGTCTTTTCCATATTTGTCAACATATTTGTGGCAATTGCTGATGGCTGTTTGGAAATGATGGATGGGATACCATGATGTATTCCTTCTCCAAATTTGGTCCACACTTATGATGGTGATGCTTTTATCTGGAGTCCTAACAGGGAGTGCAATGGTCACTTACAGTTATTATGGGGCTAACCATGTCCTAGCCTCATTTTGTGTTTGTGCTTTGTGTTCTACTCTTGACATGTAGGCCACACATGTACCTTATGCATGTGTTTGGCTCACAAGTACAGGATTTGTGTATGTTTGTGGGACCGTAGAAGTGGACTTAGGCCCCCAGCACCCTAGGATTTGACCATCCTGATTAGTTACAGTATCCATGGCTTGGCTTAATATTTTATGGGAAACCTGCAGCAGCAGGCTAATGTAAGGCCATATGGTATGTATGACTGTTGACCATTCATTCATCTCATTAGCCCATTAGAAGTTTGCAGTAATGATGATTTTGAGCTGACATGCCTACCATTTCCCAATGACTATGTTTGGAAGACTCTGAGCGTTCCTGATGTTCTGGGGAATATTCTTTAGTGGGTGTCTGTGTCCCTTTCTGCATTAACTGGTTAAGTGGCATGTCACATTCTTCCTGCTAGGTTCAAACTGGGACCCGACTGTGATGGTCTACTTTCAATAATTTGGTTGATTGTATGACATATGTGTACATGTGTGTTGGTATGTGGATCCACTATCACCTGTCTGGGTGTATGTTGTCACTGTGACATCCAGGTCTCCTCCTGAGTTAGTGGCAGCTAATGTTGTCCCAATTGTGTTTTGCTCATATCACCCACTGGAGAGAAGCCATTGATGACATGGTGACGTACACATGGATGGTCCCACCCTGTCTCTGACCACATGTGATGTGACTTTCACATGATCTACTTTTTTTGTCTGGGTGCAAGACTGTCTCAGGTGTTTTGATGTAGCATGTGGATTTGCCACATTTGTACTCATGTGGGCCTCTGTGTATGGCAATGTATCATGTCACATCCTACCCTCTGTGCATACAATTGAAATGTTCTTTTTTGTTGTGATGATTGTTATGGCATTGTTGGTCAAGGAGACCACATTCTTCGTCAGCATTTTATAAGTAAAGGTGCTCAGTAATGCATGGACCAAAGCATGATGTGGTGTTTGATATCTGTGTTTATTTACAATAGTGTAATACAGGTGATTATTATACATTAAGCAAAAAAATTATTTACAAGCTGCTGGCGCCTACGCTGTCCTGCTGCCGTGTTGGGTTGTCCCCCCTCCTGTTGCGGCCCAGCATCCTCCTCTTCGTCATCCTCAGGCATGCCTGGGTCCAGTTCAAGGAGGGGAACGTTCCTCTGGACACATATATTGTGCAATATGGCACAAGTGAGGATGATTTTGCACACCATCTCTGGGGAATAGAGTAGGCTCCCGCCAGTGATGTCAAGGCAGCGGAACCTAGACTTTAGGATCCCAAAGGTCCTCTCCACAATGCTGCGGGTCCTCTTGTGGGCGTCATTGTATGCCCGCTCAGCAGCAGTGATTGGGTTCCCGAATGGTGTCATCACCCAAGGCTGGATGCCATACCCCTGATCAGCTGAAAGAGAAAGAGAATGGATTGAATTAGATGTAGGAGGCAGTGTTGTACGGATCTTTGATGGCTGTAGTTGTCTTGTGTTGTCTGTGACTCTTTTGTGTACTAATGTTCCAACCTATGGTTGTTATTGAAAACTTTGCTTTGATATATTTTCCCTTGGCTGAGCAAGTGTTTGTTGGCTAACCGTTTGTCAGAAGGACTGTTTTTGTTGTTGCAGTAGAGTGTTCCCTCCCTAGCATTGTGACTAGTGATACAGTTGTCTGTGTGTCCTCACTGGGGGTGTGATGTTAGTTCCATGCCGAGTTAAAACGTGAAAGTGTATTTGACACCTTCATGTGTATGAGCCCAGGCCATCCCATACCTTTTGACTTATGCATTGTATTAGTGTACAGGTTATTTTGAGACTTCCAATCTGTAAAGTGACATTTGGCCAACCACACTCATTGATGTCTTCACATTAGGCTGTGGATTAAATTCCAATGTGTGACAGGTTAAATGTTGACTTCTGACACATGGCTAGTGATGTGAGTACCTCAGTGTGTTCCTGGCTAGGTGTTGCTATTGTGGTGTATGTGTTGTTTGTCCTAGAGGGTTTGTGTGCGGTGTGTGTATGGGTTTGTTTTTTGTCCTTACCAACAAGTAGTCCATTGCCATAGCGTCCATCCTGGAAGTGTTGGTTGATGGTGGAGTGACGGAAGATGAATGCGTCATGTACACTCCCAGGATATTTGGCCACGATGTTGGTGATCAGTCCTTGGTGATCGACTATGGCCTGCACGTTGATTGAATGTGTGTGCTTCCTGTTGCGGTAGAGGTGTTCTGAATCAGCAGGTGGCACAAGGCGTACGTGTGTGCAGTCGATTGCACCAAGGACGTGCGGGAAGCCACTGATGGCGTAGAACCCCTGTTTAATTTCCTGCTGCTTCTGCAGTGTGTTAGGGAAGCAGATATGGCGGGGTGTCAGGCGAATGATGGCATCCAGGACTTTAGGCAGGAATGCAGAGAATGATGGTTGGGATATTCCACCAACCAGGGCACCAGTTGTCTGAAAGGAGCCACTTGCCAGCAGGTGTAGTACGGCAAGCAGCTTTGTTTCAGTTGGGATAGTGCGGGGTGTCACTAAAGTGGGGGCCAACTGTTGTTCGATATTTGCCAGCAGCTGCTGAATGGCCTGCCAGTTCAACCGGTACCTCTGGATGATGTCCCGTTCCCTGAGGCCATGCAGGGTTGTTCTTGGGCGGAATATCCTGTCCTGCCTTCTGCGCTGTCTTTGGGGTCCCTGCTGTTGTTGTTGTAGCTGCTGTTGTTGCTGCAGGGCTCTGCGTCTACGTGCACGTTGAAGAAAAAGCACCTCCATAGCTCCCTGTTGCTGCTCTGCTGCTCTGTTGTTTGTTCTGTGTGTTCTGCTTAAGTACAGGTGTGTTTGCCCCATTTTAACGCCTGCCCTGACCCAGGCGTTAAAATTTAACGCTATTCGTGCTTTGCGTCATTTTTTTGCGCCGCCTACGGCCCGGGAGACATTTTTGCCCGGAAGCATAAATACGACGCACCGCTGTATGCGTGGGTTTTTGGACGGGAACGCCTACCCTGCATGTCATTAACGCAGGGCGGGGTGCCGCTTCCAAAAACTCACGCACATAGCGCCATTCCCCTTGTGCGCCGCATCGGGCGTCAGGGTATAAATATGGGGCATCGTTTGCGCTGAATGTGCGTCAAAATTTTTGACGCACATTCGGCGCAACCGGAGTATAAATATGGCCCTTAATGTATATGATGGGAAAGGTGATAGAAGTTATACGCCCTAGATTCATAAAAGTAAGATGACGCTACATTTTAATGAAATTGGGTTTGAAATGGGGCCCTGAGATGTTGCTGTCATGCATGAAAGTCAATTCACCAAAAGAGCAGGGACAGCTGAAGAGACATCACACATCATTTGAACTTTATGTTCACTCACACACACGCCTACACATACACACACAGTCACACATACACACACTCTCCATCACATAAACACATTCTCACGTGTACGCATACACACAAAATACATTTAAAAGCATTTTTTACTTACCTCAGTTGCTCGGAGGGTCATAGTTCAACCAATTGTACTCCGTTTTTTTACTACACTAATAGTGAGTGATATAGTATTGTTTGCTATTAATGTAATTAAAATTGACAAAAAAAGATGGAGATTGGCATCCTAATCGACGTCTATGAGAACGGGCTGCCACTATGTTTCTGGCACTGATTTTGCCACATCTGAGGTCAGGGGTCGCAAATGCAGTGCCAGTGGTGGCAAGGGGTAAGCCAGGGGTCACAGCTGTGACCCCTGGCGACCCCCAAATGACGTCCATGCTGTCATGATCTGTGGTCCATACCTGAAGGGCATGGAGACCCACCTTTCTGAGCTTCTACGGTGCTTGAGTCTTCCCTAGCAGAAGAGATCATGCAGAGAGGAGGAACACCTTGGTGTGAGCTTCATATTTGTGATCCACCATGATCTGAAAAACCACTCTCCGAGGCACCGCACCGAAACCAAACCCCTCCACTCCCTAATGAAGAATCCTAAACAATGTAGTCAAAAGTATAGCACTCAAAAACACAAGAAATTGCATCATTGACATTAACTGAAATCTATAGCCATAGTCCACCAAAAGTACAGTGCCACCCACTAACGCTTCAGAATCATGTTACAAAGGATAGACCCTGTGTTGAACTTCTTACTCACAAACTGATTGAAAAAAGTCAGGTTGCATAAAAACCAACTTTCTTTCTTTGCCAATTTGTGAAAATGAGGTATGTACTGAAAGCTTTTAATTATCCAGAAAGAGAGAGATCTAGAGCATTGCATTGCTCCATGCAGTCAAGACCCGACAAAGATGCCACTCGTCCATACTGATAATTGGGCGAACAAGCTCAAGATAGATTGCAACAGCTTAAGTGACACCAGTGCTTAATTTGTAAATGAAAAGGTGGCGGTGCGCAAAGCCCTCCTCTTAAACACATGGGTGCTGCAATTAAATGTGTGAACACTGAATACTGAAACGGCGCAATCCTGAAGCCATCTCGGGTCTCTTCCATCCATTTAAAGCCACTCCCTGCCCCTTCAGCTCACTCTAGCAGCTTTCTACTTTCTCCCTTTGTGACGCTTTTTCGTTTTTCCCTTCCTCCGTCTTTCCCATATGTGTCTTTTGATCGTAGCAAATGCTCGAGGCAGAAGAATAAGCCCCGACCCTGAAAAATAAGTGCCGGTGCACCGCACCGGGAACAACAAGCACAAATTAAGCACTGAGTGACACTCAAAATGTGCACTGAAATGCATCCAGCATATGTGTAAGGAGGACCTATTGAAACTTTGAGAAAATCAAGTGGATATCTCACCCAAACCCACTTCCCCCACACACACAAGCTTAGAATCTTTTTTTACTTTCAATTTCCCTCTGTAGAGTAGCACTTCTGCCCGGAGGGGGATATGTAGAAGCTTGCTGCAGAATACATCGGGTCCTTGTTGGAATATGTTCTTCCTTTGCCTTATACTCCCAAGAGACTTGTCTGAACAAGTGACCCACTCTGCCTTCCTATCTAACTCTGCTCAGGAATCTCACGCTGATGCCTGATGATGGGCTTTAGGGTAGACAGTGTCACAATGTTACATGATTAGAGGAGTTATAGACAAAATCAAGTTCTCTGGGTATGCCAGAACAATGCAGGATGCCACAAATGTGCATTACAATGTATCTGCCATTTGTGCTATGACCTATAATTTGCAGGAGTTACAGTGCATGCATCTACAACGTACAGTCAGGTGCATCCATGTGAATGTTAGACAACTGTGAAATATTCATGTATGCCATGATCCATTGCTACCAACTATGGGCCTGATATGCTAAGCCATTTAGTGGTCACAAATCCTGTGATTTGCTAAATCACAGAGTTTGCAACTGCTGCAGAGTCTTGTACTATGTCCTAAACCCATTCGATTATTTAATAGAAGTTTATCAAATCACAAAATAGGTTCAGAAATATAAACCAAATTGCAATCTGGAAGGGACCTGTTATGGGTGTACCATGCAAATTACTATCAGATGTATCAATGTTTTGCAGCTTGAATCTGATACGAAAACATTGAAAATGTACCAACTGTTGAGTTGAGGTGGTAAGCCATTTGCAAAAGTGAAGGGGTCCCCTTGAAATCCCTTCCTTTGTGTAAGTGTAACAAAAAGTTTGTTGGGAAGTAGGCAGTGGTTTTTCTTTCATTTTAAACACAGCACTTCTTTTTTAAGAAAAATTGTCTGGTAGTCTGCTAACCCCAGCAGTCCACCATCCATCAGTTATGTCATCAAATTAGAATAAGCTGTAATTTGTGACCTACATCATTAATAGTCATGAGGTAGGTCAGGTTGCAACCCACTCCAATTAAGAGTTTTGCAAACTGACCTATTAGTACTTAGGAAAGTACATAAAATTCCACACAGGTGGCTAAAATACTGGTTGAAAATTTCTACCGGTGTTTCATACATTAGGAACTGCGCTCTCCTGGTTGTGTCATCTGGCTCAGCCATTTTTGCCACCCGTTACTGACCCTGCTTATCTGATTTCTACACTTGAAAAATAGTTAGCCCTCCCATTGTACACTGTCTTTGCTTATTTGCTCTACCCCTTTCTTGAATATCTCCAGATCTGAAATTACTTTTTTTCCTTGTATGGACTGCTTTTCATATCTATGATTGTGCTTGCCTGAATCAAAATAAATCTATACTGTATGCAGGATCCCCAATGGATTTTTATCTGCCCATTTTCCTGTATATATGTATATGGTGTTGGTATAGCACGAACACATACAAAAAGGCAGCAGAGCGCTTGCAGTATCAAAGGCAAAGCACAGTCAATAAACGATTGGAGGGGAAGCAGAAATCTCTTTCTACTTTACCAGAGAATGCCTTTCTTAATTTTCCTTAGGTGTATTTGCGACTAGGTGGGTGCTGGAATAAGCCATTCAGGCCCATATTTATACTCGGATTGTGCTGAATTAGCGTACATTTTTGAACACTAATTCAGCGCAAACCTAACTCCCTATTTATACTTTGGCGCTAGACACATCTAGTGCCAAAGTTATGGATTGAACGTTGTTTTCTGGATGTGAAAACATACCTTGCGTCAATGAGATGCAAGGTAGGCATCCCCTTCCAGAAAAGGATGATATGGCCTTTGCGCCATATTTATCCCCCGTGCTAAAATCCAGCACGTGGGATGGGGGCCTTAAATAAAGGCGCTAAGCTTGCTTAGCGCCATTTTTTAACGCCTGGGTATGGGCAGGCTCTAGGGGACCTGTAGGCATATTTCCATGGTCAGAGACCATGGAAAGTGCCCACAGGTGTCCTACCCTGGCCCCTGGGAGACCCCTACCTACCCCCATCCACACCAGAGGGACACCACAGGATGGGTGACCCATCCCAGGTAAGTCCCGGTAAGTATATATTTTTTTTCTATTACCCGGCTCGGGGGCCCTGACTTGGGACCCCCTGCACGGCACTGGCCCCAATGGCCATGCCCAGGGGATATTTGTCCCCTGGGCATGGCCACTGGGGTGGTGAGCATGGCTCCTGTCTTTACTAAGACAGGAGCCATGTCCATGGGGGTTGTGCACCACAAAATGGCACTACACTGCTTAGAGGCAATTTTTCAGCATCTAAACAGTGTAGCGCCATAATTTGGCGCACAAGCCCCAGTTTCCCCTACGCCCCCCCGCCCTGTTAACATCCTTTCCAAGGACACTAACGGGGCATTAGCGCCGACTAGCACCATTCCATAAATATGACGCACGGACGGCATCTTGGAATGGCGCTAGCGGGCGCTATACTTTTTCACGCAAAACTGCACTAATGCAGTTTTGCGTGAAAAAGTATAAATCTGGCCCTCAGTATGTCCTGAAGGGTCATTTGCATGAATTCGAGTCACCAACTGATAATCATCAAAAGCAACATCATGCCTAATGTTCTCTGGTGTAAGGCAGTAACAAAGCTAGTGATAGACAAGGGGTTAAACTCTACCATTTGCTCTGTCCCAATAAGATTTAAGGCCGTTAGTAGGAGTGTATCTTTTTAAGATTGAATTTGCTTTATTACATGTAATATACCTGTTTGAAAGTGATCCATGAGGTTTGGGTGCAAAGGTCAAAAACAGAAGAAATGTATCCAATGATATTAACTGAAACGTATGACACTAGCCCAATTATCTAGAGCAGGGCACACTAGATATTGGAGTAGTAGGTTCAGGGCGGCCGCTTATTAAAATGTGTTGGATATAATGTAGAGCTGGAATAAGTGATTGATTTGTAGTTGTCAGTCTGCTAGCTCAGTAATTATTCTAGAATCTGTGTTAACACATTTCAACCACGTCATGGGAAACCATTGTGTGCGGTCATCACCAGGAAGAAACCTGATAGTATTTTCCTGATATACATCAATGATATGAATGAAGATTATGTTTTAAAGATAACTGGCCTACCATTTATACCTGGAAATAACTTGCTGTAAGGACATCATCTTACTATTAGCTTGCTTACGTGGTTTTCAGTTGTATTTTAAAGTGAAGGCATAGCAAAAACAACCTTGACCGTTAGGAATGCCTTGATTACAAGGGTGTGCAGGCCACACTATAGTTCTACCACACAGTTTTTTATTTTTATATCACCACCAGAACTATAATAATTGAAACTTCTTATGAAGACTCTAACTTTGTTCTTCCAGACTGTCATAACCAGGCTTTTTGTTGTTTTATCCCATTTATCTGATGTCTGACTGTTCTGGCTTTTGTTTCCTACTGTAAAGAAGCCTGTTGATCTGCATGCAGCCTACAAGTATCCGACTCAAACAGGCATCGATCAAGTTTTATAACGAAGCACACTGGTAATTGCTGGGTACTTGTTGAGTGCTGGGCGTGCATGTGCAGGGACTTGTAGACCCAGGCTCAGATGATGAGGTGCAAGATGGAAGATATTGGCAGAAGTCATAGTGTGGCAATGGCAACCAGTGGTGCTGATGGCAGTAAAGCTAAGTGTGCAGGGAAAACACAATGAGCAGCGCCACACTGAAGAGTATGCTGGTATCAGGGGTGTCTAGAACAAGAGGAAAGCTGGTAGGCTTGACCTCAAGATGATGCCATGAGCGAAATTACATTTTGATTACCAAGGGAAGCAAAGTAAGGTGACAGCACAGACCTGGAGCTTACTTTGGGTGCAAAATTCACTCACCATCTGGTGATTTCTGGCAAAATTTGTGAAAACACTATTGGCCTGAGGTTTAGCAGTTTTTCAAGTACATTTGCATAAAATAATGTATTGGTTAGAAGATCAGCGTTCGGCCCTGCTAGTTAATTTACAGATATTTAATTGTTGTTGTTTGTTAAATAAAGTATATCCTACAACCTATAATTTCACACTGCCGGTGCCCCAGCAAGATTGTCACATAGTTGTTTCAAAAGACAGTCAATTTTCAGAGAAAAACAATCTCTTTAGCAAAAGCATGAGCAGGGATTTGACAGAGACGCTGCAGCTTTATTCCTCATTCACCTTTTGAACATAAGGACGATTATTTTAGGGGTCCTGCAGCACCCGCAGCACTCCCACACCTAGCATACTGCCACCCCACCCATAATCCTTGCTTGTTCGTGATGTGTTGTCATGTTGCGCTCCAGCAATATGAGGGCAGGCTGCTGCAGGACAGTGTTTTCAGCTCTGATATTACCCAGGCATATTTTGGGATAAAAAGGAAAGCTCCATATTGTCTCTAATATGAAAGCAAGCTGCTGCAGGACATTGTTTTCAGCTTTGACATACAGATAATGGACTTTCATTTTCACAGTGATCAAAGTCAATGCGTTCTCCCACTGAGGGTGCATTTGGATGACAACTTTAATTCGCGCCCTAAGGTAACTATAATTTGCGCCCCACCATGCACAGCTTTCTCATCAATAATGTTGTTGCAAATATTGCAGTAATATCATTTATGCCATAGAAGGTGTCATCAATGATGTAATATGTGGAGAAGTTAGCTGTGCATGGCGAAGGCGCACTTTATAGTTACCTTAGGGCGCAAGTTATAGTTACTTGAGTTGGGACATTCTTCCTATTTTGGCATTTATAGAAAAAAAAGAATCACTGATTGGACTTTTGTGTCTATTCTGAAACCGTTTTCATCCGTATGGTAAGTCAGTGTATTTAGTTTTGGTGCAAGACCGCTTCTGAGGTCCGTCTAAGCTGTGTACTTGTCCAAGCTGCATGTGGAAAACCACATGCATATCTCTTTCGGTCTCTCTTTGAATTTCAGTCTGTAATCCTTGTGAAAATTGATACGTTCAGAACTACTAACTTTGATGCTAGGAACACTTGTTACTACTTCTACCTTCAAGTGAATGGGTAGTTACCATCAAGAAAATGGATACGTTGTGTATAGGGCACACAAATGGAAAAGAGATACTATGTTTAATACTCCCAAAGAAGGCGTAATTCGTGTGAACACCTTTACATTGAGCCTGTCTTGACCAATGAGCTGGGGTTCAGTTTTTGCGTTTCCACCAAAGTGTTTTCCACACGTTGTGTAGAGCATCACCGACTTGAAATTTCTTCCTGAGACTGGGACTCATTAAGTAAATGCAAGATGCTCTTGTAAGTCATTCAGGGAAGTTTGTGTTTGTATATGTGTGTTTTTTGTTTTCTTCCTGATAGAATTTGAGTTTAGATTTTGTATGGAGCACGGGTTTCATTGTCTGTGTGTGAAGTGACATTAATACTGCACAAACACCTGGGTACATTCTCCAGTTGCATCGAACTTTAAATTGAGACATAACTTGCAGCATTGCATGGTGTTGTTTCGAAACACTTCTCAGTGAACTTATTCTTTTCATTAACTGTGACGTACTTTCAGTTATCTGTGGTGTACCAGTTCAGTGCCCACATTGTTGATTCGGTTCTTGCTCACAGAGCATTCCTTACGTAGGAACATGCACAAGTCATTCATTGCCAGGTACGCCTATTTTATTTGGACCCTGTTACTGTAATTTTCTACTCAGAGGGTGCAGAGAATGCATGCCCTTTTCTATTTAATCCAACGCTTAATGTATAGGTTCATTAGCACGCCTGCTGCTTGGATCCGCACAGGCCCCTCATATATATTTTTTCACATTGAAGATGGAATCTTTCTCTACCACTGCTGACTTTCACATATTTTCCCTGTACCCGTGCATTGTGCTTACTGTAGATTTGTATGTGGATTTTTTTTGTTTGTTTCTGAATGCCAAAGTAGTTAATTTTTTTGCTAGCCCTATATGATGAGGGTGATGAGTTGTGTTTTATTAGGCTTCCTTTGAAAATATATTGGAACTGTGGTGGTGCCCCAAGCGTACGGCCTCTTGTATCCTTTTTCAAGTATACTTCTTGGGCTTAAAGCCATTTAATTTGCTTGTTTCAGTGTCATTTAAAAATCATTTCTTGCTAGTGGTCAGACATACCTCTTTGTCCCTCCTTTTTCTTTTTCTCTTTGGGAGCAGGGACCAGCTACTGTATATTTAAGCTTTGTCCTCTTCATCAGGGGACTTTTTTTTCTTTGTTTCCTGCTCGTATTCAGCAAAGCTTCAGTTTTTATTTGCAGAGCATTCTTGCTCTCAGCCTAGCTGCAAACAAGGCTGTAAATCAGGCTGTTATCTTTGTCACATTTGCTCTTCGTCAACTCTTTGCACCAAGTGTGTCTGCGTACGGTCCCGGTGGTGGGAGGGAGGGCAGAGGCCCACTTGTTTATTGTTTTAATTACTTGTTTTAACATTTGTGGCTTTCCATAAGTACCAGTTACATTACACAAGGACATATTAATTTTTTGTTGGCACAGGGAGATTAAGTGATGTTGAGCCGATGTGGTGACTCAAACCCAGGTCCTCAGTTCCAAAGTCGGCAGCTCTAGTCCTTGTGTCACACCTTCTCTCTGTTCAAGCAGGTTTTCGTGGAGCACTTTAGGCATTCCAGCTACTTTACTTGTTGCAGTGGAGCATACCGCGCTTTATATTTACATATGGCAGCCATGCCATTACAATATGCCCAAACCATTGAGTTTGGATGGCGGCTGCATACAAAAAAGAAACACAAGTAAAAAAATTATATTTTCAACTTCAAGAGCTCTAACTTTCAAAAAAGTGAGACTGATTGCATTGCAAATGCTTGTTTCAATTGTATTCAATTTTCCTCTTGACGTAACTGAAGCACAGACACATTTGTTAAGACTAGGAAGTAAGAGGCTGCTTGTGGTGGGAGCGCCAGCCTGCTCAGAATATCTCTCTGCGGCTTGTGGGTACACCTGTGCTCTTTTGATCCCTACCTGTGCACCATAAGGTTGCCTTAATCCCATATCCATATATTCCCTACAAGCGGTGTAACATATGCCTTTCCAAGCATGTGTGGACTTAGCGCTTACTATTCCTCGTATTGTCCTGTTTCATCACTAAACAAGCTGTCTCTTTGTTAGTGAGGAGTGTAATAATAGGAGTGCTCTCCTCCCTTCCACCTTGCCCGCCGTGCAACAGATTTTCAATTATTGATAATTTGTAGTTAACCTGGCACGTAAAATCAATAGCCTTCCCTGTAAGTGACTCCATTAATTAATTCACTTAATTGATAACAATAGTTTGGCTTGCCACAAGTGCCACTAACTTAAGTCCATCTCAACCATCATAGTTGTGTGGACTCACAGGCAGTGCCTTGCCACCCTTTCTTGCCCCCTGTATGGAGGTAAGACCCATTTTTGTCTTTTTAGAAGGTGGAGGGTTGGCCAAAGAGGAAGCAGAGAATTCGGTAATTTCCAAACTTACCCCCAGAACACAAGCATTGGCCTTTTTCCTTGTCATGAGTGACTACCCCTCGCTTCTCCCTTTCTCCCATGCTATAACCCCTATGTGACCATCACATCAGTGCCTGTTCTTCAGTTGGATTCAAGCCTCTCCTCCACCTTAGTGATTTCATTTGTTACTAGCCCACCTCGCAAAGTTGATTTTCTTTTACCCTTTGTCACAAGGACCCATCTTCATGCCTGTAGAATCTCAGAGCTTAGAGGGGTGGCCAGTGTAGATGGGCGGACCCTTGGCCTGGGCTTCGCGAATCCTGTGCTTCAGGAGGATGATGGTGCTTTTAAGCACTTGTCCAGGCAACCAGGAGGAAGGGACCACCTCCTCTTTCTCCACAAGAACAGTGGTTGTTCAGGGACTGGTAGCCCTGTTGTAGCCTTTATGCTGGTGCCTCTTGCTGCAGGAAGATGGTGGAGCTTTTAATGGCTTGTCCATTCAAACAGGAGGAGGGACACACCACTGCCATCCTTTCGCTCCTCAAGAAAAGTGGATGTTAAGGGACTTAAAATCCTGTTGCAATGTACAAATGGAATCTCTATTGGAATAAATAACAACACCATCACATTGTGTAAGGAAATGTGTGAATTGCACAGTAACTTTGTGCATTTTTGTAGAACTAGCTGGCTATAGGATTGTTGATCGCTAGTGTTGAGGACGGGTATTTACAAAAGACAATGGTGTAAGATTTCAATTTATTAGCTATGGTTCTTTCCATTTCATTTTTATCAGCACCACTTACCCAGTACAGTACTACCCACACCAAGTATTGTCCTGTTGATGGTCCTAGAGTAATGTTGGAATAGAACCGAAACGTCAACTGCATCTACAAATAGGTTCATTTTGGGTAAAAGTAAACAAATCTATGTTTCTCTTTAGTTTGCACTTTGTGGAATATTAGTTAGGCCTCTCCTGCTTTATTTTTGTTTGACTTTGAGTCTATTTTTATTCTCGCAAACCTTTTATGCTAACCATATGCAGGTGGGATTATCAGGTGCCTATCTATAATTCATGTAGAAGTAGTGCTGTAGACACATGTTTGCGTTGAATCAAGCCCAATGACCGCTTTCTCTGTTAGACCTACACTTTCTGTGTGTGTATGTGAAGATGGAGGCCCTTTTGCAGCATCGGATGTTACTAACCTGTGTGTAAGAGCAGGCTGCGCTTCTTTGTAGGCGAAATGTCAACTACACCCAGGAAGAGGCCCATTCTGGGTAAACAACAATGTTTCTCTTTGAACTACACTCAAGTGTACACGTATTTTGTAAAACTTGCGAAGTGCATCGCGATCTCTTTACCTGTGTGTACACAAATGTACGTCAAGTAGAGGGGTGCAGGGATGGAGACCCTTTTGGGGGTCGACATGTCTCTTCGTGTCACTAGAAGTGTGAAGACGCATAATTGCACCTCTGCATTTTCAGGAAACAGCTTGAGGTAGAAAAGTGCCAACGCTCGTGAGACTTGTAGTGCCAGTAACGGATATGTATTGCATTTGCGGGGTGTTATTGGGATAAAGTGGGGGCAGCACAGCTGGAGTCCTGGTTCCCTTTTGGCTGCTGTGTGCATCACTGATCGCCGCCACGTCCCACGCGCCCCTGATATCGAGTATTTAAAGAACCCGCTGGCAGCGCGGGGCCGGTCGTACTTTTGTGAGATCCAGCTGTGAGCGCCCCCACCCCCACCACACACACACCCCAGAGCTGCTGCGAGGAGGATTCGTGACCGAGAGACGGAAAAGAACGGGCGCCGGTGCAGGCAGAGGTGGCCTGGTAGCCACTGTGGAATGCAGGGAGGGTACAATCTGAAAGGAGATAGTCTGGCGCACTATGAGCAGGCAGTGCTTGATTTGTAAATAAAAACGTGCCTATGCCCAAAGCCCTCTTAAACACGTGGCTGCTGCAATTAAATGTGCTAACATGGAATACTGAGGCAGCATAATCCTGAAGCAATCCCGGGCATCTTCAATCCATTCACAGCCACTCACTGCCCCTTCAACTCACTCTTGCAGCTTTCTGCTTTCTCCTTTGTGACGCTTTTTCGTTTTTCTCTTCCTCCATCTTTCCTATATGTGTCTTTTGCTGCAGTAAATGATTGAGGCAGAAAAATAAGTAAGTGCCGGTGCTCCGCACCGGAAACAACAAGCACAAGTTAAGCACTGTGAACAGGGCAACTGGAACTGTACGGCTCTGGGTCTGTCTGCATTTTGAACATAATTATGGATTTTACCACATTTGCCAGTATTTCCTGTCTGCACAAATTTCAAATAGAAAACTGCCGATGCTCGCCTGACTTGGGGGTACCAGTAAGGTTTGTGTATTGCATATACTGGGTGTCAGCGGGATAAGAGGGTCAGGACAGCTAGACTCTGGGTTCTCTTTTCACTCTGATGTAGACACCTCGCGCTGCTGAGCGCATCCCTGATGGCGGCCACGTCCCGCGCGCCTTTGATATGGAGTAATGAACGAACACCCGGCCGCTCGCAGGGTCCGGTGGTGCTGCGCCGCTTCCCACGCCCCTACCTCAGCAGCTGCGAATGGACGATTCGTGACTCCGAGAGACGGCAAAGAACGGGCGGGCGCCCGAGACGGCAGTGAAGATTTGGCTTTCCACTGTGGAGTGCAGCAGAGAGGGTGTAATTCGGAAAAACAGAATCGGGCACACTTTGTCAGGGCCACTGGAACTATGCGACTCTGCGGCCGCGGCATTTTCCACATAATTATACATTTGTCACACTTGTCACATTATCCATTAATGAGGCGAAACCTTTGAGAATACGCTGCTTACATAAGTGAGAAATGCACAATAGTGAAGTACTACTGACTCAAAACTGGCGGAATTATGCCGCATAATTTGCCTTTCATTCCAGCATAAATCAGTGAACGCAGCCACATAAAGGGTGTCTTCTGCTTTCGTATAATCCCAGTTGCCCTGACAATGGGTGGGGTGCTGCGCGAAGAGGACTGATTTTACCGGGAAAGTACACCAACAGTGTTTGGTGTGGGGCAACAGGGCAGGCTGAAGATAACGAATTTACCCCATCCCCCCACCCCCGCCTACACCTGAGCACTTGCAGACATGAACTAACGTGGCCTGTACGGATACCAACTCCTTAATATAACACGAAGTTAAAAACAAATACAAATAAAAAAAAGTCTTACGCCATATCGTGAATTAATATAGATAATATAAATAAATACAGTGAAATTGCCTTGGGTTGCCGGGTGTACCGCTTCTGAGCGCTTACCAGTATCGCCTCACACCCAAGTGCAGTCCTTTTTAGTTGAAAAAGTGGCAATGTCCTGAAACTGGTCCGGATGGCTGTGGATTCCATATGACAGGTAGAAACACCATGTCGAGTGCCGAAGTGAACAATGAACCATGGGTCTAGCAAAGAATAATGCAACACGTTCAGTGGCACCGGGAACTAGGTGCCCACTAAACACTGGTTATTAAGGTATTTTAATACCCGACCAGCGGTCAGACGGCCCATCCTCCTTGGGCATTGTTTGTAATGGGGCCAATGGTATAAGTCCCACACCACTGTCCTGCAAGGTGTTGGCTGGGGAGGCACGTTGTGTTGGTGAGAGAGTGCGCTATATTGTGTAGATAAAAGCCAACCGATGGCACGGGTTGCAATTGCACTCTTCTTAAATGAGGAAGGTACCATGTTGGGACCTAGGTGGTGTGCTTGCAGGACACGGGGACGTTGACAGGGTACTGTGCTCTGTCACAACTATAAGGCGCTCATTGGTGCACCTAGCCCCCACAAAGGCGCTCTAAGGTCCCGACAAGCATAGGTTCTTTTTTAGCGAACTCTTGCGTACTTTAGATGTAAACACGTTCTCTTTACTTCTCGAGGATGCACTGGAAACCATCAGGAGCTGCAAAGCTGTCCTGATTGTGTCCTTGCGCCACAACCGCTGAGTTGTCCTAGCTGTGATTTTCCCCGGTGTAAGAGGGGACACAGCCTGGCTGTGCGGGACAGGAAGGGTTTCCGTATCCTGCCAGGAGAGAAACTAAACCCCCTGCTACTGACGGACCCGGGATCGGAAGTCTAATTGGAAACCACACATGACGGCATCTGTCCACTAGCGCGCGCAGCAGACTGCCAGGGGCATTCAAAGTATACTCTGGCAAGGATTGTGTTTTAATTACAGCGCTAATGGTGTCTACTTTAAGATAATACGCTGCTCCTCGTTATTAAATATCGTCACAATGTGGCCCGCTAAGTTTTAGGCACAATGCCTTGTGTTCGCGAACGCTTCTAAAGAAATTAAACGTTTGACACAATTTTTCAGAATACTTCTGTGCTGAGGTGATACCGAGGCATACTTGTCTGTTCGTTTAAATAGACACGTGTATACTACAAACGTTTTTTTTTTATTTTAAATGTAAATATTTTAAATTTAGAGGGAATGTTAATGAGCGAGGCGCTATAAATGGGATGTGGTCAATAAACCATGTATTGGCTATTTGAACTGCCACTAACTGAACGATTTTGAAAACTATAAGAACATTTTATTGTTATTTAATTTTAAAAGATTGTTGTTGAGTACATAGCAAGACCTCACCCGCCCTAACATATGATTTTGTTTCGTGAAATTTATCGATCTGTCTTCCAACCTTCTTGCACGTCGTTATTCCCGATTAACATGGTATTAAAATCATAAACTTAGAGCCAAATAAATTCCTGGGTGAAACATGAGTATGGCGTTATCTGCGTAATTATCTCAGTATGCGCATCAGTTCGCGTTCTTTACACTTTTCAGTTCTCCTCATTATAGAAACGAATTAAAACAAGATAACAATACCCTTTTTACAGTAAGGTTCGCTATAACGTCCCTTATAAGTATCAACAAAATATGCTCCAATACGCTGGCACAAATTGATCATTTTTTATTTTTAACAAAAACGTATATTTAAAATCACAAGGGTCTCTTGTTTGCTTCGGTGAAGGACACCGCAGCCTTGAATACTATGGGTGGCACCTACTTGTGAAGAGTGTGTACATCTGTATTTCGATTATGTAGCATAAATAAATAAATACATATGGAGCATAAATAAAGTGCTACTACCACCAAAGTCCGACAGGCGCTCACATTTAAATTTAACATACAACTTTTTTTTTTTACATCGAATGTGCTAAAAATATAATATCGGGTTGCTTAATACTGTTTTCTTTCAATATAATCTATTATGAAAACGTACACTCTGCATAAACATGTAAAAATTGTACATTGTTATAAATATTTAAGTTTTAATCAAACTGTTTAACCGACTCACCTTTCAGATTTTTTGTTAAAAATGCATAGGCTTGGCAGCACGATTAAAAACACAGTTATCTTGGGGCCTTGGTTGCAAACAACTTTCCTGGGGAATCATATATGTCGGGGAAATGCTTAATAGATGGTCTTTGCTATTATAGCTGCAAATGCACCCACAATTAACATATTTCAACAGTGTGACCTTTTATGGCTATAGAAAATTATATTTCACAAAGAAGCACAACAGTTAAATACAATCTCATATTGAACCAACTTCCTGTTCAAATTTCTAGCATTCGCATTAAGAATTTTTAATTCTATTAAGGACACAGAGGTGAGGATTATGCTTCTCTTTCTTCACTTTTAATTTTACAGCAGCCAATCAGAAAGTTAAAACAGAAAAAAACTACAAAACCCGAGTGTACACACAACACGTTATAACCATAGAGGCAGACCCTCTATATTACGCTGCCAAACATGAAACAACTCCTCTTTCTTTGCTCGAACACCCATGAGAAGTCCATTTGAGTCCATAAAACACAAGCTGAGCGAACTCTATACAAAGGTAGAGGAGCAACCCTGAAGATCAACTTTAAGAACGAAGAAGAAAGAAAATTCTACATCCAACTCCATTGCCAGAGAAAAACACTGGAAACCCCCAAACATCATTTGTCTTCCTTACCTGCAAGGAGATGAAAAAACCAAGCCATAAAGCTGAACCAGGAAAAAATAATCATATAGACAGTAACATGGCGGGGGAAAAAAATACTGAAAATACAGTAATAAACATTGTATCGAAACAATAATGATCAAATATTATCCCAAAAATACTTTATCAGTGCGGATGGGATAATCCTCGCCTCCTTGTCCTTAAAAGAATTTCAAATCCTTAACGCAAATGCTAGAAAATGTTTTATTCGATGTCATGACTGGAGGCTCTGATTATGCTTGTTTAAAGCTCACCCATAACCACAGAAGCAATATCTACAATAGGCTTATAATAAAACAATTTAAATGTAGATTCTGATGACCAATCTGCAGTCCTTAAAATTTCTTCCAATCGGGAACCCAAGGCAAAAGATTTCGAGGCCATGGCCCCTCTATTGGAATGAGGGGCAAATTTAGAAATATCAATGCCTGCTTCACTCAAGAGCCAGTGAACCCATCTGGCCAGAGTTGCGGACGAAACAGGATGACAATGTTAAATCACTGAAATCAACAACTGTGCCCCCATATCAGAACAAAATTATTCTGTACTCACCTCATACGCTCGCAGACACTGTACCACACACAATTTTTGTTTGTCCACAAAACTAGGATAGGAAACTGATTGTAAATTACATTTGGTACGATTGGAAATAGAAAAAGTTACTCCGTCAGGGGAGAAAACCCTGCCTGCTAAATCTAAGGCCCTAACATCAGAAACCCATTTGCAGTAGAATAAACATAACAACATAGTGAGCTTGGCCTAAAGTTGTTTCCTGGAAAGGAATCTATTAGCCGGCCAAGACTTTAAAAATCTCAAGACTACATTCACATCCCAAAGGGTAAAATAATGCAGACGAGGGGGATTAGCCAACCTTATGCTTTTCAAAAGCTCACAGACAATGGGTAACTCCCCCACTGGTTTACCATTTACTGGCAAATAACTTGCCAAAATGGCCGACCGATAATTACTAACCAATGTATACGCCAAACCAGACGAAGCTAGAGAGGACGGAAAATTCAGGACCAAATATCAATCCGCTGAAGAAGGATCAGCGTTTCATGCACTGCACCAAGAACACCATTGGTTCAAAGAGCAAGCATATCTCTTGTGGGTGCTGGAAGACCAGGATCCCGCAATGAAAGCAGAAGACTCTTGTGAAAGGCCCGGGATACTCCATCTTTCCCTGAAAGATGCCAAGCCACTAGGTCCAGTTGGCCCGAAAGAATAAGAGGATGAGGAAGGCCCTGGGGATCCAGCAGGAGGTTCCGTCTGAACAGAATTAACAGCGGATGTTCGCAACTCAATTCCAGAGCCACCAGAAACCACACATGGGACCTCCAGAGAGGAGTCACCAGAATTAGATCTGCCTGCTGATGACGGATTTGAACCAACACCCTGGAAATCATCAAGAAGGGAGGGAACGCATAACCCAGATCCAGAGACCAGTCCTGGAGAAAAGCATCTGTTGCTAGCGCTTCGGGATCTAGCCTCCAACTGAAAAATCTCTTCATCTGTCGGTTGAGGCGGGAAGCAAAATGATCTATCAAGGGAACCCACCAGGAGCGGACAGCTCAAAAAACCTTGGGATGAAGCCTCCAGTCACCTAAATTCCGAAGGTGACGAGAGTGCCAATCCGCAGCTGAATTGCTGCTTCCTGGCAGATATTCCGCCACCACCGAAATCCGGTGTTGAAGGCAGAAGTGCCAGAAGTCCTTGGCAATCTCCACCAGAACGCAAGACCTGGTCCCGCCCAATTTGTTGACATATCTCACTGCCAAGATATGGTCCATTCGAAGAAGGATACAACAATTTGCCTTGAGAGGGGACAAGTTCTTGATTGCCAATGAGCCCGCTAGTAGCTCCAGAGAATTGACATGGAGGTCCAGCTCCGCTTTGGACCAAAGACTCCCTGTCGAAACTGACCCGCAATGGGCTCCCCATCCCCAAAGACTGACATCCAACTCTATCACAATCTCCGGGGAAGAACCGAAGATAGCCCTGCCATTCCAAGCCTCCATGTAGTCCAACCACCAAAGCATCTCCGACCGAGCCTCCTCCAAAAGGGAAACCTGGTCCACATACCTGAGGCATCTCTGAAGATGAGAAATATTTAACCTCTGCAGAGCTCTGTAATGTAGAGGACCTGGAAAGATCGCCTGGGTGGAGGAAGAAAGTACGTTCAACATGCAGGCAATCGCCCTCAATGATACATTCTGTCTGGACAACCGTAACCTCAATTCTCTCTTGATTAGATTAATCTTCTAAGGGGGAAGGATCAACTGAGCTAGCGTAGAATCTATCTGAAAGCCCAGAAAGTCCAAACACTGAGACAAAATTAAGACCAACTTTGGGCGTTGATTATGAACTCCAGACCCTGAAGAACGGAAATGGACCATTCCAGATGGAAGAGGACTAGACTGGGACATTGAGTCATAATGAGAATGTCATTGAGGTAAACTATTAGACGCACCCCTCGAACATGGAGGAACTCCACCACTGACTGCATCCCCTTTGTGAAGCATCAGGAGGCCGTCGAGAGGACGAAAGGAAGAACCTTGTATTCATAACAAAGGCCCTCCCACAGAAACTGGAGGAATCAATGGTGGGGAGGAAAAATAGGAATGGTTAGATAAGCATCCATTAAATCTAAATGAACAATCCAGTCTCTTTTCTGAAGAATGTTCCTCAATAAGTGGATGCCATCCATCTTGAAATGATGGTAAACCAAGCATCCGTTGAACTCTTTGAGGTTCAAGACAAGTCGGGAGCCACCTCCTTTCTTGTCCACCAAAAATACCGAGCTGAGAAACCCCATGATGATTTGAAGCCTCAACAATAGCGCCTTTTTGCAAAAGCGGTGTGATTTCTGTGGAAATTAAACTGCAATCTTGAAGGGAAAAATATGTCGGCCGGGGAGGCGATGACTGAGAGGGGGACTCGTAAAATTTGAGCTTGAAGCCCCGAATAGTCTCCAAGTTTCAAGCATCGTAAGTGATCAATCGCACCATTAGCGTTACCCAGAAAGCATAGGGCCCTTTGAGCCCAGCCCACCAGAATATCGGGGTCAATGGAATCACCAGAATCCTTTGCCTGAAATCCCATCTCCAAAATCTTGGTCAAGGGACCAGTCATGTCCAGAAGCTTGTCCTGGCAACCACGCCAGGCACGATCAATCCCCTTCTTCAGGTCCTTTGAAAACGTTTTCAAATATGTGGCAAGAGTAGGATCCAGTTCAAGGGTCTCTGTCACTTTAGAGGGAAAATCAGGTCTCCGACATTCAGAGTGCAATTTGGAGCAAACCTCCTCAAACCCATGCCTAATGTGGGATTCTGCATAGTCTGCGACTTCCACTGGAGGCAACCATAGGGTAGGCCAGGGATGAACAATGTCTTCAGGTTCAAAAGTAAGAATTTTTAGAGCAGGAATAGGCTCTTCTTGGTGGTGCGACTTCTTTAAGCGCTTTTGGGGGGTCATCCCCTTGGTCTGAGGAACGCTCCGACAAGGAAGAGACCAAATCCTCCTTGGACTTAGACTTTGGGATGGGAGCAGCATTAAGTCTTGATCCCTGGCCAGGGATCTGATAAGACTCTTAAAGTATGCAGCATGCGGATGCTTACCCTGCTTGAGG